>NC_047585.1:43426475-43746163 GCF_011004845.1 Esox lucius | reverse complement strand
TGTATCCCACCCACTGATAGGTGCCATGATAACGAGATTATCAGTGTTATTCACTTCACCTGTCAGTGGTCATAATGTTATGGCTGATCGGTAGCTATTCAGGTCCGGAAAAAATTAAGAGATCACTGCACCTTTGAAAAGGAATGTTTTGAGTGAGCAACTGAAGCGTTCAATTTGCAGTGGTCTCTTAATTTTAACCCTTCTGTTTCTCACTCAAAACCTTCCTTTTCGACTTTTTTGGAAAGGAAAGAAAAAGGTGCAGTGGTCTCCTATTTTTTTCCGGAGAGAGAGAGAGAGATATACACACTTTTTGTGTGTACGTGCACTGTATGGAGTGTGTGTGTGTGTTACACTATAGGGATCAGGATGCCAAATCAATACCTACAAGGACTGAAAAATTACAAGTGAATTAAATTTCCATCGATTAGTTGAGCTCCTAGGCAATCACAGGGGACTTCAGCTCAGGGGGACTGTATCAAGTAATTGACCAGTCTATTGGGCAGCTGGTCTGGGACAGAAAAGATTTTTCAAACTGGCAGCTCTGGGACTAGAACCAGCAACCTTTCATTTAGCTTGAATGCTCCTGACCACTAGGCTAACCTGACACCCCAACATAGACACAATATAGGTGACGATAACGGACTTTTACGTCAAGTGAAAAGACGAGAGAATCGTGTTGCCAGCGAAGTGTTTGACTATCCTGAAGAAATGCTAGGCATAATTTGAAAATCCACCAGAAAAAGTCGCAATATAACAGTAAACTAGTGATGGCTGTTCTAGCAGCAGGATAATATGCTAGCAGTGCTAACTCAGATTTAGTTTTTCAAAATAAAAGCCATTATTGCATTATATAATGCGATATAGTTAACAATCTAGTCTGTCAATCTAGTCTGTCATTTTATGTTTAATGTCTGTTCCAATGTTGTTCTTGTCAGTTCTTTTTTTACAAACTAGATTGTTAACTATATGGCCTTTTGAATGCCAATGATGGCTTTTATTGTGATAATGAAAATCTGAGTGCTGCCAGCATAATATCCTGCTGCTAAAATAACGCTAATGAAGCCTCGTTTGGCCATCACTACAGTAAACAGTTTCATTTTAGGCTTCCCGTAGTTACAGAAGGTGGTAGCCAGCAAAGTTTTTGTCTATTCTGAACAAATCCATTTTAACAGCTAATAAGCCATTCGTGATTGACAATGAGTATCTATGAATATAGGTGACGATAAATGACTTTTTTGTCAAGTGAATAGACGAGAGAATCGCATAGGCAGTGCAGTGTTCGTAATTCCTGAAGAAATCTTAATATCCACCACAATCTATTACATAGCTACATAGAGTTATAGCCAGCAAAGTTTTTGTCTGTCCTGAACCTCAGGCAACATGTGTTGACTGTTACAGGAGTCAAACATGGGAAATGTTGTTCCGTAGCCCACGACTATTTTACAAGGGGTAGTCAGTCAGTCAGTCAGTCAGGGGCGGACGGACGAACTCAGTAAGAGACATTCATTCTTCTAGGCTGGCTCCGCTTACGTAGTCCAGCACCAATCAGATATGAAATAGGAAAACCTAAATTGGGAGTACACTGGGGGACAAGCACACACCCCTGGAGGGCCCTTGCATTATATTATAAGTTACTTAAAACGAGCCTCCAGAAAATCTGAACAAAAATGACAATCCCCCAATATGGAAGTATTCTGAGTAGCGTGGTAAGAGTACAATTGAGAAAACAAAAGCAATTCAAAGTGCATTATTGATACATTTGCAAAGCTAACTTAAAAGTTGGCCTTCACTTTGTCAGTGACGAATTTCCGAACTTCCTTGACGAAAAAATCATTAGATCACCATGATCATTACAAAAACAAATACCAGACCTAAAAAAGAATTACAATCCCGTTTCCAAAAAAGTTGGGAGGCTGCGTAAAATGTAAATATAAACACAATTATATTATATGTGCAAATCTATATTATATGTGGTAAAACCCTATATTCAATAGAAAAAAGTACAAAGACAACACATCAAATGTTGAAACTGAGATATTTGTTCTTGAAAAAAATATACCCACTCTGAATTTGATGCAAGCAACACATTCCAAAAAAGTTGGGACAGAGGCAACAAAACACTGGAAATAACTAAACCTGAGACTGGAAAAAAATAAACCTGGTGTAATATCACACAGCAAATTAGGTAAACATTTCCAAAAAACATTGTCTGTGAACACAGTATGTCGTAGCATCCACAAATGCAAGTTAAAACTCTTCCATGCAAAAAAGAAACCATATATAAAATAGATGCAGAAACGCCTGCCGCCTTCTCAGGTTCCAAGGTCATTTAAGATGGACTGAGGCAAAGTGCAAAACCGTCCTGTGGTATGACAAATTGGAATTTGAAAATATATTTGGGAATCGTGAACGCAGCGTCCTCCGGACAAAACAGAAGGGCCATCTGGCTTCTTAACAGCGCACAGTTCAAAAGCCAGCATCCGTAATGGTATGGGGGTGCATTAGCGCATAGGTGACTTGCACATCTGTGAAGGCACCATTAATGCTGAAAAATATATACAGTTTTAGGACATAACATATGCTGCCACCCAGACTTTTTACAGGGAAGGCCTTGCTTATTTCAGCAAGACAATACCAAACCACATTCTTCACATTACAACAGCATGGCTCTGTACTAAAAGAGTCTGGGTGGTACAATCCGCCTGCAATCCAGACCTGTCACCCACTGAAAACATTTGGCGCATTTTGAAACAATAAATACAACAAAGGAGACCCCGAACTGTTGAGCTGCTGAAATCCTATATAAAACAAGAACAGGGAAATATTTCACTTTCAAAACTACAGCAATTGGTCTTCTCAGTTCCCAAACGCTTACATAGTTTTGTTGAAAGAAGAGGTGGTGCAACTCAGTTTCAACATTTGATATGTTGTCTTTGTACTTTTTTCTATTAAATACAGGGATAAATGATGTGCACATACTTACAATTTTTATTTTCATGTTATGCAGCATCCCAACTTTTTGGAAATAGGGTTGTAGTTTGCTGAAACTCAGTTGCCTAGAGAAGTAAATTAAAGTAAATACCTATCGTCCAGTGTTTTCCCGTTCATGAAAAGCTGTTTCCCATCAACTCACTACCTTCCTGAAGACAAATATTATAAATTAGATTTTAATGGAGTCAGACCAAGGTTTTGCATCTGTGCTCATGCTTCTAGATCTTACGTGCAGTCTTTAACACCACTGATCACTCCCTTGTTTTGGAGAGATTGGAAACATTTGTGTAGATGGACATGTTCTTGCCTAGTTTAAATCTTATCTATCAGAAATATATCAGTTTGTATGTTTTGGAGGGCACGTCCACTGACAAATCAAAGGTATGCTTTGGTGTTCCTCAAGGCTAAATTTTGGAACCAATTATGTTTTGACTATATATGACAAATCAAAGATAGGCTTTGGTGATCCTCTGGTTTGACTTTAGGACTTTTGTTTTGATTATATATGTTGCCTCTCTGGATTCACAACATCAATTTCACTTCATTATTACGCAGATGACACAGTTACATTTCATGGCAAATACACAAAATTGCCAACCCTGGAAGTGTATGTTTCAGACATTAGGAAGTGGATGACAGGACTTTTTCTTTACTTTTACTTTGCTGTGAGATCTCACAATGAACCCTGACAATTTTACAGTCATCTCCCAAAAAACTGTGAGGGACTTCGGTGTTACTGGACTTCGATTTAATAATAAACATTTGAAGAATGGCTTTATTTCTCTCTATACATTTCTACACCAAAATTGTTATTTGTTTGTCCAAATGTAATGCAGAAAAGCTAATTCACACTTTGGTTACTTTAAGATTAGACTATTGCAATGCTCTTTCCTTCAGCTACCCTGATAAAACAGTAAAACCTAAATAGTGCAAAATGAGGCTCATTGAATCTTAACTTGAAGGAAAACATTTGATTGCATCAGGACTAGCCCCCTCTATACTGGCTGTAAGTTAAGGTATGATTTAAAGGTTTTACTGCAAAACCCACAAAGTATTGCATGTACATATGTACATGCTATGTGCTATGGTCACAAGACTCAGGTTTCCTTATTGTACCGAGCATTTCTTAGCAAACAGCTGGAGGCAGAACTTTCTAACACAGAGCTGCCAATTAAATTGAGAGACACAGACTAACTCTTAACCTTTAAGGGTTTCATGACAACTCAAATGTTATTGTTTCTTACACAAGCATGTTTCATACATTGATATCCACAGTTCTAGACAGTCATAGAGTTTACCAGTCAACTCTCTGGGGGCAGCTCACTACTGCAGCACCAGTACACCTAATTCAACCTGTCAACCATTCGTCCAGGCCTTGCTGAACAAATACGTGCAATGGGGATCTCAGGGGACCAAAGTGGAAAACACTTACATTTTCTATACTATGCCCTCTACTAACATACAAAAAAAGCAGAATACCACTTTGTCTAAACTGAAACTAGTAATGGAAAACCAGAGCTTTCTGAAGCCTGTTTCCAAATCCTCCTTTCTCTGACCCTACCTGCTGGGCTCCCTTTCAGGTGGTAAATAAAAGTGTCTGGTAGAAATTGTGTCTGAAAGCAACTTGGTGTTGCATGAAGTATAATCACCATGGAGAAATGACTGAAATCCACAGGTCAAACAAAGCTCTGGACACCGTTGTGCAAGTGTTAACAAAAATGTAAACCATTTGAACATTTCACTTCTGGTTTACAAATACACAAACTATGACAGTTTCATTGTATAATTTAAATTTTAAACCAATAAACTGTAGAGTCTGTGCTCATCAAAAGATAATTCAAGAATTTGAAATAGAATGCAACCAGTTTTTAATGAAAACACCCTGCCCCTACACAGGATAAAGATTGTCAGGTTTAGCTACCTGACAAGTGAGCATGTGAGAGAGATATTCACATTACGTGCGTATATACTGTCCAGCAGAGGTTGAGGTATTTTAAGCCATAACAGTTTCACCTTTCTTCAGTCATTCATCACAACTACCTGTCAACTAATCTTTTGAAAAACATTTTTTAACTCACTTTGACATGTTTACAGCTTGGCTGATCCAACAAATAGCAACAATATCCAACAATAGCTTTAATGTTCAAGCATGGGTTTAAATCCACCCAACTACTCATTCAATGTCTATCATTCCGTGCTGTCTCTATCAAATAAAGCATAAATATACCCACGAATGTCTTGAAAAAGGTTTGCACTACTTCAAGTTCCTTATGCTTGCAAAGCTAGCTAGTTAGGTTAATGGTCCAGGATGGTGGGCAGGATGGTGGGATGGCATGGTGGGGCGGGATGGTGGGGCAGGATGGTGGGGCAGGATGGTGGGTCATGATGGTGGGTCATGATGGTGGGGCGGGATGGTGGGTCATGATGGTGGGGCAGGATGGTGGGTCATGATGGTGGGGCAGGATGGTGGGGCAGGATGGTGGGGCAGGAAGGTGGGTCATGATGGTGGGGCAGGATGGTGGGGCAGGATGGTGGGGCAGGATGGTGGGTCATGATGGTGGGGCAGGATGGTGGGTCATGATGGTGGGGCAGGATGGTGGGCAGGATGGTGGGCAGGATGGTGGGTCATGATGGTGGGGCAGGATGGTGGGGCAGGATGGTGGGCAGGATGGTGGGATGTCATGGTGGGGCGGGATGGTGGGTCATGATGGTGGGGCAGGATGGTGGGGCAGGATATTGGTCCGGGATGGTGATTCCAGAAAAAGGCAATAATTTTTTTTGTTGGGGAATTGTATTGTTAGACAGGTGTGTCTTTTCAGCCTTACCCTTAACCTTTCTCCTACCTCTAACCTCAGTACTGTGAAGCCTAACCTTAACCTAACCTTAACCTAACCTTAATCCTAACCCTAATGACTAAACTTAACCCTAACTTAAACTTAACCATTAACTGTAACATTCATGGTAACGAGGCATTTAAGGACCAACATATAAGTGAAACATTAAGGAGCAACGTAACAGCAAGTCATTAAGAACCAATAGCATGGCCGAAATATTTATAGTGAAAGTAATTGCACCGATTTCTGTTCATACTGAACGTAATCCCAGTTTCCAAAATATTTCCGTATGAACGTAACTCCTGAAAGGTACGTTTGGACAGGAGGGGGTTAGGGGGACCCGTGACAAAGTATAGCATTAACTCTCACTGAGGATGCTGTGGATACCCCAAATACTAAAGCAGACACATGGAGTAAATTCACCACAGGAAATGCTTCCTAATAACCCTGATCATGTTAACACACTGTTGAAAGGTCCACATCACCGGAGAAATTCTTCACCAGCATGGGCTTGACAACATTTCATTTGTCATTCTGTAACTTTGTTTAGTGCCGTGCACTTTCTGCAACCTATCCAAATAGAAAGAACGTTAGGATGGCCCTGACGGTGACAGGAAATGTGCTACACACACTCCCCTCTACTCATCACAACACATTAAATGCAACTTCACATGTACTGCTCAACATAATAGGCTGCTGCAAATGCATTCAGATTTTCTTATAGCCAAACTCTTGCCTGTGATTTGTCAGGAATTAAATCAAAAATGACCTGCATTTCACCATAGCAGTAAATGCAAAACACTATCAAACATAGTTTAGTGCTCCTTCTCATATACATCCTCTCTCTCTCTCTCTCTCTTTCATGCTGGGAAGTTGGGGTGTGATGAGGTTTGGAGGTGGCTGTGTGGTGAGAGGGCCGGAATTTCCTTTTTGTTTAAGTTTGATTTTGTTTTGTATGATTTTTTTGTTTCCAACTTTTAAGGTTCCTTAATTTCTCTTCATGCCAGATAAGCGGGTAGCTCTTGGAGAGGAAGGGGGAGGTTTGTTTGCGTCTTGACAGTATGGCAGCCGCTATGGGTGCCTTGCCAGCTGGGGAGGAGGTGATTAGGAGGCTAGGGAGGAACCGCTTAGGCACGGTTTCAGGTGTGTACCGGTGGGGAGGTGTTGCTGGGCGTTGGCAAACAGAGAGGTGCTCTGCCCATTCACTCAGCGTCTAGAATGAAAAAAACGGTTGTTGTGTTTATGAAGAAAGCAGCCTTGGTAGGTACGCTGGTTGCTTGAGGGCTTTTTGTTAATTGTTGTTTGTTTCGCCTCTTTCTACACCTTCGACTAGGGTTGTTATGGCAAATTTTCCGCCGTTCATTATGGACCAGCAGATCCGAAAGGCGCTGGTTCGGTTTGGTAAAGTAGCTAGCGATTTTCGAGTCCGGTTGGCGGGGTTTCGGGCACAATCGATGAAGCATGTTGTCTCCTTTCGTAGGCAGGTGTTTATGTTTCTCAACAATGCGGATCAGCAGCTTAATGTCACTTTTAAGATCCGTCACAGGGATGGCGTGTAGGCAGGTTTTGCTAGTACAGGCAGTCTGCATTGTTTTCAATGTGGTGACCTAGGGCATAAGAAGTTTGCGTGTCCGCACAGGACTCAAGTACAGGCAAAGCAGCCGCCCGTGGCTGTCAGACAGAGTGTCCAACCGGTAGGTAGGGAGGGGGAGCTCCCTGTTGTGGCCGGTTGTAGCTCCGGTTTGGGACAGCAGACCGGGCGGGCCGTATTGCTGGGATAGTGTGGCTGGGTTGAGTGATGGTGTGCAGCCCACAGTGTTAGTTGGTGTTGTTGATGATACAGTGGTTGTGGTATCAGTGGATAGTGCTGTTGCAGTTTAGAAGGTTGTGGTGGGAGATTCTCCAGTGAGGATTGTTGGGAATGAAGGGAGTGGTGTGGTCGCGGATGCTGTGTTAGCGGGCCTTCACAAGCGAGTTGGTGGGGTTGTGGGTCTGATCGCACCAAAGAAGAAAAAGGGTGTGAGGAAAGGTGTGGTTGGTGTGGTGGAGGAAGGGTTGGCGTCCCTGGGTATTTCACCTGGCGTTGGGAGCAGGGCCTGGGTAAGAAAAGGGTGCAGGTCAGTACGGTGTTGGGTCAGGGAGAAGAGGAGGTAGGGGAATCAGGTGAAGGGGAGTGTGAGGAGATGTCCTTCTCTGACTGCTCTCTGAGTTCAGTTTTACCAGCCAGTCAGGATGCAGGCCCTACTTACACGGTAAGGGAGCTGTCTGAGTTTTTGGCTGATACGAGGGGTAAGAAGAAGGTAGTTCTGTAGTCCCATTTTCCTGACTCTGTGAGGTTTGTGAGGTCAGTCCCAAAAGCTATGAGGACTGAGGGCCTGGGTGTCCTCTCACCTAAGAAACGTTTCAGGTTGAAGAAATGGGTCCCAGCGGTGCGAAAGGGCTTGCCTTCTGATACAGTTTAAATGGCTAGGTTTCTTCCAACGTATTGGTTTTTTGGTTCTCACTACCTGGGTTTTTCTTGCTCTTTTTCCTCTCTTTTTTCTTGGAGGCTCTGCGGGTTGGCTCTCTTAATATAAATGCCGCCAGAGACCGGTGAAAGAGGGGTCTGTTGGGGGAGTATGTCAAACATAAACATATAAATGTTCTGTTTTTACAGGAGACCCACTCTGATGTTGTAAATGAGGTGGTTTGGGGGCTCTGGTGGAAGGGGGCACAGTTGCTGAGCCATGGTACAAACAGTAGTGCAGGGGTGGCAGCATTTTTCTCCCTTGGTCTGGGCGTCAATATTACATCATCAAAGGAAGTGTGTGGCGGCAGGTTGTTGGTTGTTAAGGCAGAGATTGATAATGGGCTGTTTGTTTTTAGAAATGTGTATGCACCTAGTACAGGGTGGTAGTGGGACATGTTTTTTGGGTGCTTACGCAAAGAGCTGACACTGATAGATCAGGCTGAGGTGCTGGTTTTAGGGGGGGATTGGAACTGCACGATTGATTTTACCAGGGACCGGAATGGTTAGGAGCCAAATCAAGTCTCTACAGAGGTCCTGAATGATGCATTGATTCAGTATGACTTGGTGGATGTTTGGAGAACTCTCCATCCAACCACCAGACAGTATACCTGGGTGAAGGTAGTCAGTGGGAGGGTTAGTGCCTCTCGCCTGGATAATTTATATATGTTCAGGCACCAGAGCAATAGGCTGTAAGCCTCCATACTCCCAGTTGGGTTTTCTGACCATCATATTACCATGGCTCAGCTCTCTGGGGCTCCGGCATGCATCCTATTGGAAATTTTATGTAAAGCTCTTACAATATGCTGCTTTTTGCTCTAGTTTTCTTACATTTTGGGGGAGTTGGGGGCAGCGGAATGATGATTATGAGTCTCTTGGTGGGATGTTGGGAAGGCACAGATTCTGCTTTTTTGTCAACAATTTACAGCTTTTTCCTCCACTGAATCTAGGAGAGTGTTAGGGAAGCTTGAACAGAACCTAAGTGAGGCGGAGGCTGAGTTGCTCGGCCACAACAGGGGGGGGGCTGGTTTCGAACCTGCCTGAATTGCATAGGGATCTAGGTGTGTTTTTTCAGTTGAAAGCAAAGGGGGCACTTGTAAGAGCTAGGTTTTCGATGTCGAATGAGATGGATGCTCCCAGCTCCTTCTTTTTTGGCTTGGAAAAACAGAGTGGAGAAAGGAAGCGTATGCATGCTGATGGTCGGGTGTCTTCTGTTGTGGGGGAGATGCAGGAGCGAGCTGCAGAGTTTTATTCTGATCTATATAGGGCCGAAATGTGTGATCCTGCATGTTCCCAAGAATTGCTTAAGGACCTTCCCACACTGTTGCAGTCACAGGAGTGACATGGATGTTCCTCTGACATTGGGTGAACTCGAGGCCACAGTCACCCAGATAAACTCCGACCCCGCTCCAGGAATGGATGGATTGCCAATTGAATTTTATAAGACATTCTGGGGCCTCATTCTTTGAGATTTATGTTGTGTTTTACATGAGGGTGTCAGGGTGGGGGAGCTACCATTGAGTTTTGACTCTCCTCCCAAACAAAGGGGACTTGAGCGATCTGAAGAACTGGCGACCTGAAGAACTGGCGACCTGTAGCCTTGCTTTGTGCGGACTATAAGTGCCTTGCTAAGGTCCTCGCCAATCGGCTTGAATCCCTACTGGACTCCGTTGTACATGTGGACCAAACTTACTGTGTGCCAGGTCACACTATCACAGACAATCTGTTTTTGATCAGGGATATGTTGGATTTGTCAGGGTGTTCGAAGGTGGCCTTTGGACTGGTTTCTTTGGACCAGGAAAAGGCATTTTAAAGGGGGGATCATATATATTTGTGTTGTCTGCTTTTGGGTTTGGGGAGTGTTTTTTTGGAGGGGGGCCAGTCCGGTAGGCCAGTCCAGGTGGGGAGGGGCATACGTCAGGGTTGTCCTCTATCTGGGCAGTTATACACCCTTGATATTGAGCCTTTTTGGGTCTGTTACACAGGAGACTGCAGGGGGTGGCCTTGCCAGGTATGGGGTTGAGGACAGGTTTGGTGATGTCTGCCTACGCTGATGATGCCTCAGTCCTGCTGAAGGACCAGGATGTCCTGGCATTGGAGTCGTGTTTAAGGGTGTATGAGGGGCATCATGTGCCAGGTTGAACTGGGGCAAGAGTGAGGCATTGCTGTTTGGGGCATGGGGGGACAGGGTACCTCCTGGCCTTCCTGGGGGGTTGGAATGGGGTAATGAGGGGCTTAAGATTTTATAGGTGTATCTGGGATCAGAGTGTTGGGTCATGAAGAACTGGGAGGGGGTGTTTTAGGCGGTGGTGTCAAGGCTGACGAAGTGAAGGTGGCTCCTCTCCCAGGTGTCGTACAAAGGACGGGTGCTGATCATCAACAACTTGGTGGCGTCCTCCCTGTGGCATTGAGTTGCTGTTCTTAACACCCCTGCTGGGCTACTGGCGGACTTACAGAGTCGGCTGACGGACTTCTTCTAGTCTGGACATCATTGGCTGAGAGCGGCGGTGTTGTTTTTACTGGTCCGGGAGGGTAGTCAGGGCCTGGTGGACCCTGAGAGCAGGGCGGCAGCCTTCCGTCTTAAAGCGGCACAGAGACTGTTATATCAAACAGGTGTCAGTTGGAGGGGACCGGCTTGCACGTTGCTGAGGAGGGCTGGTGGTCTGGGGCTGGATCTGCAGCTCTTCCTCATGAGACTGCAGGGGCTGAAGCTGGCCGGGGACCTGCAGTTCTGAAGGCCTGGAGATTGCTGAAATTCATGCATGAGGAGGGACCTTGGGTGTGGAAGGAATTCATTTTTCATAACCCACTGATCCCTTTGGTTTCTGTCCATTCTGCAACCCTGCTTAGACGGTTGATGGTAGCAGGTATCAGGACACTGGCAGATTTGCGGCACCCACAGGTGGAGGCTGGAAGACCCGCTACGTCACACTGGCTGCTGGAGAGGTTCATGGGTGAGGTACAGGATCTGTGTGTGTGAGGTTGAGGGAGTGTTTTTGTTTTAAGATGTTTGTGATGGGACCTCGGTTTACGAGGGAGGAGAAGAGCAAATAGGTTTTGTTACATTTTTGTTTGCCCAAGCTAAGTTGTCTGTTTGGTTGACAAGGAGGAACCAGGTCAGGGGGTTAGGGGTTACGGACCCAGTGTTATTTAGGGGGATGGTCTCTGCGTGCCTTAGGGTCGAGTTTGAATTTTACAAACATATTGACAGTGTTGAAGTATTTAAGGAGGTTTGTCAACTTGGGGGGGCTGTCTGTTTGGTTGGACAAGGGGGCTTTGAGGTCCAATTGTGATTGGGATTTGAGGTATGTGTTTGTTGTGAGATGTTTGTGTAGGAGGTGCAGCAGCACACCATGTGTTTTTATGGGGGTTGGGTTGTGTGTGTGCTGGGGGTAGGTGAGGATTTCATATTGTAATCTCCCTCTCTCCCCCTCCCTCCCTCCTTCCCTCCCGTTTGATTTGTCAGTTCGAGGTTTGAGTTCCAACCAAATGTTATGTTATTCAGAATTTATCAGGAAGAAATGGCTTACAAATACAATTTCCTGCGTAGTGTCCACTGGCCAGAGGGGCAGGCCCCACGTATGAGGATACAACCACTGAGGGGAAGAGGCCAGGATCAGACTGAACAAAACGTTTTCCTGCGTACCTGATAATTACAGTTCCGACACCCTGTGAAATGATTGTGTGACATTTAAAGCTTCAAATGTCGTCAACGACGTGGCATTTGCACACCTTTTGTGATGGCTCCCGCAGTTTGAACACTGAAGACAAAGCCTCTACGCACAGGTACTGTGCGTGTTCCATGTCACATGCGAGGCAAACACGTGTCGGACATGATTGTAATCAACATCAGCTTCTTAATGGATATTGGAACACACTCGGTTTAATCGTGTGAAACACCCCGTCTGAAACCTCACCGGCAAAATAGAAGATTTTCCGAGGCAACATATCCCCCCCCCCCCCCCCCCCCCCCCAGAAAATGAAGAATGCAAGGGGGGAGATCCACCAGGGCCCGTTGCTTTGAGGTTCAACGTACTGTTTTAGATGGCAGAAATGCCAACCTCAACCCCTTCTTACTGCACTACTTCCAACCAGGACCTGTTAAGGCTAGGGCGCAGGGTAGGGGACAGGGGATCGTTCTGGACGCGGAGCCTTTCCGACGGTAAGCATGAGTTGGCAGGCGAGGGTAAAGATGTGGCACTCTGAAATGGATCCCCCCCCCCTTCATGACTAAGCACCCAGTGGATTCTGACCAAAATGAAATGACTATAATTAGCCTCCACTTTGCAGAGGGTCGTCACGCTAGGTCCCAGTGTCTGGCTGTGTCGGCTGACGCTGCGCTACATTACTGACTGTAACTCTTGATTGGTAAGGTGGAGGAATACACCAACGCAGGTTACTCCTGACCAGAGTGTCTTTTCAAATGGCTGCCCTTCAAGGTTTATATAAAGCTGTCTGAGTTTCTCTTGAATGATAAAAAAAAAAATAAATACACTCACAGAAAGTATGTGACACCTCTCAACACATTTACAGATCTAAAATATAACACATTTACAGATTAGTTCTGATGTCAGCCCAGCCATTTAGAGATGATGTGAAATGGAACACATTCAGAGACAGGATGTGACATATAACACATTCACATATAGGATCTTAAATGTACCACCTCCGCAGACAGGATCCGATCACATGACAAGAACCTGATAGGAAAGAGTCTTGGTTTGTCTGTAGAATGTTTGTGGCCCAGCAGTAAAGCCTACATTTCTACAGCATTACTTCAGCTAAGCAAGGTCAGGACCATGGCTATCCAAGGCATTATTACAGCTAATTTGTGTTAGCATTTTCACAGCATTCCAACAGCTAAGTCGGCACTGTGTAGTGTTCAGTTGTTCTCCTTTAAAAACCTGCTGTCAAATGCATCCTAAATGGCACCAGAGTCCCTCTATAGTTCTACGAGCAATACTCTAAATGACTATCCTACGAGGGAAACATTTGCATTTGTAATTCAGGTGTGGTGTCTCCTTGGGTATGACAGCCACTCTAAGTGACCTTGCCAAGACCATCTGACAGCGCCAGTATGCTAATCAGCAGCCCATTCCCTATACAGGCCCATTGCCTATACAGGCCCATTGCCTATACAGGCCCATTACCTACAGGGCTGTGGTGAAAAGCAGCAAAAAGGGACACAGGCTTGGTTTCAGCAGTGGGTACTAATTTCCCCCATCAGATAGAGGACATTGAATCCTATTGGGGCCTGATTTGTTAATAGAAAGGGCTGTTGAGGAGTGGAGATGACACCCTGTCAGAGGTGACACCCTGCATCTCAGATGACACCCTGTCCATTTTTTACATCACACTAATTTTGATCCCACAGAGAATCAGAGAGGGAATTGTCATTTCTAATGATGTTGTTTCTGCCTTCATCTTGAGAAGGAAAACATAGGTTTTGTTGTTACTTTTTATTGTTGTTGTCGTTGTCAAAGTCACTGGATTCAATCATGTTGCTATGGTGTTGTGAGAGCTACTGCCTTCGATCGTGTTGCTATGGTATTGTCAGAGCAACTGCCTTCGATCATGTTGCTATGGAAGAGAAAGAATGCGAGACAAGCACGCAATGCCAACATTACTTAGGTCTACAGTGGCGGAGAATTATATCAGGAGATAACTCCAATATTGAAACACTGGAGCTTTGGCTATCAAAAATAGAACACAATGAAAAACAAATATTTTTATATTTTTCATACCTGTCCTTTGAATTCACAGGTTTTTAGCCCGACAGACACCATACAATTCTTTAAATAACTTTGTTACTCCAACATTTGTTTTTAAAATATATTTTCAGGTAACGCTTGATTTGAGACAGCAGGGAAAGACAGCGGAGTTTGTCTTGAGTAGTGGGCCGGATTCAAACTCATTCTGCAGCAGCAACTGTAGCTCATTTTAAATACAGACATGACAAACAATATTTTCCATTCATTAATGTGGTACACAATGTACACATTTCAATATTCCACATCTTCATATCTCTACATCGTATATGAAAAAAAAAAGTTATACCACAAATCATCAGGAAGATGGAGTAGACAGTTTGCTTTTCTTACCATGGTAATTTCAATGTTGTTTGTTCAAATGTGTACAAAGTACAAAACTTTACATCATTTCGGTGAACCACAGGTAATAACAATATGAAGAAGTCTTTATGGTATAACTGAACATGCGCATTCCTGAATAAATGCCGCACTTTTTCTTGAGAGTTTGAAATTGGACATGGGCATTTCTTAATTGTATGTATTATATCACAAACCATTTATTTTTTATGTGTGTCTGTAAGACTATGATTAAGACAGGCGCAGGTGGTGTGGTTCCAATCACGGTTGTTCGTAGGTTTATTAACAGAACCAGGGACAGGCAAAACCCGTCATCAGAAACAGGCAAAGGTCGATATCAGGTAAGTACTAGATCAGGCAAAAATACTGAATAGCTGGCAGAAGACGTAAATCTCCAAAAACAGGCAGGCGTGTTCAAAACACGAGTCTAGAGCGAAAGTCCAGGCAGGGAACGGACTAACAAACGAATTCCGGTGATTGTGATCCGGGGAGTGAGCGGCGTTCAGGAGATTGGTGGCGTGGTCGAGGGCGTGAGCTGCAGACCAAGTAATAATAAAAATAATAAAAAATAAAAGCACTACTAAGTTACAAGAAGAGTACGGAAACGACTGATGAGTATTATAAAATGATTGTATAATAATAATAATAATAATATTGATTCATAACAATAAATAATGTATTATAAGAATACCTATTTGTATAATAAAGGTAAACAATAAGAATAACTGGGATGTTCACCGAAACATTCTGAAAGAACACCTGAAATTAAAATCTTGTCAAACAGTGTCTCCATGACCCCAATCCATCAAAATCCCATTGTACACTTGTAGGTTTAACTCTGGTTAGTCCTTAAATTAATTGAGTATTAAAGACATATTTTCGATAGGTTTTCTGTCCTAAGTGGATGGTTTCAAACATTCTAACTAAAATCACCTGAGATGAAGCATTTGTTTGACCAATGCATTTAATTAATAGCACTGATAAAAAGGTTATGGGGTGAACCGGGTCGTTTTATAGTCTTACGTTTTAGTCTTACGAGTGTTACGGGTCACCTATGATAGGTAACAAATAAACCCAAAAAAATCAAACCACAGTCTCAGTTGAAATCCTCACAGACAGTTACATGTAGAGGATTTTCAGCATGTGAGGTTTTCCTGGATTTGTAAGGTTGTGTCATGTCTCTGAAATTGTTAATATGTGAGCCTTATGTGTTTCAACCCATATTCGGAGCATGTCTATTTTTGGCAATATGCCAGAAATGTTTACATTAATAATTTGATTTTAGTATGTTTTATTCTAGCTGAACCAGATGTGAGTAAAAATTTACAAATAAATAATAAAACTATACAAATGCAACATTTAACTGCTGAGGATGTTTGGGAGGAGGTCTTATTTCATTAGGTGTCGATGCTTCAGCATTTGCAGAATGGTGAGCTCTATCATCACAAAGCTGATGGCAATTTCAAGGGAGCCACACACTGGAGATTTTTGGAGTTCTTTTGTACACCTGTTAGAGTTCTGTTTGAGTTCTGCTGTACTTTTGATTTAGTTAAGTTGTTGCTTTGTTCGAATCCTGTTGTACTTCTGTTAGAGTTCTGTTGTAGTTCTGTTGGAGCTCTGTTGTAGTTCTGTTGTAGTACGGTTGGAGCTCTGTTGTAGTTCTGTTGGAGCTCTGCTGTAGTCCTGTTAGAGCTCTGTTATAGTTCTGTTGGAGCTCTGTTGTAGTTCTGTTGGAGCTCTGCTGTAGTCCTGTTGGAGCTCTGTTGTAGTCCTGTTGAATGTGACCTGTGGGTGCTCCCCCGCAAGCTAATGTAGCATAAAGGTTTCATCATAGGTCAGCAAGCATTGGCATATGCACACCAACACTGTAACATCTTCAAACTTGTGGCTCTTGAAATGTTTAAATTCTCTGCAAAGCTCAAGCAGTTAACGCAGTCAAATGAACAGAGGCTGTGTGTCAGAGCCTCAACGCTTGGTAAACCTGGGGAAGTGCGTGTGTGGTCTGAGATCTGTCTGCGGGTGGCGTTCTCAGTACCATGAGGCACGTCACAACAGGAGGCAGGACTATCGCTTCCCTGCATCTGTCGACCACAGAATGATTTGGGCTAAGTTGTCCCTCTGGGAAAGACGACTGGTTTTGTGCTCATTAATTTCCCATGCTGCCCGTGTTGTCAAGGGGCTTGGCCGTTGTACTGACTGGGCTCCCTGTCCTTTTGAGGCTGTTGGTGGTTAGTCCTTCAGACGTATAATTGTTGGGTGAACCTCGGTAAAAAACTGTGCCCTTCAGAACCTTTACAAAGGCTCTGGTCCACGTGCAGATTCTGAATGAGAGAACGGTTAATGGACCCTTCAGCCACGATGCTGTGGACGACTCGCTAATGTACTATCATTTCTGGTCCCCAGTGGGTAAAGGCAGTCTGTGGGTCAGCCTGTGTGCTGCTCATGGAGGTGGAGTCTGGAGTGAAGCTTTCTGTGGAGCAGGGGTTTAGTTTGTGTGCATGTATGTATATGTGTGTGTGTGTGTGTGTGTGTGTGTATGCTGGGGATGTCAGGTCTGTGACTGTCAGTGTGGGGTGTTGGATACATGTGAGATGTTTGTATGATTGTGAGGCACACATGTTTATGGAAAGCCCTCCCCTCTGGTTCGTCCTGTTTAAGGTGATCAGTGTCTGCTTGATGCAGAGGGAACATCCCGGGACTACTCAGGAACCTGGACCACTGTGGTTTCAGTGTTGTGGTCACTACCGTTCAAATGCCTGGGGTCACCTAGAAATATCCTTGTTTTTGAAAGAAAAGCACATTTTCTGTTCATTAAAATAATATAAAATTGATCAGAACTACAGAGTAGACATTGTCAATGTTGTAAATGACCACTGTAGCTGGAAATGGCGGATTTTCAGTGGAATATCTACATAGATGTGCAGTACCATTATCAGTAACCATCAGTCCTGGGTTCCAAAGACACGTTGTGTTTGCTAACCCACGTTTATCATTTTAAAAGGCTAACTGATCATTAGAATCTTGAAAAAGGAAGGCTATAACTCCTTTACGCCATTCCGTACCCAATGGACGGCGCTTGATTGGAGCCTATTTCCTCCAACAACCGGACAGTGACCCAAAGCACAGCTCCAAACTATGCAAGAACCATTTAGGGAAGAAGCAGTCAGCTGGTATTCTGTCTATAATGGAGTGACCAGCACAGTCTATTGACTGTCTATTGAGGTATGTTGGGAGCAGCTTGACCGTATGTTACGTAAGAAGTACCCATCAAGCCAATCCAACTTGTGGAAGGTGCTTCAGGAAGCATGCAGTGTTTTTTATGGGAAAAAAGGCCATTTCTAAGTGACCCTGACCCTTTGAATGATATCACTGTTAGATGTCGTCCTTTGTCCTGTGGTCCCTCCATAGTAATCTGCCTGCTTCCTGGGAAGGGCAGCAGTGATGGCGGAATGCCAGGCCATGGGCTCGCTCTCCTTTCACCAGCTCCACTGTAATCACTCCAAAGGGTCACTGGGATTTCCCTTAAGGTCTTCTCTATATAATTCTGCATAAAAAAGATCCATTAAGCAGAGTTTCTCAAAGCCCGGTCCACTGACCCCTAGCCGTCCCACTGATTGCACTGCTGCATCCTTCATGGAACCAGAGTTACGCTCGCTCGTACTCTCTTTTTGGCGGTTGGCACATGCAGAGCGCAAGTCAATATTTCAATTTGCTTTACCTACCTTAATATATTTGGTGTGTTTATTATAAATCCTAGGTTCTGACCCTACTAAAGACTTGTTCCTAGCCACTGGGCATCAGTGTCCTGTTTGTCATGTTCTGGCAAGGCAGTGAGATCCAACACCCCCTCTCTCTCATTGGAACATGGACACCTGTTTGTACATATTACCCTCACCTGTGTACCTGATCACTGTCCCTATTTAAGTTTCTTCTTCCCTCGTGTGGTCATGCTTCCGACCTGGATTAGGTTTAAATAGACTCTGGACTCTGGCATTTATTCATTACTACAACTTGTACTCTCAATATGTTCAGAAGAGGACTGGTCACCCCTCTGAGCCTGGTTCTTCCTACATTTCGGCCTTCTTAGGGAGTATTACTTGCCACTGAAATTCAACTTTGTTGTTTGCTGCTTGGGGTTTAAGGCCAATGTTTTGTAAAAGCACTTTGTGAATTCTGCTGATGTAAAAAGATCTTTATAAATACATTTCATTGATTGATTGATTGGTGTCTGGTCGTTGACTGTTTGGATTTCATTCCATTGTACGCTGTTCTGTTTTCATGTCCTGTTTTCATTGTCATTTAACATTTTAGTTCTGCCATTGAAGTCCTCCATTCTGCTGTGCCCTGCCTCCAACAATGACATTACACTGTTGCTGCTTGCTCTTGGGGGATTTAGACTGGGTATCTATACCCAGCACTTACTGACTGCTGATGTAAAATAAGCTTCAGAAAATACATTTGATTTAAATAATCGTTTGACAGGGGAGAAGCCTAAAATCCTTAAACATGTTTTTTTATTCAATCACATATAATTGTTTCCAATAGCACCATTGTACCATAAAACTGAAAATGATATTTCTTGAAAGACAATGTTCTGACTATGTTAAAACACCTCAAAATTCTAGCGTACCAGATATCATAAAGACATTGTATAAAAAAGTTTTAAAAAAGCAATGACCCATGAAGAATAAAGCCCTGTTTTGCCAGTCCCTGGCAACAAACGTTTGAGAAACTTAGCTAAATGTTCAGAATACATTTCTGCTGTGAAAAAATTAGGTCAGATTAAGGTTTGGCCACCATTTTCTACAGACAGAAACCCAGTCCGTATCTAAGAGGGTAAATGTTCTATTTTGTAGAAAGCTGTACAGGAATGGACTGTTCCAGCACGAGACCAGAACATGTCTGGCTGCCATTAATGCTTCCAGGGTTCACAGACACTGGCAATATAATGACAAGATGATTGTAGCTAATTTTCAGGTTCATGGCAGGTCAAAAACATATCAAGATCAAGAGTCCTATTTTCGTCAGCAGTTTATGTCAACTATCCTTCAAACACTAGCTACGTCTCAAAAGCCACACTAGTCCTCATAGAGCCTAGCAGCCAGTAGTTTGGTATCCAGCACTGGTCCAGTAGAGTGTAGCGGTAGTTTGAGATCCAGCCCTTATTCAATCAAGAGTAGGGGTACTTTGAGATACAGCCCTGGTCCAGTAGATCATATTCAGTTTGGGATCCAGCCCTTGTCCAGTAGATCGTATTGGTAGTTTAGGATAAAGACCTGGTCCAGTAGAGAGTAGCAGTAGTTGGAGATCCAGCCCTGGTTCAATCGACAGTAGGGGTAGCTTGGGATTCAGCCCTGGTCCAGTAGATCGTATCAGTAATTTGTGATCCAGCCCTTGTCCAATAAATGGTAGGGGTAGTTTGGGATCCAGCCCTGGTCCAGTAGATTGTATGGGTAGTTTTTGATCCAGCCCTGGTCCAGTAGATCGTATCAGTAGTTTGTGATCCAGCCCTGGTCCAGCAGAGTATAGCAGTAGTTTGTGATCCAGCCCTGTTTCAATCAATGGTAGGGGTAGTTTGGGATACAGCCCTGGTCTTGTAGATCATATGGGTAGTTTGGGATCCAGCCCTGGTCCAGTGGAGTATAGCAGTAGTTTGGGATCCAGCCCTGGTCCAGTAGAGCTTAGTAGTCAGTAATAATAATAATATACGGGATATAAAACCTTATTCAAGAAACTCAAGGTGACAATACAGCAAAAGTGAACAAGAAGAAACAACAAACATAAAGAAGTAAAACTACTGCTGAGGAGTGAGTTACACTAATGGGGAAAGCCAGAGCCATTCTGTTGTTGCTTGCTCTTTGGGGTTTCAGGCTAGGTATCTGTGTAAATAATTTGTGTCAACTGCTGATGTAAACAGGGCTTCATAAAAATACATTTGATAGATTGATATGATTGGTTTGGCAGTAGATTAACATTACATGTAGTGGCTGAAGACATGCTAAAGATGTGCTACTGTACTTGTTGTGGGAAGGACCTTTTCCTTCACATCGGTGCGATGCTTAACAGCGAGCCCCCACCCCGACACACAGAGCAAACAGCCTGGTGGTGCAGCTTGATTAAGTACCATGAAGTACTGAGGCCAAATTCCTGTTAAACACAACACGTTAGTATCCTTATCCAGGGTAGCAATGTATATTAGCTGTGACTTCTTGTGGGGAGAGCGAGTGATCAGCTACGGAGCAGCACGGAGAGCTAGGCACTTCTTCCAAAGCTTTAAGGGAGTTCAGATTAACACCAGGCCGATCATTCCTGTCTTTGAACCGTCACGCCATAATGGATAAACATTACTATTCTATGCGAGCTCCTGTGGCGGTAGGTTGCCCAACGCACAATCTCCAAATGGTGGCTTCAACCTTGTGTCGTAAACACCGATCCAGACTCACGGAAGACCAGTGAACTGTCGAGGGTAGGGCAGAGCCCCACAGCAGAGAAGCCAAGGCTGTAGCATATTCCACACCACCATACAAAACACAAAGAGAAGACCTGACTAGGAAATGATCTGGTTGTTAGTTATAATCCAGAGGACTGGTATCCAAAACACTTAACTGAGTGCTTAGGAATCCAAAGAACTTCCTTGGTAGAATCACAGGAAAACTTACATTTTGTAAAGCAACACCAACAAGTCAGCTGGCAACCAAGGGAACAACTTTTTGGCCTCTAATCCTCTAATCAGAATCACATTGATCAACACTTGACAATATCAATGTTTCCAGTGAGGAGAAATGAGAGGAGTCAATCTAATTAAGTTGCCACAACTGTGATGTGTCAAACCTTTAGCACAATGCGGTTTGTACGTCCCAAATGGCATCATATTCCCTACATATTACACTATTGACCAGAGCCCTCTGTAGAATAGGGTGCAATTTGGGCCACAGTCAAGGTGTCACAATAAGAGCTCCCACATGATTCAACTGATGAGGATGTTGGGTGTTTTGCTGTGATGTTACCCATGAGCACAAACAAATAATCACAATACAAAACCACACAAAACCCTTGCAAACAGGCATTCAAGATCCCAAAGATGTTATGTCCCCAGTGAATCAAAGCAGCATGTTGACACTGTTGAATGATAACTGTAACTATAAAGAAAATGGGATATTTATCCAGTGGTTTGTTGTTTTACAGTTTTTTCTCAATTGCTAGACACTTTAAATGAAACTGGGGTCAAGTTGATCTCCATAATAAACTAATGAGCACAGGAGTATTCTTTGTTTGCAAAACAGTTATTCATTTCTCATGTCAATGCTAAGCCTGTAAACTAGTAAAAACAACTCAAACACAAAAAAAGTAATCAGTACTTATTCATGCATAAAAGAGGTCACCTATGAGTTGCTATTTGCAAGAATGGAAGGGGAAGGGAAAAGGCCTTTATTTGTCTGGTGGTGGAAAAGCTCAAAGTGGAAAACAAATATCTATTGTTTTAGAAGAATTTGTGCCACAATTATTAGATTCGGTTCAACTTTATTGTCATTGAACAATGCAAGTACAGAAAAACAAAATTATTATTATTATTATTGATCGTACTTTCAATCATGCCCTTTACAACATGCCTTTTGTTTCTGGACATTTATGCTCTTCAGTGAAGTTTTGCATTGCTCATCTTCAGAAAGATTTAGGGACAAAAAGGTAATATCTTTACTTGCCTTTCATGGTGCAAACTATAATTACAGTAACAACAAATGTTACATACATATAAAAGTGGGTTAACCATTGACAGTTGTAGTTAGTATTTATTGGGCCTTTATGTAATGATTGAATGATATCACAAGTATCATTGTATAACTTTTCTGTAAAAACTTCGTCTCAGACCTTAAAAGTATTATTATTTTTCTTATGGAGTGGGCTTATGGAGTGGGCTTATGAAAGCCAAACTCAAATAAACAATCTGAAACCTTGAGAAATGGAATTTAGGAAAAATGTAACAGATTTCATATAGCCTTATAACTGATACCCGGGATCTCTGCAGATTATGAACATCAAGCGTTAAAAATGCTAAGTTCCCTACACTAGGCCTTTAGAAAAAATATATTTTATAAACAGGACAAACACAGTAATTAGGAAAACAATTAAAAAAATGTTTATTCATTCATCATAAATTCACAGGGACAAAATATTGGAATTAACATATAATCACCATGGAAACGCAAAGTAACCTAACTATACCATGGTCCATATCAGCTTACATAATGGATCTGATAAGGTTTGTGATTTGATCAAAATTACTTCTTACAGACCTTCAGTGTTAAGAATCAAGTATCTTAATATTTTCTGCAGTAGTTCTTTATGTTCATTTTCAAATGTCCATGGAATGTTTAATGAGGTTTTTTATTTTAATATGCATAATTAGGTAAATCCTGACGATTATTCCTTAGCATAATGTCTCAAGTGTATGTATTATCTACAGTATATAAAACATACAGCTGAACACATCAGTGGGCTAATACCTGTAAATACATAAAATTAATTTCCATAATACACACTATATCTAGATGTCATAGTACACTACCTTAGATCACCCTAGCTATTCCATATATAGTACACTACTTTAGACCTCCCCATTCCCTATCTAGTACACTATTTTACACCACCCTATTCCCTATCTAGTACACTACTTTAGACCACCCAATTCCATGTCTAGTATACTACATTTTACAACCTGTTCCTAATATAGTACAACTATATAGACCACCCTATTCCCTATATAGTAGACTACTTTAGACCTCCCTAAATGGTCTATATAGTGCACTACTTTATACCCCCTATTCCTTAAACAGTACCCTACTTTAGGTGGTCCAAAGTTGTGTAATACGTAAGGAATAGGATTGCCATTTTGGCTGCTGAAAATGTTGTCCGATCTGAAAAAGTTAAATGGTTAATTTAATCCTTGGGTGTATTGATTGATGAAGGTTTCCACGTCACCATCCACATTGCCAGGACTTAAGTTCATAAGTCATTTGAAGGTTGTGCAGTTTGCAGGTAGAATAGCAATGCCAGCTCACTTCTACTCTCACAGAAAGAGGCTTACTGAATTTAAACCTACTGAATAAAACTTCCTGTACTTAAAACTACTAAATAAACCTTACAGGGCTAAACCTACTGAATAAACCGTACAGTACTTCAAACTACTAAATAAACCGTAGTGCTAAACCTACTGAATGAACCTTACAATAATTAAACCTGCTAAATAAACCTTATAGTACTTAAACCTAGTGAATAAACCTTACAGTCTTTAACCTTACTGAATAAACCATACAGTACTTAAACCTAGTGAATAAACCTTAGTCCTTAAACCTACTGAATAAACCTTTGTGCTAAACCTACTGAATAAACCATACAGTACTTAAAACTACTGAATAAACCATACAGTGCTTAAAACTACTGAATAAACCTAACAATAATTAAACCTACTGAATAAACCTTACAGTACTTAAAACTACTAAATAAACCTTACAGTACTTAAAAGTACTGAATAAACCTTACAATAATTAAACCTACTGAATAAACCTTACAGTACTTAAACCTACTGAATAAACCTTACAGTACTTAAAACTACTAAATAAACCTTACAGTACTTAAAATTACTGAATAAACCTTACAATAATTAAACCTACTGAATAAAACTTACAGTACGTAAAAATACTGAATAAACCTAACAATAATTAAACCTTCTGACTAAACCTTCCTTTACTTGACTGAACTGGGCTTGCTTGGTTCCTTTTCTGATTTCTACATAGAATATACAAATCCGTCCCTATTGCCAGTGCCAAGCAAAGTTTCAGCCATTTGAAACTCATCAAGAGCTATTTACGTGCATGCGTGGATGAGGCCTAACTATCAAACTATTGTGCTTTAACCGTTGCTTTAACCGTCGCCAGTTTTTCTAGTGGTAGACCGCTTTGTCTAGTTCATCTACGAATCTAGGCCTGTTTGTGTGCTTAACTGGTGCTTTAGGCCCTTCCAGTGATGAATGGTTGTTGGGTGTTATTGTCCATGGTTTTGACTACCTGGGGAGCTTTATGACACTCATATTGATGTGTGTTGTCCTCAGTGGAGTGAGCTTACAGTATGTTATGAAGGACCACACAGTTGTAGGAATGTGAGGTGGCGTGGAGAGCAGCGTGTGTTGAAGGGCGAGTGAGACTGAAACGATAAAACGTGGTCATATTTTGTTTCAGTCCTCCATGTTGTACCGATCAAACTTCAAGTTGATTCCTCTTGAGTCACGGTTGTCCCTGTTCCTTGGAGCCATTGGATGACTTTCAGTGATGTTCTTGTTAGCAAATATTCAGTGGGGAGAACAAGTATTTGATACACTAAGGATTTTGTAGGTTTTCCCACTTACAAAGCATGTAGAAGGTCTGAAATTTTTATCATAGGTACACTTCAACTGTGAGTAACGGAATCTAAAACAAAAATCCAGAAAATCACATTGTATGATTTTTAAGTAATTAATTTGCATTTTATTGCATGACATAAGTATTTGATACATCAGAAAAGCAGACCTTAATTTTTGGTACAGAAACCTTTGTTTGCAATTACAGAGATCATACGTTTCCTGTAGTTCGATAACAAGACAACAACTCTGGAGGGGTGTTGCTTCCTAATGATACCCAGTCCCACCCCCAAGGCGGCTTATTTGAACTTCCTCTTTATTGTAAGTTTGTTTTCATCCTTGGATGATCGCGAGCTAGCTGGCTAGCTTCACTCAACGTGTGCAAAACATCAGTGTTCACAGAACAGCTGCACCTTGTTGCATTGGCATACTCCACATTTCCAAACAAGACCGCAATAATCTTTTTTGCTCTTGTTGAAATTAGTACAGACAGGCAAAGACAAAGACATAGTCTCAAAAACAACTACCATTTTAAACTGTGTACATTTCAGTCTTCTTAATGGAATTCTTACTGTATTCTCCGATCGCTAACTTAGTTAAGGAGGCGTTTTCTATGTAAACACTGAACGTTGGACCTTGTGGAATTTTGTTTTAACAGAGGAATACAGAGAAAGATGATAGTTTAAGTTAAAATTTGCTTGTTCTAGATTGCGTTGAGGAGATTATTGTCTTTTTACGATACAAATGGATCATTGCTCACATTAATATTTAGTACAGTGAGCGAAATTCCCCTTTAACGCATCCCTTCGTCTCCCATCCTCCCACCATCCTCCCACCATCCTCCCACCATCCTCCCACCATCCTCCCACCATCCTCCCACCATCCTCCCACCATCCTCCCACCATCCTCACCTGTTACAATGGCAGCAGGGCCGTTAGAGAGTACTGTGGGAAGTAATAGCTAAAACCACCCCCCTGGCAATCAAATCAATCTACTAAGTACAGAGAAGCTGTGAGAGTTCATTACAGCAGGAATGTGTCCTACCTCACACCCTGTCCCTTACAGAGTGGAAACCAGCTTCATGCATCACCCAGGAGATATTGAGCAATTTGGGACACATCTGGGCTCTCTCCCTCTCTCTTATCATCTCAAAAGACGCCCCCCCCCCCACCCCCCGATCCTCTCTTCTTCACATAATCCAGTTTTTCATAAGGGAGAGATGACTGGAGAAAAATTGCAGAAAAGTGGAAGAGAGACAGAAATAGAAATAGAGCGAAAGAGAGACAGAGAGCTATCACATGACTCTTGACTTCATATTGACCGTATCTTAAAGTTAGGATAGACTCTCCCGCCACCACGAAACAGTGAGGACTCTGAATATCTACAGCACAGAAATGCTTTCCTGTATATTTTTGTGTTGTGTTCTTCTGTCCTGCTATTGTCCTACTATATTAATATATGCCAAGTTTTTCTGTCCAGCCATTAGTACTACTAAATTAAAGACCCAGTTCCTCTATCCTGCATTAGTACTACTATATTAAAGACCCAGTTCCTCTGTCCTGCATTAGTACTACTATATTAAAGACTCAGTTCTTCTGTCCAGCTATTAGTACTACTATATTAAAGACTCAGTTCCTCTGTCCTGCATTAGTACTACTATATTAAAGACTCAGTTCCTCTGTCCTGCATTAGTACTACTATATTAAAGACTCAGTTCCTCTGTCCTGCATTAGTACTACTATATTAAAGACCCAGTTCCTCTGTCCTGCATTAGTACTACTATATTAAAGACCCAGTTCCTCTGTCCTGCATTAGTACTACTATATTAAAGACCCAGTTCCTCTGTCCTGCATTAGTACTACTATATTAAAGACCCAGTTCCTCTGTCCTGCATTAGTACTACTATATTAAAGACCCAGTTCCTCTGTCCTGCATTAGTACTACTATATTAAAGACCCAGTTCCTCTGTCCTGCATTAGTACTACTATATTAAAGACCCAGTTCCTCTGTCCTGCATTAGTACTACTATATTAAAAGACCCAGTTCCTCTGTCCTGCATTAGTACTACTATATTAAAGACCCAGTTCCTCTGTCCTGCATTAGTACTACTATATTAAAGACCCAGTTCCTCTGTCCTGCATTAGTACTACTATATTAAAGACCCAGTTCCTCTGTCCTGCATTAGTACTACTATATTAAAGACCCAGTTCCTCTGTCCTGCATTAGTACTACTATATTAAAAACCCAGTTCCTCTGTCCTGCATTAGTACTACTATATTAAAGACCCAGTTCCTCTGTCCTGCATTAGTACTACTATATTAAAGACCCAGTTCCTCTGTCCTGCATTAGTACTACTATATTAAAGACCCAGTTCCTCTGTCCTGCATTAGTACTACTACAACCCTGTTTCCAAATGTGAAATGTAATAATAACAGAATTTAATGATGTGCAAATCATTTAATCCCTATATTCAATAGAAAATAGTACAAAGACAACAAATCATATGTTGAAACTGAGAAATGTGATTGTTTCTCGAAAACGAAATGCCTATTTTGAATTTAATCCCAGCAACACATTTCCAAAAAGTTGGGGCAGGGGCATGTTTACCACAGGTTTACCACTGTGTTGCATCACCTCTTCTTTTAACTATACTCTGTGAGCGTTTGGGAACTGAGGAGGCCAATTGCTGTAGTTTTGAAAATGAAATGTTTTCCCATTCTTGCTTGTTATTGGGTTGCAGCTGCTCAACAGTTCAGGGTCTCCTTTGTCGTATTTTTTGTTTCAAGGACGCTGGCTTTTGAACTGGGCACTGACAAGAAGCCGGATGGTCCCTCTTCCCAAGTCCAGAAGATTCAGCGTCCAGGATTCTCGAAAATAATTTCTAATTTTGATTTGCCAGACCACAGGACAGTTTTCCACTTCACCTCAGCCCATTTTAAATGAGCTCGGGCCCAGAGAAGGCAACAGCGGTTCTGGATCTTGTTTATATATGGTTTCTTCTTTGAATGGTAGAGATTAAACTTGCATTTGTGGATGCAGCAACATACTGTGTTCACAGACAATGGTTTTCAGAAGTGTTCCTGAGCCCATGCAGTGATGTCCACTACAGAACCGTGTCTGTTTTTAATACGGTGCCGCCAGAGGGCCCGAAGATCACGGCCATCCAGTATTGGGTTTCGGCTTTGTCCCTTGTGTACAGAGACTTCTCCTGAATCTTTTAATGATATTATGTACTGTAGGTGACGAGATCCCCAAACACTTTGCAATTGAGAAACGTTAAGCTTAAATTGTAGTACTATTTGCCCGTGCAGACTTTCACAGAGTGATGAACCCCTCCCCATCCTCACTTCTGACAGACCCATCCTCTCTGTAATGATCTTTTTATACCCAATCATGTTACTCACCTGTTGCCAATTGACCTAATTTGTTGTGTGATATTCCAACAGGTTTAGTGGTTTAGCATTACACAACTTTTCCAGTCTTCTGTTGGCTCTGTCCTAGCTTTGTTGAAACGTGTTGCTGACATCAAATTCAAAGTGGGCATATAAAATGTCTCAGTTTCAACATTTGATATGTTGTCTTTGTATTGTTTTCAATTGAATATAGGTTTTTAATGATTAACACAGCATACCAACTTTTTGGGAAACAGGGTTATATATTAAAGACCTTCCCAGCATTCAGAATACTACTACCTATGGAGATACCAAGTGACACTCTCTCTCTCTCTCTCTATCACACACACACACATAATTAGCGACCAGATAAGGTCAACGTGTCTGAGTGTTCAGTATTCCACGGTGAATGAGTTAGAGGAACAGTCCGCTCCACATGTAGACAGTCTCCAAAAAACACACAACCTAGGGCACTACTCGGAGTGCATGTCTGAAGGTCTGACTGGTCTGATAGGCTTTCATAGAGGCCCCCGTTGCTCTCTGGGTAAAATGGCGGCCGTAAAAACAGCAGTGAAGGTTACATCTCCATAATCTCATCCGCCTGTGGCTGATCAACGGGTCCCTCTGAGACAGACAAACAGCAGATGAAGCGGGGGGGGGGGGGTTACCCAGACTCCCCAACACCACGACGCTCCCTACATAGGGAACTACATCTGACACCTCCACAGGAATCCCTTTCCTGTCTCTCCTCCTGTCTGTCTCTCCTCCTGTCTGTCTCTCCTCCTGTCTGTCTCTCCTCCCACGTAGGGAAAACAACATGCACTCAGGGGTCCAGAGAGTCTAGAGCACAACCTTAATCTTTTACCTCCATTCTCCACGCCGAATTCCCCCCCAAAAAACATTTATCTTTATTAAAAACTCTCCAACCGAGCAGCAGTTTGTTGGACAGCTGATTTCATAGCCTAGTTATGTGTGTTTTACAATACATTTCTATTCACACAAACTATTTAACCTATCAACCCCATATTCCCTATATATTATACAACACCAGACCACCCTATTCCCTATATATTATACAACATCAGACCACCCTACAAGAACAAATACAAGAATAGTGCCTTTCACCAGCTCTCCCAGGAACACGGTTGGAGTTAAAACTTACAGGAGGGTAGATCTCCAGGAACACGGTTGGAGTTAAAACTTACAGGAGGGTAGATCTCCAGGAACACGGTTGGAGTTAAAACTTACAGGAGGGTAGATCTCCAGGAACACGGTTGGAGTTAAAACTTACAGGAGGGTAGATCTCCAGGAACACAGTTGGAGTTAAAACCTACTATCCCTAGCCCTGAACTTAACCCTATATCTTATCTCCAGTCTTACCCAATCTAACTAAAACCTTACATATCTTCAAAACCCTAACATTTATGTCTAAACACAACCTATCCCTAAAGCCTAACCTTAACCCCTAATGCCCGAACCAAAACAAACCCCAATTCTAACATTCAACACTAGTGTAGCCTACATTTTCCCCTAAACCTAACCCCTAAGTTGGAATTATCATGTGTGGGTCTTCATACTTGTACTTTTTCATACTGGTGCTCCCAGGAATCAAACCAACAACGCTGGAACCATGCTCTACCAACTGGTCCCCAGATGTATGGGATACCCATACACCAATACTCTCTGGACCCAGGCCGATACAAACATCAGACAGCATTGACAGGATCAATACCATGACAACAGCTGCTATGATGCCACATGCCGATATCACCTCACGACTTGCTAGCGCTCCAAATTACCCCCTAACCTGTACTTCACTAGCCCCGACCGCAGACCCCTGGTAACTAGCGCTCTAAGTAGGTTCAGGCTGCCACTGATGCCTTTGTGTTTGGGCTAGCACAGCGCCTCAGATGATGCGTCTCCCAGGAGAACACAACCATTGATTCTGTTTCTCTGTCAGATCTAAAATCACACACACACACACACACACACACACGCGCACACAGGTCTGCATACTGCAGTCCATTCCACAAAATACTATTCCCATTGCATCAATACACGCACACACATACATACACACACATACACACTCAAAAAAATTGCTGGGGCTCTTTACTGCTTTAGAAAAGAGCTGGTAGAAATTGGGAGAAATAGGGGGTAATTTGGTCCTATCGCGGTAATGTACTGGCCTGGCTTTCCCACAGCAAAGCAGATCTATAACTGGAACATTAGAAAAAGATAGAGAAAGTGAAAGAGAGCGGGGACAGAGAGAGAAAGAGGTAGAAAGAAAATTACAGATAGGAAAGATGTTTAGCCAACTGCACATAATCCCAATCTATTCTAAATGTCAACTGAAGATCTAAGATACTAATCTCTCTAAGGGTGCTTTCTTAGAGACCGCTCTACTGTCTCTAAAACAGGTCAGTCACACACACACATACACATACAGTGGGGAGAACAAGTATTTGATACACTGCCGATTTTGCATGTTTTCCCACTTACAAAGCATATAGAAGTCTGTAATTTTTATCATAGGTACTCGTCAACTGTGAGTGACGGAATCTAAAACGAAAATCCAGAAAATCACATTGTATGATTTTAAGTAATTAATTTGCATTTTATTCCATGACATAAGTATTTGATACATCAGAAAAGCAGAACTTAATATTTGGTACAGAAACCTTTGTTTGCAATTACAGAGATCATACATTTCCTGTAGTTCTTGACCAGGTTTGCACACACTGCAGCAGGGATTTTGGCCCACTCCTCCATACAGACCTTCTCCAGATCCTTCAGCTGTCGCTGGGCAATACAGACTTTCAGCTCCCACCAAAGATTTTTCTATTGGGTTCAGGTCTGGAGACTGGCTAGGCCACTCCAGGACCTTGAGATGCTTCTTACAGAGCCACTCCTTAGATGCCCTGGCTGTCTGTTTTGGGTCGTTGTTATGCTGGAAGATCCAGCCACGACACATCTTCAATGCTTTTACTGAGGGAAGGAGGTTGTTGGCCAAGATCTCGCGATACATGGCCCCATCCATCCTCCCCTCAATACGGTGCAGTCGTCCTGTCCCCTTTACAGAAAAGCATCCCCAAAGAATGATGTTTCCACCTCAATGCTTCACGGTTGGGATGGTGTTCTTGGGGTTGTACTTATCCTTCTTCTTCCTCCAAACACGGCGAGTGGAGTTTAGACCAAAAAGCTACATTTTTGTCTCATCAGACCACATGACCCACATTCTCCCATTCCTCCTCTGGATCATCCAGATGGTCATTGGCAAACATCAGATGGGCCTGGACATACGCTGGCTTGAGCAGGGGGACCTTGCGTGCGCTGCAGGATTTTAATCCATGACGGCGTAGTGTGTTACTAATGGTTTTCTTTGAGACTGTGGTCCCAGCTCTCTTCAGGTCATTGACCAGGTCCTGCCGTGTAGTTCTGGGCTGATCCCTCACCTTCCTTATGATCATTGATGCCCCACGAGGTGAGATCTTGCATGGAGCCCCAGAATGAGTGATATTGACCATCATCTTGAACTTCTTCCATTTTCTAATAATTGCGCCAACAGTTGTTGCCTTCTCACCAAGCTGCTTGCCTATTGTCCTGTAGCCCATCCCAGCCATGTGCAGGTCTACAATTTTATCCCTGGTGTCCTTACACAGCTCTCTGGTCTTGGCCATTGTGGAGAGGTTGGAGTCTGTTTGATTGAGTGTGTGGACAGGTGTCTTTTATACAGGTAACAAGTTCAAACAGGTGCACTTAATACAGGTAATGAGTGGAAAACAGAAGGGCTTTTTAAAGAAAAACTAACAGGTCTGTGAGAGCCGGAATTCTTACTGGTTGGTAGGTGATCAAATACTTATGTCATGCAACAAAATGCAAATTAATTATTTAAAAATCATACAATGTGATTTTCAGGATTTTTGTTTTAGATTCTGTCTCTCACAGTGTACCTATGATAAACATTACAGACCTCTACATGCTTTGTAAGTAGGAAAACCTGCAAAATCGGCACTGTATCAAATACTTGTTCTCCCCACTGTACATACATACCCACGACAACGCACACACCCATATATATACATATATATATACACACACACTCACACAAACATTAGAACACACACAGCTCCAGTTCTCAAAGCATCTTTTGATTGTTAAGGAGAAGGTCCTTCATTAATATGCTCTGAGCTCCCCTCGTTGCAAGCTGCAGATGTGTGTCTGCGTGGGAGAACACTGGTCAATCACATGGCCGGGCCTTTTCTCCACGGCTCCAAACGCAACTCTCCCCCTTCTCCACTCCTCTCTCCTCGTCTCTCCTCTCATCTCCTCCCACCTCTCTTCCTCTCCTCTCCTCCGAACGATCACATGGTGAAGCTGACCTAGTTAACACAAAGACAGCTTCATGCAAACTTGATGATGTGCTTATATTGCAGACCCAACCAGTGTTACGGCAGCAGAAAGGTCCCTATCAGGCACAGCAGGCCTGAGGGGAGGCCAGTACAAGAAATAGAAACAGTGTGGAAAAGCCAAGCCTACTTACAAGGAATTGAGCAGAACCCCAGTTTAGAAAATCAGGGCCTACAAGACAACCTACTTCCGGAGTTCTAAACCCACCTGAGACACAGAGTGTTCATTCTGTTTATCGTCAGTTCACATGCAGTTCATTTTAAATCTGTTCAACATATTATTTCTGAAGAGGGAAATGGTAAAAACGTAATGATCGTAGTCGCATGTATCCACCCACAGATGTAAAAACACAAATGTTGCTAAATTATGTCAAACAGAAGGAAACGTTCATTTTTAATGTGCTTTGCTCTGAAAGAAAACAACAATAAGCCTTGATCATTACCGCGTCAACGCATCTGTAAACAAACATTTTAGCACTGACAACAATTACATCTCACTGGATTTTTTTAAGAGCAACTTTTGAAGGCATCCTCGACAAATAGCTTCAGTTCCATTGTCTCCCTGTCTTTGTCTTTTTCTCTCTCTCTCTCTCTCTCTCTCTCTCTCACTCTCTCCCTCTCTTTCCATCCCCCCAGAAAGGATGTGGAAGTGAAGCTTTCCGTGAGAGGAAACCCAGCATAGCGCCACAAACAATGCACTTCAGAGGAGGTAGTAAGACCCTGGATCATCCAGTATGTCAGACAGAGAACCAATGTAGCAGACGTCACAGTAATAGGCTTTGGGTCGTTTTGTGTGTGTGTGTGTGTGTGTGTGTGTGTGTGTGTGTGTGTGTGTGTGTGTGTGTGTGTGTGTGTGTGTGTGTGTGTGTGTGTGTGTGTGCCTGCGTGTGTTGTCTCTGAGCCGAATGTCAGAGAGACCGGTCCTACGATCCAAATCACACCCTATCCACTACACAGAGCACTCCTCATCACCAGAGCCGCATGGCCTCTATTCAGCATTAACTGTGGCATTTAGGACACAGTTTTACCCTCTCAGCTTCGGGAGAACCATCGTGCTCTACTTCATAGGGAATACGGCGTGATCTGGCGGAGAGAGGCTCTGATTGGTCTCATCAAGCAGCCACACCTGCAGCCACTGTGTCTCAACAGAACTGAGCTGCATATTAAGGACTTCAGCTGCTCTGCTCTCTAGAAAGCTGCCCCTCTTCTCAAAAAGCCCCTCCTCAGTCACCCTGCCTCACTCGCTCCGGGGACTGGGAGCGTTCTGCCCGGGGATGGCTTTTAGACCATTCTGTCTGAGGAAAGATTTATAATAACTCTGGAAAATGAAAATGACTCTGCATGTACCACTGAAATATAGGTTGACTAGCTCTAAAAGATGCCATTTCCCTATCTGAACATTTCTGACAAGATGAATAGCTTTTATATAGTTCCAAAAACATTGTTCGGGGGTGGGGAGCAGAATTAGTGAGAGTTTAAGGAAATGCAAAGAGAAAGACAGACTCCTTCCCCATATTCCTGTGTATTCTGAGTTCCCTGTGACACCGTTCAGCCACGAGGGGGGAGCTGTCCAGTCGACATGGTCCTGAAAAAAGCTGCTTTCCCTGCCTCTCTCTCGGGGAGACTGCAGGTGCGCTAGCAGGGACGGTCTGTGCCAGCCGAACGGCCATAGCTGAAACTGCTGAATTGCGGGAAACGCTCTTGAAGACGGAAGTCATTCGTTATAGTATTAGTCTTGGGTCAATTAACTCCGCATATCTTAAAGGCAAGACCAAGCCGTCGCATGACATGAAGCATAGTGTTTTCTCAATTCGCTTCAAGGCTACCCTCTAGTGGTGTCGACGAGCGGGGGTGAAATGAGCCCAATTAAATATTACCTTCCGTCTTTATGAGATGGGATGATCAGATTCGAGCTCCTGATTTCAGCTCTTCAGATGTCATTAATTCGATGAAAAGAGACAGACTCCCAACGAATTACACCACATCAATTAAATGTATTGCAATCTTCTGCCGGTTGTATGTCAGTCACAATATAAAAATACCTCTTTTTGACTTTTTTTATTAAAAAAGCTATGCAATGTCCGCTCTGACGTTGAATCAATGCCAATGAGATCGTTGCTCCAAAGCGTCGTCGATGGGGGGGGGGGGGGGGGGTGAGAGAAAGAGAGAGAATGAGGATGACTTCGGGGATGGTGATGATGCAGAGAGAAAACATACTGACTTCTGCCCAGAACGAAAAGGGAAGCCTTCGAGAGCCGCGCGCGTCATCAAGGCTGTGTGCTCTATTTAAAATTGACCGTTATTTACGAAGCACCTACAGTCCCTCGATCAGTGGCTGTGAGATTAATATATAAGCAACAGCATAATTCGGCGGCCCTTTCTGTATCTCATACCACAGACTGTATTTTCTTATTCTGGAAATGTCATAGCAGTGTTTGAATCGTTTATTTTTTATTTTTTACATAACCTACAAAAGGCTTCAGTCGTGTTACAAAGAAAGTTTGTATGTAGCCACCATCCGCCTACACGCGTTGAGACACTGTTGGATTGGTGTGGAATAAATCGATTAGACATTTACATGTCTTCACATTAGTCTTGAGGGGAAACAACTATGGTATACATTCCCGAGAGCTGAATCTTTCAAACAGAAATGTACAATGTCTAGCAATTTGGAGAGCGTAACGCACCATCATTCACCATCATGATAAGTGGAAAGATATTTGGGTTATCCTATGAGGGGGACAGAGCAGGCTCCTAACTCACAAGGCATTTGGACCAATAAGTGGATACAGATCTAGGCTGTAGGATGCATCATAATATTTCCTTACACTTGAACGTTACTTACATGGAGGAGATATTCTTGAATAGTTCTGCTATGTCGACACTGCTATTAGCAGCGCTCCCCGTCTCTTGGAGAGCCAATAAAGGGAAGAATTTTTCGTTGTCGGACTTATTGCAATAGATCTCCGTTGGAGAGCAGCTGCAGGTTGGCGGGCAGTCCAACATCGAGCTAAGATAGTCACGGAACAGCCCGAAGAGGAACAGTACCCTCCACCAGTATGTCCGGCTCCAGTACGACCTTAGATCCATGCCTCGATGTAGGGTCTCGATCCAAAGAGACGTCCTCGTTTGTAGGCTACCGTAGAATTGTTTGCTAGATAGGAGGGTTAGTAAGGTACAGGTTTGATATATTTTAGGTAATGTGACCGCTACCACGCCGAGCGCATGGCCGTGCGTGTGACGGAAGGTCTGTTCACTGCTGTCTGTAGTGTCCTTGTGTAATACAGTTTTCCAAGACCCTTGAGGACAGAAAAAAAAAGATTTAAAAAAACGCTAAAGACACGTGAGCCTAAAATTCCCACGCTCCGTTCTCTTCCTCGCTTGTAACTGCATTGTACTGAATGTTAGGTTCCACGGTGTCTGTCAGCCAGTAACAGTACCGGGTTCCAAGTTATCCACGGTCTGTCTCGTCGCAGCAAAGAGGACTGGGGTGACTGGCACTTGAAGGAAATACAAGCAGAGCAGAAGTTGGTTCGGAGCATCAAGTCCCGCCTACCGGGAAGGCAGAGTCATATCTGACACCTGGGAAAAGCTGAGATTATCAACCGTGATCATAAAGGCTACGTCATCACGCCTCTCAGTTCACATAATATTTCAAACACTTTTTCAGAAATGCTATGGAAATACATTTGGGGAATATATTTGTTTGGAATATATGCATGAAGTTCTTATAATTATTGGATACAATTTATGTCCGGACTGGTTGAGTTTCAACTACCATATATGTCTTTTTGAATGACTAAAATACACCAGAACAATCAAAAGTTGGACATAACACATATTGATTCATATGTGTAAAACCGATCAAAATAAATGCCATAGGCTATTGCAGATTTGTCTTTTGCTTATTTGAGCTGCTCTTGCCAACAAAGCTCCGGAAAAAATCAAGAGACCACTGAACCTTTTTCTTTCCTTTCCATAAATAATATAAAGTAAAGTTTTGCGTGAGGAACAGAAGCTTTCAATTCGCAGTGGTCTCTTAATTTTAACCCTTCTGTTCCTCACTCAAAACCTTCCCTTTTGACTTTTTTGGAAAGGAAAGAAAAAGGTGCAGTGGTCTGTACATTTTTTCCGGAGCTGTATACACCACTTCTACAGTACAGACATGATGACAGTCTTCTGAACAGCCACCCCACCTTGTCACCCTCTCTATACCCTAACACATTACCATGGAAACTTTTAACAAGGCACACCTGTTAACTGAAATGCATTCCAGGTGACCAACCCTGAAGTGGGTTGGGAGAATACAAAGTGTGTGCCAAGCTGGCATCAAAGCCAGTTTCTTTTTTGTTACAACCCATATCCATATTTGTTATTTCAGAGTTGTGATGTCTTCGCTATTAATCGGCAATTTGCAAAGTAGTAAAAAATAAATATCCTTGAATAAATAGGTGTGTCCAAACATTTGACTGGTAGTGTAATTATGTCTTGGTCTACCTTTTAAAGAGGTGCTTCGGGAAACATATTAAAGTCCAACAGAGATGTTGTTCCCAGACCTGACATTCAATGGGTCCACTTGGGAGTCCGTAGACAGTAACTGCTAAATAACCAATTTTAATTCCAATCAAACTACTGTGTTAACAACGAATTTTCATTCCCATCTAACTACTGTGTTAACATCGCCCTAGGTTTTCCCCAGAAGCTCATTGGACAAGACAGTTGACAATATGCTCTGATATAATTTCTTTCTTTAAATGTCAAAAACACATCAAATGTATGATTTCCATGCAACATGGAGCAAAATGGCAGCAGTAAGTGGTGTGTGTGGGGTGGGGGGGGGGGCGTCGGCACCACATCACTCTGAGTTCCATTCAGACAAACACCTGTCATGGCCGTCACTCCATTTAAAGTGAAGTTCAATTTTTCTACCGGAGATTGGAACTAAACATAGATCAAAATCCCTTTCCACCATTCTCCTCAGGCGTCACTCAAAGCCTCTGGAATATGATTGGTTCCTCAGATGTCACTCCCTCCTTGATCCTGTTTGATGCTCTATCTAGACTTCGGGTCCATTAATCAAGTTAGAAAAACTCATAAAATATTTTATCAGTCAGGCACATCTCAGGGAGCCTTTTTCACTCAGGGGAGCTAGCTGCCAGTCGGGGTCCTTTTAACTTGTCTCAGCGATCTATATGCCTGAGTCCCAACTTGCACACCATTCTCTATGGGCCCTAGTCAAAGGAGGTTCACTTTGAAGGGAGTCGGGTGCCATTTCAGACTCAGAACATGTTTCAAAATATCAGTGATTCCACAGTCTACTGGGCTTAATGTCCATGTTCAAAAACGGTGTCATCTGTCTGTCCTGCTGTCTGTCTGTAGGGGACTCGTGTCTCCCTGGCTGGCCAACTGTACCGGTCCGGTCAGAAATCAAATGTGCTGGGCTGTGTGCGCCCCAGAAGAACCAACTGTACAGGGATAGACAAGTGTAAAAGTCTAATCCATCAATATGGAGCAGGAAGCCTGTGCTTGTCTACTGAATCTAGTTCTATGAACAATTCATGTGTCCCAAATGGCACCCTGTTCCCAGTGCACACCCCTGAGAGTGCACTGCAGTGCACAGAGTCTGGAATAGGGCAACACCAGTTTGAGTCTCAATGTATGTTTATTTGCTATTTTTATGTGGTAAAACAAGGTGACATAAAAGGGTAATGATGCTGTTTGATTGAGTAATTGAGGACAGGATGGAGTTGTGTGTGATCATCGCTCTGTGCAATCCAGTCAGTTTGTTTTTAGACTTTAAACAGTGAAGAGGTTTTTGCTATTTGAAAATCTGGACCTTGTGTAGTCTTGATTACGGTGATATTTCTCATTTAAAAAAAACTATAACAAAATAAACTGTCAGTCTGTCTCTGAGTCTGTCTGATGCATACTCAGCCACTGATTTGATATCATTGTCTAGAACATTGCATCTACAAGGTTATAGTTCATTGTCTACATAAGATTAGAGATCATTGTATCTGTTAGATTAGAGGTCATTGTCTCTGCTGGAAACATTGTATTTGTTACATTTGATATTATTGTACTGTTAGATTACATTTTATTGTCTCTGCTGGAAACATTGTATCTGTTACATTAGATATTATTATATCTGTTAGATTACATTTTATTGTCTCTGCTGGAAACATTGTATCTGTTACATTAGATATTATTGTATCTGTTAGATTACATTTTATTGTCTCTGTTAGATTAGTGATCATTGAATCCTTTAGATTTGAAATCATTGTATCTGTTAGATTAGAGATCGCTGGATCTGTTACATAAGAGAGCATTGTGTAATTTCTTGTTGCTTGCTTTTGGGGTTTTAGGCAGGGTATCTGAATAAACACTTTGTGACAACTGCTAATGTAAATAATCTCTAAAATAAATTTGATTGAATAGCATATCTGACTAGAGCACCAATCAAAACCAAGCCTGTACTTAATGCATCTTCAAAGTATCTGTCATTATTGTGTTGTCTTGAGGACCGCCTCATTCAGGAGAGCACACAGCACTCAGACACTTGAGTGTGCCCTCAGATCTCCAATATAGGATACAGTACAGACATGAATTAAAGAGAGGATAGCGTGCCGTCATGCCCTCAGATCTCCCATACAAGACCCACTACAGACAACTGGAGGAATAATCCAGAGGACATTTACTCTGGCCATGAATTTGAAGCAAGACTGTCCAGACTGCTGCCAACTCCCTGCTTGTTCTTCAGAGCTTAACCCTGCAGCCCTCTGATGGTTTATTAATGACTTCTGGTTAATACACCAGGCAGCCAGTCCTGGAACAACAAAAAATAACTCGCTCCTCTGTTCTCATCTCCTCGCTCATCTCCTCACTCCTCTCCTGTCCTTCTCTCCTCTAGTCTAGTCATATTCCCTTAACTGATTTTAACAATGACACTATTCTGAGTAGTTAGGACCAGAATAACATAAAGTATTTCATTTGTCAAATGCACCGAATAACACAGAGTCATTATGAACAATGAAATTCCTGAGACATGGCACGCACCATCTATGCAGTAGGCATTAATGAAAGATGCAAGGGGAAAAAACTTGGTATGAATTAATCTTGGTATAATGCTGCCAAAATTGGCCTATGTTTTGTGATGAGAAGGATGTACTGCGACAAAGACTAGTAGAGGAAGATGCTCCTGGTGACGGCTTCCAGTGTGAAGATAATAACTATTCAGGCAACTGTCAGGAAATGTGTATCTCTCAAAGAACCGTCCTCTCTTTGTGGGGCCAATCTCCAGATGAGAATTCCCCCCGTTGTCCTCTACAGGGACCTTGTGTGGAAATATTTGCCGGATGGCAGGATCTCGTCCTGTTGTGTCGATACCATCATTCATATGTATGCGTTTTCCTGTCTTTTGTTTGCTGCTTTGGCCAAGGTGAAGTGATGCTAATTTGGTGCTATGGGGATGTTTTGTGATTTCCTGTTTGGGTACGGTGATAATGAGGTTGATTTGAATTCATGGAGGCTGTCATCACGACTCCAGGCATTATTTACCTACGCCACCTTCATGTATATAAAATTTTATATTTTGGGTTTGAATATTCCTGATTTTGTTACACTGACAATTGATAGACTATTTATTTGATAGAATAATTATTGTTCAACTAAAACGTTTTTTACAAAAAAAACTGAAACATTTTGAAAGAGAGAACACAGAATTATTTATTTTTACAATGTACATTTACAATGTTTAAATTAAAACAATATAATTTAATTCTATGAAAGTCCAATGAAAGAGTCTATATACAAAGATTTTTGTTTTATAAATTATGGCAACCCCACTGTAACTCTCCCTGTGAATCTATTGTTCCTTGTGTCGACAGTTTAATGTAAAAATGTTGGAAGTATAACTCTGAAGTTCCCCAAAGCATTCCCTTTGTAGGATATTTAATTGGAATGGGGCCCATTTGGGAATATATGGGAGTAGGGTGTAATTTAGGTGTGTTGTGGTGTGTGTCGTGATGTTGTTATGTTATGTGTGTTGTTATGTGTGTTTTGTTGTGACGTGTGTGGTGATCTTATGTGTGTTGTGTGGAACCTGAAAGATTAGTGACTTTAAGGGGAATCTTAAAGCATCCAACACCTGTATATTAGCCAGTTGGGATGTCACGAGAACCGATATTTGGTACCAAGTCGATGCCAAAATTCTGAAAACATAACGGTACTGGTTTGAGTACCGTGGGTTACCGTAGGTACCGCGGATCCAGAACGTGACAGATGGCCGCAAGAGCAGTTGTGTGTGTGGCCTTGCAAGACAAGCAATGGGCAAACGCTAAAGGCTACTGTAATGTAACCATACTGTAACTCGTAGGCTACCGTAATGTAACCATACTGTAACTCGTAGTAGTAGGCTACCATAATGTAACCATACTGTAACTCGTAGTAGTAGGCTACCGTAATGTAACCATACTGTAGCTCGTAGAAGTACGCTACCTTAATGTAACCATACTGTAACTCGTAGTAGTAGGCTTCCTTAATGTAACCATACTGTAACTCATAGTTGTAGGCTACCGTAATGTAACCATACTGTAGCTCGTAGTAGACTACCATAATGTAACCATACTGTAGCTCGTAGTAGTAGGCTACTGTAATGTAACCATACTGTAGCTCGTAGTAGTAGACTACTGTAATGTAACCATACTGTAGCTTGTAGTAGTAGACTACCGTAATGTAACCATACTGTAACTCGTAGTAGTAGGCTACTGTAATGTAACCATACTGTAGCTCGTAGTAGTAGGCTACTGTAATGTAACCATACTGTAGCTCGTAGTAGTAGACCACTGTAATGTAACCATACTGTAGCTCGTAGTAGTAGCCTACCGTAATGTAACCATACTGTAACTCGTAGTAGTAGGCTACTGTAATGTAACCATACTGTAGCTCGTAGTAGTAGCCTACCGTAATGTAACCATACTGTAGCTTGTAGTAGTAGGCTACCGTAATGTAACCATACTGTAACTCGTAGTAGTAGGCTACTGTAATGTAACCATACTGTAGCTCATAGTAGTAGGCTACCGTAATGTAACCATACTGTAGCTCATAGTAGACTACCGTAATGTAACCATACTGTAGCTCGTAGTAGACTACCGTAATGTAACCATACTGTAGCTCGTAGTAGACTACCTTCCTTACCCTTTCAGTCTGTGTCATCTATCATCAAACTATACCGTTAGCATTTTAAATAAATATTTCCTGACTAATGGTCTGTCACCATGTCAGTACATTTAAATTACTGCATGCACTCTGAGTAGAGGGGTGTGTGTGTGTGTGTGTGTGTGTAGCCTCTGCTGTTTTCTTAAGTACTTGGGATTTATTGTATTGTTTTAGTTTTTTACTGTGGTATCACATTGGGTATAGAGAATTTAGGAATTTCGTTGCTATTGATATCAACTATTGAATTTCTGGTATCGTGACATCCCTACCAGCCAGGTAAATTGTTTAGTGAATAAAAAAAGATGTCTATTTTTATTGATCTCTTTCCTTCTCCCACTCCCTCTATCTCTTCCCCTGGCTTCATGACTGTCACGTTTTTCTCCCACTCCGAGGCTCTCTGTCCATCAGCCGTGCTTCCTCTGCTCTGCTCTGTGTGGGTGTCCAGCTGCCTGTGCAGTGTTTCAAAGAGTGGCTGATAAGGTTATGTAGGGCCGACACTAAAGCAGATAACGCAGTCATTATCCACATCTGTAGTCACATTATAGAGGCTAATCTGATTTCACTAAATTATGGGAGGTCTGTCTGGGAAAACGCCTGCCATTCCTAATGTGGTTCCTATTCCTGCGATCATGTTGTTCTCACTCACTGCCACAGCAAAACAAACACGTATCACATCTGAGCACAGTCAGGTCATATGTTTGGGCTCTCTTTAGCTCTTTAAAAAAATAACAGGTTAGGGTTTTCATATCTGTGAGCACACTGTGCAAGTGTGTACATTCAGGTCCCTGCTTGTGAGGTATATTTCACAGTGTGTGAACACATTTTCTGAAGTCAAAACTGTGTCATTTAATAACGGCAGGAATTCGAATCAAACTGCGAGAACATTTTCCGAACTACATCAGCATTCACAACCACGAAAAAACCACAACCTCTGGTGACCTTGGGACCCTTGTGGACAGCGCCGGCTCGGCTGGTGAGACCGGCCAGAGCACAATTGATTGCGCTTCATTATTGGACTTGTGTCTCTGCCCATGAAACCAGGCCAAGCTGGGTTGTTGGGAAAATCACACGGAGACTGCCGGCTAGGCCCTGTTCAGACATCGGTTCAGAGGACACACCAGCCGATCCAAAAAGCAACGGAGGGTTGACGGGTCTGTGACCCGACTGGGACGAGCAACAGTTTGCGATTTCCCCAGCAACTGATCCTCGGTCACCACATCACTGAGCTCTTGGCAGGGCCTTGCACAGACATTTTGAAAGCAGGGGCAAAAAAGGGGCATCCTGTACTCCCAACCCCACACACACACACACACAGCCTTTCCATTATTCCCAGCCAGATGTTGCCACATCGCCAATCACAAGCTCCCACGCTGTTCATAACATGGGCCTCGTTCAAAGTCTTCTCTATTCCTGGAAGAGAGCACAGATGAAACGTGTGCCCGTGAACGTAATGCAATACAGTCAGACGGCGTTTATATGTTCAGACCAATCCAGTCACATTGGATCAATGGTTCCTTCAACAAAGTATGTTAGGGAGGATGCAATGTAACAGCATTCCAAGATCACACCTTTCCAGCTTGTGCACATCCTTAGTGCGACGTGTGGACCTGCTCCTGTGCTACATGTCGTCTTCACTACAGATTCAATTCACACGAGTATCAAAGACCTTGGCCTTGTTGTTTTTCCATATTCCAGAAACAAGAGTCACAAAACGCAACTCTGTCAAAACACACAAAATCAAAAGGAAAAAAATAAACTAATAAGCCTACATGAAGAGCAACTTAAAAGATAGGTGCAAACATCTCTCGTCTCTGAAATAATCAGTGTGAACAACCTCATAAAGCTAAAATACCTGACAAATAAAATGTTCATCGTTCACGGCTGGTCTCCCAAAAACACATTAGACCTAAGCATAGACTAGACCTAAGCATACACTACACCTGGACAAACAGGATATCATAGGACCTCACCCATGTATCTGTGTCTGAAATTCAGTTCAACTACAGCTGTATGACGTCAGTAGCATGTTTCTGAGCAGAGAGGAAAGGTACCACCCAGTACTATAACCACATATGTAGCAAAATCATCAAGTGCCTGTAAAGGTTGTCAAGGCCCAGATCAAAGGTAGTTTGCCAGAATCCCTGGACCCATTACAGTTTGCCTACCGCCCCAACAGATGTACAGAGGATGCCATTACCATCTCTAATCACACAGCCACAACACACCTGGCAAAGACCAACGCCTGTGTCGGAATGCTGTCTTTGACCAGTTCAGCATGCAACACTACTGTTTCCTTGTCACTAAGCATAGAACACTAGGTCTAAACCACACTGGGCCTGCAAACTACCCTGGGTCTGGACCACACATTGGGCCTGGACAACACACTGGGCCTGGACTCTACTCTGGGTCTGGACTCTACTCTGGGTCTGGACACAACCCTGTGCAACTAGATATTGACTTATTCAATTTCCTGTTGGGCCTCAGGCTCAGATGATTGGCAAAAACACCTCCTCCTCACTGACTCTTAACACTGGGGGCCCCAGGGGTGTGTCCTCAATCCTTTGTTTTACTACCTGACTCTTAACACTGTGGGCCCAAGGGGTGTGTCCTCAAACCTCTGTTTCACTACCTGACTCTTAACACTGGGGGCCCCAGGGGTGTGTCCTCAAACCTCTGTTTCACTACCTGACTCTTAACACTGGGGGCCCCAGGGGTGTGTCCTCAACCCTCTGTTTTACTACCTGACTCTTAACACTGTGGGCCCAAGGGGTGTGTCCTAAAACCTCTGTTTCACTACCTGACTCTAAACACTGGGGGCCCCAGGGGTGTGTCCTCAAACCTCTGTTTCACTACCTGACTCTTAACACTGTGGGCCCAAGGGGTGTGTCCTCAAACCTCTGTTTCACTACCTGACTCTTAACACTGGGGGCCCCAGGGGTGTGTCCTCAAACCTCTGTTTCACTACCTGACTCTTAACACTGGGGCCCCCAGGGGTGTGTCCTCAACCCTCTGTTTTACTACCTGACTCTTAACACTGTGGGCCCAAGGGGTGTGTCCTCAAACCTCTGTTTCACTACCTGACTCTTAACACTGGGGGTCCCAGGGGTGTGTCCTCAAACCTCTGTTTCACTACCTGACTCTTAACACAGGGGGCCCCAGGGGTGTGTCCTCAAACCTCTGTTTCACTACCTGACTCTTAACACTGGGGGCCCCAGGGGTGTGTCCTCAACCCTCTGTTTTACTACCTGACTCTTAACACTGGGGGCCCCAGGGGTGTGTCCTCAACCCTCTGTTTTACTATCTGACTCTTAACACTGGGACCCCTAGGCTGTAGGCCTGATCACCAACACTGATGAGTCAGCCCTCAGGGAGGACATAAGCAGGCTGGAATTGTGGTGCCGGGACAACAAACTCTCCCTGAATGTCAAAAAAAAAAGAAAGGGAGATTATTGTCGGCTTCATGAACCCGCCCCAATCCACATCAAAACAACTGGAGTACAGACTGTCAGCAGTTTTAAATCCCTCTCTGTCCTCAGAACAACAGGACATGGACCATCAATACAACCAGTGTGGTCAAGAGGAAGCAACAAAAACTCCACTCAGTAAGGCAACTGAAGACATTTGGCAAACCCGGTCCTGTCAAAATACTACTACGGCTGTGCACACAACCATGGGACCCACCAGCAGGTGACGCACTGCCGCACTACCACCCACCAAGGACATCCATCAGAAAGATAACACTGCAGGACTAAAGCCTGCAGTGTTATCGAAGACCCTTCATTGCAGGACTAAAGCCTGCAGTGTTATCGAGGACACTTCATTGCAGGACTAAAGCCTGCAGTGTTATCGAGGACACTTCATTGCAGGACTAAAGCCTGCAGTGTTATCGAGGACACTTCACTGCAGGACTAAAGCCTGCAGTGTTATCGAAGACCCTTCACTGCAGGACTAAAGCCTGCAGTGTTATCGAGGACACTTCACTGCAGGACTAAAGCCTGCAGTGTTATCGAAGACCCTTCACTGCAGGACTAAAGCCTGCAGTGTTATCGAAGACCCTTCACTGCAGGACTAAAGCCTGCAGTGTTATCGAGGACACTTCACTGCAGGACTAAAGCCTGCAGTATTATCGAGGACACTTCACTGCAGGACTAAAGCCTGCAGTGTAATCGAGGACACTTCACTGCAGGACTAAAGCCTGCAGTGTTATCGAGGACACTTCACTGCAGGACTAAAGCCTGCAGTGTTACCGAGGACACTTCCCCCCCGGCCGAGTGCCCCTGCTCCCATCACGTCAGTCAGACAGGGACAGGGCTGAGGCATTATGTCTCACTGTTCCTACCTGCAAGCCATCCAACACCTGACCAAAAACACTAACCCCACCCACGCTCTCATGCACCCAGGCAAACAGACAGACATGCTCAGGGTACATTTTGGTTGGTAATTAATGTTATGAGTATAGGAGTTGTAAGAGTAGTAATAGTAGTAGAAGCTGTGAAAATAGTAGCAGTGGTAGTAGCAAGTTGTAGGAATTAGTAGTCATAAAGTACTACGGTAGTTGTAGTAGTAGTAGGGTTGGATCTCCCACTGGGATTAGTAGACCTGGTTTGGACCTCCCCTGGGATTAGTAGACTTGGTATGGACGTCCTCTGGGATTAGGAGACCTGGTTTGGACCTCCTCTGGGATTAGGACACCTGGTTTGGACCTCCTCTGGGATTAGGACACCAGGTTTGGACCACCTCTGGGATTAGTAGACCTGGTTTGGACCTCCTCTGGGATTAGGACACCTGGTTTGGACCTCCTCTGGGATTAGGACACCAGGTTTGGACCACCTCTGGGATTAGTAGACCTGGGTGGGACCTCCTCAGGGATTAGGAGACATGGTTTGGACCTCCTCTGGGATTAGGAGACCTCATTTGGACCACCTCTGGGATTAGGAGACCTGGTTTGGACATCCCCTGGGATTAGTAGAAATGGTTTGGACCTCCTTAGGGTAGTAGACACTGTTTAAGAGTTATTCCATCACCTACACACAGAAGAATGTTCATTATAATATGGGTTTTTATAAAACTTAATTTTGATTGCTTGACTATTCTTTTGCAACAAGTGCTGTTCCATACAGCATTTCTGGCACATTTAAAATATGGAGAAAATCTAGTTATTGGTAAAGTTAACAGTCTCACCTCAATAACCACTGATGCACCAATGACCTGAAACATGACACTGCTAATTAAAGTGTCAAGAGCCCAAAACATGACTTGGATAATTAAAGCACTAACAGCCTTAAACCTGAGTCAGATAATTATCTGAATCATCTCATTAACAGCCAGAATGTCATCATGTCTTACTGATGATCTGAATAATCTGTCCCTTATGCAGATTTGTGTGGTCTGACTCCCAAATTGCACATAGTACACTGCCATAGACCACCCTATTCCCCACATAGTACAGTACCCTAAACCACCCTATTTCCTCCATAGTACACTACCCTAGACCACCCTATTCCCTCCATAGTACACCACCCTAAACCACCCTATTCCCTCCATAGTCCACTACCCTAGACCACCCTATTCCCTCCATAGTACACTACCCTAGACCACCCTATTCCCTCCATAGTACACTACCCTAGACCACCCTATTCCCTCCATAGTACACTATCCTAGACCACCCTATTCCCTCCATAGTACACTACCCTAGACCACCCTATTCCCTCCATAGTACACCACCCTATTCCCTCCATAGTACACTACCCTAAACCCCCCTATTCCCTCCATAGTACACCACCCTATTCCCTCCATAGTACACTACCTTAGACCACCCTATTCCCTCCATAGTACACTTCCCTACATGGCCCTATACCCGACACATGCAACAACAGTACTGCTGTCACTGGAGGCCCCAATATAGGAATGTTAAATGCTGCTTCCTTTCTCTCACTCCTCTGCATCTAATTTGATGGGATGAGGCATGTTGTTACATAATGACAGTGACTCACAGAACTGAAGGTCCATGTGTACAGTGATTCATCTGATCCAATCCCCCCTCGACTCTCCTCCTCCTCACTCTCTTCTCCCACTCGCCTCTCCCCAACCCTCCTCTCTCCCCCATTCTCCTTCTCTCTCCCCCACACTCGCCATCTCTCATCTCCTCCGGTCTCCTTCTTTCCTCCCACTCGCCTCTCCCTGACTCTCCTACTCTTCCCCTGCTCACCCTCTCTCCCCCCATTCACCTCGCGACCCCAACCCATGCTGCCCTCACTGCTGTTTGGCCCCAGTAAAATGGGAGCCCAGCGGAAGGGAGAAAGCCCAGGGGGAGAGAGAAAGCCCAGGGGGAGGGAGAAAGCCCAGGGCGAGGGAGAAAGCCCAGGGGGAGAGAGAAAGCCCAGAGGGAGGGAGAAAGCCCAGGGGGAGGGAGAAAGCCCAGGGGGAGAGAGAAAGCCCAGGGGGAGGGAGAAAGCCCAGGGAAGAAGGGCTAAGAGGTCACCAAGAGAGTAACCAGCGGGGCCCATTTCTGCCAAACCGTCCACAGGATGCAGTCACAGAGACGACAACACAAACTGTCTCAGCCGTTTGTTTTCTGTTAATGATTAATCCCTCACCTCCTCCCCTTTCAATTGCCTTTTATTTAATCAAAGGCCCCCCAGGGCCCCAAACACATGCTCCCTGTTCGTTATGTGTCTGGCCCCGTTACAAGACACCACAGACAATACACAGACATCACACAGACAGTTCTGATGCCACAGATGTCACACAGACACTACAGACATGTCATATATAATTTGACACAACAGACAAGTCAGACAATACAGACACCAGGCAGAAACAACAAATATAACAGACACAACAGACACAACATTCACCACCTGAATCACAGACACCTCAAATGTGATAGAGAACTATGGACACTGCAGACACCGTGGACCCTACAGACACCATAGAAACCACAGACACAAGACACTACACACACCAGATATCAGACCCCACAAACACCACAGACACAACAAAAATCAGACTCCACAAACACCGCAGACACAACAGAAATCAGACTCCACAAACACTGCAGACACAACAGAAATCAGACTCCACAAACACCACAGACACAACAAAAATCTGACTCCACAAACACCGCAGACACAACAAAAATCAGACTCCACAAACACCGCAGACACAACAAAAATCTGACTCCACAAACATTGCAGACACAACAGAAATTAGACTCCACAAACACCGCAGACACAACAGAAATCAGACTCCACAAACACCACAGACACAACAGAAATCAGACTCCACAAACACCACAGACACAACAGAAATCCGACTCCACAAACACCACAGACACAACAGAAATCAGACTCCACAAACACCGCAGACACAACAAAAATCAGACTCCACAAACACCGCAGACACAACAAAAATCTGACTCCACAAACACTGCAGACACAACAGAAATTAGACTCCACAAACACCGCAGACACAACAGAAATCAGACTCCACAAACACCACAGACACAACAGAAATCTGACTCCACAAACACCACAGACACAACAGAAATCAGACTCCACAAACACCACAGACACAACAGAAATCAGACTCCACAAACACCACAGACACAACAGAAATCAGGCACAGATAACAGATGCCACATATTACAGATACTACAGACAAAGGGCTACAGACACATCAGAATCCACACAGACACTAGAGATAACACAGACACTACAGAGACTCGACAGACACAGCGCAGAGGGCCTATTCAAAGCAACTATCTTGACTACCTTGTCAAGGTAGACGAGAGCACACAAACAACCCTGGGTAAAGATGACAAACTGAAGGCACTGATCTGAAATTGCAAGGGTGTAGAAGATTTAATTGTTGTCAGACTTCTGCTCAGAGGAAACAGATTTCTCTCCGGAGTGTTTGATTTATTCCTGCGGTGATGGTTGCTACATGTTCAGCAGCTGAATGACATGTTCCCCAGCTACAGCATGTTGCCTTTCACAAACATCTGATTAATCACTGTCACACGGAGAGACAGACAGAACGGAAGAGAGAAAGAAACCGAAAGGAGGGGAGTAAGACAGACTGACAGACGGAAAAAAAAAAGCAAAAAATGCCTGAGAAATGTGAAAACACACTGTTGACTTTAAAACAACATCTCAGAGATGTTTAAATAACGTCTGTGCAAAGTTTAAATAATTTGTCTCTATCATGAAATACAACCTAATTATTACCAAACTACCTCCACTTAAATCAGTACACCAGTACCAACCTTAACAGTACCAAACAACCTCCACCTACGTCAAACAACCTCCACCTATGTCAAACAACCTCCACCTACGCCAAAAACAACCTCCTCCTATATCAAACATGCTGTCAAGACTGGTTATAGTTAGAGATACTGCAGCCTCATTCAGAATCCGGCATGACTGCTTTTGTCTAATATGCCCCTGACTCTTGGAGATGCTTTGCAGAATAACCTCAAGCTAAAGGTGTTTTTAACGGTCTTTAAACAGCAAATGCACCTACTTATACACATTTAGAGTGAAATAGTCTACTTGATGGCAGTCTTGACCAGATTTAGTTAAAAGTTGAGAAAGCCTGAATTCACTTGTCATTGGCAAAAGCTTATGTTGTTGTTTGTTGGCAACTGTGGTATACACTGGAAAAACCTGCCGTTTTTTAATTAATAACTCTTCCTTAAAAAATTTTTTTGTAACGAACGCCCCACGTGGCGCTGCGCTCTCGCTCCCGCTCTCTCCCCTTCCGGTGCCTCGCCTCGCCGGCGTTTCTAACCACCCGCATGACAATGATGGCAGCAGCGCATCCCATGGACTCACCTGCTTACCGTCACTGATTATGTGTGCTACAAGTTAGTCTCTGTTTCACGTGCTGGTCCTTTTTTGTCGAGCTCTATAAATAGAAAGCTAAAATCCTACCTGTTTGTTGTCGTTATTTTTCGTTCCTTTTTGCCTCATCAGTTTCGACCTTGCTACTCTCGCACGTCACACACTTAGGACCATATTTGGTCCAGGGCAATTTCCCTTGGTAGCAGTGTCTACCTCGCCATGAGTGCCGGACCTTGCGATTATTCCAAAAGCAGACAAATACAGCGAAAGTTCAAATCAGGCTGTTTGAGATGATTTCGCGCAGATGTTGTAATTTCAAGTCAAAGACGCATCTGCTTACATTTGTAATTAGAACATAATTAGCTCAGCCGTGGTGCAATAGCCTTGTAACTAACCACAGAGTCAAGACTAATTTACATAGATGTCCAATAAATTATTATTACTGTTATTAATTAGGAGCACCTGGGCCAAAACATGCATAGCAATTAACAGCATGTGTCACACTTGTGAAATATAGGCCAACAATATTTGAGACAGAAGTGCATAAGCAGTCTTCATAGAGCAGTCATCAACTTATCACGCTATCTAACTGATCTGAAGGGTTAACTGCCTGGCCGTTCTTCATGGTCTACAGCCCAAGGACAACATTCATTTATCATCAGACCCTAATCACACCCCACCAGAGCACCCCACTGGCCTCTACAATCAAACCCATTGATTGGTTGGCCGGGAATGACGGACTTCATCAATCCATAACATCATCTGTGGTGCATTACAAACCAAAACAACATCTCTCAGCATTTCAGAAAGACCCAAAAGGAAAAACCATTGAAAGGAAAATTGTCTAACCGTCCAACCACAAGGCATCTTCAGCGCAGATAACCTAATAAACAAAGCATAAGACATCTTCAGCTGAGATAACCTGATGAACATTCTTCACTTACCGAACTGAAATAGATCAATTGTAGCTTAAGAGCACTCACGCCATCATCCTGCAGTGAATTAACATGTTGGGTAATGTCCTGATTAGGCACAATATGCTGATATGCATTTTTGGATGCTCCAATTGAGGGCCATTAGAGTTTACCTCCACAGGGGCGTATTGGTGAAGATGGGTAGCAATTAAATTACTCTACTGATTCTGGTTGGAGGGTTGTGGAGCTACATAAATCACTCCTAGGTTCCTTTCCAACGATTTGTGTACGTCTTGAAAACACAGTTTGTGAGATTCCACGAGTCCCATGTTGTTGTCAAGGCATATTGATGTCAGAAGGGATTCAGGTCCCCTCTCACCGTCTGATGACAACTGAATTGCTTGTTTATCAGTAGAAAACATGACAGGGCGATGTTGAGGCTAAATCTGGGTCAAATTTAGTTTCTAAACGTGGCGATTACATATCCATTTCAAACACACTGGGCAGTTGAATCCACACCAAACCTGCAGGTGGGTAATAAAAACAGCCATAGAAACCAAAATAAACAGCGGGTGAGGGGGTGGGGGGTGGGGGGTTGGGAACGGGTCTCTACAGAGAAATGCCTTACCAGAGAACCGGGCCTTTGATTTAAGTTTGAGTTAGAATTATATTATTGATCCGGAGCAACCGCCTGACAATGGCCATCTGTATCGTTAGCCCCCTGGGGAAAGAGAGAAAAGGAGAGAGGGCAAGAGAGAGAGGGAGAGAGAGAGAGAGAGAGGGAGGGAGAGAGAGAGAGAGAGGGAGAGACACTGAAAGAGGTAAGAAACAGTGATAGTGACAGTGACAGAGGAATGAAGGACAGCTGAGCGGGAATGGACCTGAGCGCCACAACGAGAGAGCGAGAGACAGGAAGCACCTGCGGCATGAGTAACAGTGTGTCTGCAGGAATAGGATGTCTCCCCAATCAATCCTCCAGCCAGAACTCACCTCGTCCTGCTCGCTGGGTGACCACGGGGGGTCCCTCCGCGTTGCTCTGGAACACTGGGGTTGTAATGGGCCAGTACATTAGATAAATGGCATTTAGTGCCGCGGAAACAACTGAGTGCAGCCAGGCTAGAGGAGGCCCGCTGAGCCAGCAGACAGTCTGTATTTCTAACTGTCACGCTGCCATTTGTCAAGCCGCTCCGTCCCGGGACATTCCTCCCTCCTCCGCATTCATGTCCTAAGGACTCGTTGGTGCACCGTGAGAGGCGAGACGGCCCTGGATCCCCAAGAACTCCCCACGGCCCCCTGCTCTGGCCCTGCGCTCAGCAGTCTGCTCAAGTCCCGGGGGGTCACAGGGAGAGGGGACGGGTCAGTGGGTTTTGCGGGGATGTTCAGTTTTGCAGGGCAGCTGCTGGTTGGCGGGGGCCAGTTGTGGGGTGGGGGTACACCGCATCGCTCTTTGGCTCTGTGCGCTCGCCTCAGCTACTAGTCCACAGACAGACGCACTGCATGCTGGGGGCTTTGCCGCATCCAGGATTGGTGAGACTCACCCATTGGGTGTCCAGTGGTCTTAGCCTCCGGTGCAGATAATGCACGCACTGCATACTCCCCTTGGACGTGTCCATGTCTTACCGCGAGGCGACGTGAAATCCAGATTTAAACCAGTCAGATCGCAACTATCTCAGAACCCGTTTTAGAGGTCACCATAATCTATTATAGAGAGAAATCTGTCTTAGACAACTTTCAGCTTAGTTCTTTTTAGAATTTATAATAGTTAAGAAACTCTAAAGAATATTGCGTTATAATATTTAGGAACTTTCTTAAATAGTAAATTATTATAGTTAGGAGCTTTAAAGACGGCTTGTTCTCCAACCATTAGGGATGTCATTAACAAGGACAGTGGTGTTTTCATATGGCACAAACCATTTCAAAATATAGGATACATTCCCGTAAAGCTACAAAACTCCCTATTGCTACTGATGTGTTTATTAAACACATCAACAAACAACGTGGTTCCTCAAAACACTTTTAAGACAGAGCGGCTTGCTTCTACCAGGTGTTGTAGTACACATACTGGAGAGAGAAAGAGACCTTCTTGTGTAAGGGGATACAGATCCATTCTTTGACAAAAACCTTAATTGATAAGCATGGACACACTGACACTCATCACCATCTATTTCAAACGATCCAGCACAAAAATATGACCAATGCACGGACCAGCACCACAAAGACAGGATGATAAGATAAGCTTTCACTCACCAAGTCTGAGGGCTCACTTGAAGAGAAAGGTGGCATGGCGGTTCTTCCTCTGGGCAAACTTTTCGATGACTTTGGGAATTAAGTCATGTAGCTCCAGAATCAGCTGGCTTTCAATGGACAACATGGCCAATGCGTTGAGTCGCGGCTGTTTCATGTTATTGCGAGTAAAGGTTTTTACCCTCTTCAAGGTGGAAAAGTTCCTCACTGACGGCAAGATCAAGTTGCTGCAAGGTCAGGTTCAGCTGGTGAGCATAGCAGTGAACAAACTGGGCATGTGGGTATGTCTCTTTCATTCACATCTGTACCCCTCGGACGTTTCCACTCATTACAGCCACACCATCATACGTCTGAGCGATCAGCTTTTCTCCCAGCTTCAGTGGTTCCAGCACACCCTTGATGCTATTAGAGAGCCCATGTCCAGTTTTATCTTTGACTTCCACAAACTCCAAAAACCTCTCTGTCACTGTATTGTCGGGCAACATGTATCGCAACACAAACACCATTTGTGATTTACAGGAGACATCAGTTGTCTCATCTGCCTGTATGGCAACAAATGAAGTCTCGTCCACTTGCTTGGCTATCTCCTCCCTGTAACCTTCATACATACATAACAGGTCGTTTTGCATAGCGCTAGATGTCCCTTTGAAGATGGGCTGAGCGTCATAGTGCCTCTGAAGTCTCGAATCGCCCTCACACCACCCTGGACCCCGCCCCCGGACCCCCCCAATACAGTGAAACTGCACATTTTAGAGTGGCCTTTTATTGTGGCCAGCCTAAGGCACACCTGTGCAATCATGTTGTCTAATCCGCATCTTGATATGCCACACCTGTGAGGTGGATGGATTATCTCTGCAAAGGAGAAGTGCTCACTAACACAGATTTAGACAGATTTGTGAACGATATTTGAGAGAAATAGGCCTTTTGTGTACATAGAGAAGGTCTTAGATCTTTGAGTTCAGCTCAAGATAAATGGGGGCAAAAACAAAAGTGTTGCATTTATAATTTTGTTCAGTGTAGTCCCACAGTGCGGTTTCACATTTTCCACACATTTTAATACATGTTATGATCCGACTGAGAACGTACCTGTTTTCCTCCACCTGTTTGTTATGCTGCTCAACGGAGCGCCTGTATGCACTGTCAACTTGGGCTGCGACATTTACCCTTTCAAGTAAGCCCAATTTCACAGCATTGTCCAGATGACTCCCGCTGCTCTCGTGTTCTGCAATCCTCTCAGAAAGTTTTTTGTAATGTGTCCTCGACCAAGTACCATCTCCACCAAATAGCAGACATGGAAAACAGAAGAGTGCCTTCTTTTGTATGTAAACCGTTAGCCACTTCTAAAACCACTCCATGTTAAACCCGCGGTTACTTTTACCAGCAGTTTGAGCGATCACAATATCCATGGCTGATGGGCACCAAGTCGCTTTACTTCAAGTTTCTCCTCCAAATAAAGGGTTTCAAACTGGCGCTCGAGTATGAAATCCACTTTATTAATTTTCTCAAGTTATCTGGCGTTTCTGAAGCTAGCAAGCTAGCTAAGAAAAGACAGAAAGCCAATCAGGACTGAAATATGAAATTACACTGTAGTGGGGCTACCGGCTGTCAGCCCCACTTGGCATCAAATGTGATCTACATTGATCACACTAACATTCTGAGCATGCATATTAATATTTTCACACGTACAATGTACATTGCATTTAGAGAGAGGGGCTAGCCCCGCATTCACGCTTAGCCCATGTTCTACAACTGCAAACTCAAATCGGCAGAACGCAGTCTAAAGCAGCAAGGCAGTGACCAATGCTATAACTCTCAGATAATAAATTATAGGAAGTAATCTTCCTATAATTCATGTCCCCCACCTGCCCCTAATGATCAGTCGCCCCTGACAATGGATATGCCTCCATGTCAAAATGAAGAGAAGGAGCGTAATTTAAAAGATGACAGTAGCATCTGAATAGAAGAAGCGTAATTTGAAAGAAGACCATATCATCTGAAGAGAAGGAGCATAATTTAAAAGATGACAGTAGCATCTGAAGAGAAGGAGCGTCGTTTAAAAGATGACGTAATTTAAAAGATGACCAACTTGGGCAGTTGCACTTCATCTGACCCTGTAATTAACCAATCACAAGTCAGTTATCTTGATGTGGCTTCATGTGGCCTAGTAGTCAGGAAGATTAGCAGGGTAACCAATAGGGAATCTAAAAAAAAAATCTTCAACTCTTGACAGCCCCCACACCTTTTGAAATTTGAGGGGATCGGCTACAAGAAGTTAAATTGCATCTGTTTGATTCTTCAATCTCATTTCCCAGGTAATTAATATACATGTAGAACATCACAGGAGCTCAAATAAAATGGAAATGAGACGGAGGTGGAAGGAAGAGAAACAGAGCTTTGAAGTAACAAGTGACAGCAGGTCAGACGGTAAAATAATGTGAATAAGAACTGTACTGACATTTACAGGGACAGGGGGTTTCAGTGCTCACAAACTCTCATAGGGAACTCATTCTCTCTGCCAATTATAATTTCTTTATATTCAATATAAAATATGTAATAATATAAAATATAAAATACCATCCCCTTTTAAAATATTGATTCACCTCCTCATATTATCAACCTGTCCTAAGACACTTCAGCTGTTAATTTAATATCTCAACCACCATTTCATGCCCGTTGTATAAATAATGTAAGCTTTTATTCGGGGCAAGATGGACCCATCACATACCACTAGGAGCAGTTCCACCACGCACACACAGATCACTCGCATATTCATGGTCCACAGTGAAGTAATTTTGACACTAGTATTTTACAGATATTCTATTAAAGTCTATTAAAGACTGAAAACTTAAATAGAAGGTAGTGTAATTCCTGTTCACCCATAACTACATTCAAAGATGGTTTAGCATGAAGACATGCAAACATTGCTTTCCAAGAGAAACAGCAGATCACCCTTGTAGGTGGCATCATGGCATTACTAGCTAGGAACGCTCGCTTGCAGACAGGTCTGGTTAGGTTATTTTCTAAATGCAATCCATTGAAGTAACTACTTAACTGTGCAAAATTGTAATCAATAGCATAATTTTAGATTAATCCAAACTCAGTAATGTAATCTGATTAGTGTTGTATTAAGAGATATTAGAAGACATCATGTTCATGTTCAAAGTTTATTTATCAAATACAACAAAAAATATAGCGTCATCCTGCGCAATGAAATTCTTGTGACACGGCACACAACATCTACGTAGTAAGAATGAAGAAATATATAAAGCAAAAACATAGCAATAATATACGTATCAATGTAAACTAACAGCAATTTTAAAAAGAGTAGGACGGGGAATATGGTAGAAGTATTGAATATTATAGATCCCAGAAGAGCGCAATTTTCCCATGAATGGTGCATACAAAAGAAAATTCTATATTACATTGAATGTATGTGGAAAGACAACAGAGCATCTGGAATGTTGATGTGTGATCATTATGATCATGGATCAGTGTTACTGGTTGAGGAGCCTTATGAGAGCCTTATGAGGGAAAAAACTGTTACGTGATCCAATGCTCTTGTAACATCTACCAGACGGCAGCAGTGTGAACAGACCATAGCCTGGGTGGCTGTAGTCTTTGATGATGTTCCGTGCTTTCCTAAGGCATTGTGGATGGTTGATGCCTTGCACGGAGGGAGGTTGGCAGCCGATGATGCGCTCCGCAGACTTCACCACCCTCTGAAGTGACTTGCGATCAGCAGCGGAGCAGCTGTCATACCAGGAAGTAATGCAGCCTGAGAGGATGCTCTCAATGGTGCACCTGTAGAAGTTGGTGAGAGTTTTTACAGACATGCCGAACTTGTTGAGTCTCCTCAGGAAGTACAGTCGCTTTTGGGAAGTTTTCACTGCCGAGTTTGCTTGCCTGGACTAATTCAGGTCATCTTTGATGAATACTCAGAGAAACTTGAAGTCGGAGAATCTCTCCACTTCAGCTCGATCGATGCATATGGGGGTATGACCCCCCCCCCCCCCCCCCCCCGCCACTTCCTGAAGTCCACGATCTTCTCAGTCTTGCAGATGTTGAGAGAGAAGTTGTTCTCCTGGCACAATGTTCTTCACCTCCTCTCTGTAAGCGATCTCATTGTTGGAGATGAGACCAGGATGGTTGTGTCATCCGCAAATTTAAGGATGATGTTGGAGCTGTGTGTGGTCATGCAGTCATGTGTGAACAGGGAGTACAGGAGGGGACTGAGTACGCAGCCCTGGGGGGCCCTGGTGCTCAGGGTCAGGGTAGAGGAGTTCTCACCACCTGGGGTCTGCCCGTCAGGAAGTCCAGGATCCATTTGCCGAGGGAGGAGTTAAATCCCAGGGTCCTGAGCTTAGGAACAGGCTTGACGGGCACCATAGTGTTGAATGCAGAGCTGTAGTCCACATGGCATCCTCACATGTGTTGCCTATGTGTTGCCTTTTTCCATGTGGGAGAGGGCGGTGTGTGTCGTCAGGGCGATGGCATCGTCCGTAGATCTATTGGGGCGTTATGCAAATTGAAAGGGTTCCAAGGTGTCAGGAAGGGTGGAGCAGATGTGAGTTCTGACCAGCCGCTCAAAGCACTTCATGATGGTGGAGGTCAGTGCTACAGGGAGGTAGTCATTCACTTCATGATGGTGGAGGTCAGTGCTACAGGGTGGTAGTCATTCACTTCATGATGGTGGAGGTCAGTGCTACAGGGTGGTAGTCATTCACTTCATGATGATGGAGGTCAGTGCTACAGGGTGGTAGTCATTCACTTCATGATGGTGGAGGTCAGTGCTACAGGGTGGTAGTCATTCACTTCATGATGGTGGAGGTCAGTGCTACAGGGTGGTAGTCATTCACTTCATGATGGTGGAGGTCAGTGTTACAGGGTGGTAGTCATTCACTTCATGATGGTGGAGGTCAGTGTTATAGGGTGGTAGTCATTCACTTCATGATGGTGGAGGTCAGTGCTACAGGGTGGTAGTCATTCACTTCATGATGGTGGAGGTCAGTGTTACAGGACTGTAGTCATTCACTTCATGATGGTGGAGGTCAGTGTTACAGGGTGGTAGTCATTCACTTCATGATGGTGGAGGTCAGTGTTACAGGGTGGTAGTCATTCACTACATGATGGTGGAGGTCAGTGTTACAGGGTGGTAGTCATCCACTTCATGATGGTGGAGGTCAGTGTTACAGGGTGGTAGTCATCCACATCATGATGGTGGAGGTCAGTGTTACAGGGTGGTAGTCATTCACTACATGATGGTGGAGGTCAGTGCTACAGGACTGTAGTCGTTCAGGCAGGTGATGGAAGATTTCTTCAGTAGAGGGACGATGGTGGTCTGTCTGAAGCAGGAGGGGACTACAGACACAGACCGAGACAGGGAGAGGTTGAATATGGAGGTGAAAACCTCCGCTAGCTGGTCGGCGTACCCTCTGAGGACACAGTGACGTCCAAGGGTTCACTTTTAAAAAATGGACCCAAACCCAACAAGGAACATAAAAGTACATTCATGACAGGATCAAAGTTAGGCTTTATATAGCCAGTATGTGGCATTTTACATTATAGGTTATCATTATTACTATTATTATTATTATTGTTATTATTGTAACATATTGCTTTTAACTTTTATCTTTATTTTGGGCCGCTCATTTGTTAAAGTGGTGCTGTTGTGCTAATACAAGTCCCTAAAGATTGTGTGCTATATCATGTGCTGATATGTGCCTTATTTCATCCAAACCACTAGCTTTCAAACTTGGACTTTCATGGCTCATTGAAATATGATAGAGGTATGATAGTTCTTGTACTTATAAATTATCCATATATAAAAAAAATATTACAAATCCAGCACAAAATGGGATTTTTTTTTTTTTGAAAAACACCTGAACATAACCAAAAACAAATGACTTACTATTCTAGTCTGTTAATTGTGTTTGTGAACTAATTGCTTCAAAACATTACAGAAAATAAAATACTGCCCTTGTGAAATTGCACTTCTTTGAGCTCTTTGGATGTGGAAATATATTGCCATATGGTGCATTTTGTATAGGCATAATGTGTAAGTTTCTGTTGGCGGAACTTTGATTTATCAATCATTTTAGTCTACTAAAAGTGCCCCAGTCTGATCATGATGTCAGGCTTGTTAGAAAAAATTACTGAATCAGCACAAATTAGATTACTCAATAAAAAAGCCTGCTAGTGGTCTTCTGTAATTAAACGTGTTTTTGACCAGTTTCGACGGAAGGCTACCTCAAACTACTCCAGATGGGCTTGTATCCAAACTGTAGAAAGGGCACATTTCTTGCTGGCTCTCCATGGTTTACTAAAAAAACGATTGATAGGCAGTTTAAACTACCCATTATTGTGTTAAATATGTTACATTTGGACGTGTGTGAACTGCCATTTAAGGTCACAATCAGTAACAGCAGAGTGAATCAAATAATATGTGGATTTCTTTTTTTGTGTTTTCACATTTCATTGTTGTAAGAATTTCAGAAGTGTGTTTTTTTAATTCCCTCGACTCATTAAGGAAGTACAATATATTTGAATTGTATTGGAAAATGACAATACTGCTCATTATCTGTATTTGCATATTCATCATTATCAATATTGCTGATCCTTTTGGAGTTAAATGTAAAGACTAGGCAGCCATATAGGATGCAGCCTGAGACAGTTCATCTACACAGTGGATCCTGTGGTCTAGCCTGGAAGCAGACCAAGAACCACTGCGTTGTAGCCTGGACTCTGGTATGTATAGTCTGAATCCCTGTCTCAGGCCATAAGACAGTGAATCTCAGGCCACAAGACAGTGAATCTCAGGCCATACAACAGTGAATCTCAGGCCATAAGACAGTGAATCTCAGGCCATACAACAGTGAATCTCAGGCCATACAACAGTGAATCCCTCAAGGGATTATCTCCAGGTGTAATTGCGGGTTCATGTTCCTTCAAAACCACCACCACCATAGGTCAACCAAGCGGAACTTTTTAGCAGCCCATTACATTGCAGTCATTTAACTGACACCTCTATCAAGACAGACTTACAGTAGCAAGTGCACACATGTCCAACCTGGTCCCCAGGGGGAATCGAACCCGCAACATTTGGCACTGCTAGCACCATGCTCTCTATCAACTGAGCTACACAACAGACCACACCTGTTCCATCCCTTGCAACAGGTGTAGCATAAACAGCACTGCTCTTCCAATCGGGCTTAGGGACAACCTTATGCTGTGGCGAGGGGAGGGCTGGAAAAACAAAGCGCCTAACATCAGGTCTGGAAGGTGGGGGAGCTCAGGTCCCTTTCCTTCCCGCACACTGAAGGCTCGGCCAAAAAGGTGTCACTGTCCCACATTTGGACGACTCGCTTACACTTTTTTTTTTGAAAGGATTATGCAAGCGTGTGAGCTCAACAGGGTCCCTTCCACACAGTCAGGCAGTATCAACAGGGTCCCTTCCACACAGTCAGGCAGTATCAACAGGGTCCCTTCCACACAGTCAGGCAGTATCAACAGGGTCCCTTCCACACAGTCAGGCAGTATCAACAGGGTCCCTTCCACACGGTCAGGCAGTATCAACAGGGTCCCTTCCACACGGTCAGGCAGTATCAACAGGGTCCCTTCCACACGGTCAGGCAGTATCAACAGGGTCCCTTCCACACAGTCAGGCAGTATCAACAGGGTCCCTTCCACACGGTCAGGCAGTATCAACAGGGTCCCTTCCACACAGTCAGGCAGTATCAACAGGGTCCCTTCCACACGGTCAGGCAGTATCAACAGGGTCCCTTCCACACAGTCAGGCAGTATCAACAGGGTCCCTTCCACACAGTCAGGCAGTATCAACAGGGTCCCTTCCACACAGTCAGGCAGTATCAACAGGGTCCCTTCCACACAGTCAGGCAGTATCAACAGGGTCCCTTCCACACAGTCAGGCAGTATCAACAGGGTCCCTTCCACACGGTCAGGCAGTATCAACAGGGTCCCTTCCACACGGTCAGGCAGTATCAACAGGGTCCCTTCCACACAGTCAGGCAGTATCAACAGGGTCCCTTCCACACGGTCAGGCAGTATCAACAGGGTCCCTTCCACACGGTCAGGCAGTATCAACAGGGTCCCTTCCACACAGTCAGGCAGTATCAACAGGGTCCCTTCCACACAGTCAGGCAGTATGTCGTCGAGACAAATTGTCACAAACAAGTAGAAAATGTGTTTCCTCAGACTGCGGGCTGGCTGCCAGTTACACCTAATGACTTACATCAACAGTGTCAGTCTGGACACTGAAAACAGCATTATAGACTGTTTTATAGTGGGGTTAAAGACTGTCTACTCTGACTATACATTACAACAGAGCTAATTATGTCTCTTAGCTGGGCTATTCATTACAGCCGAGGGGTGATAATGTCTCTTAGTTGGACTAATCATTACAACAGAGGGATGATAATGTCTCTTGGCTGTACTATTCATTACAATAGAGGGGTGATAATGTCTCTTACCTGGACTATTCAGTACAAAAGAAGTAATAATGTTTTTAGCTGCACTTTCATTAGAACAGAGGGGTGATAATGTCTCTTACCAGAACCATTCATTACCACAGGAGTAAAAATAAATCTTAGCTTGGCCTATTCATTTCAACATAGGTATGATCATGTCTTTTACCTGGACTATTCATCATAACAGAGGTGATCATCCTTCGTAGCTGGAGTTTTTATCATAACAGAGGTGATAATGTCTCATAGCTGGACTATTTTTTGCAAAATATAGGTCATCACTTTTTATTAAATCTTTATTTATAAAGAGTCACACTGAGACTTAAGTCTCTTTTACAGGAGAAGCCTGTGTGACAGCAAACTAAAAAACTAAAATAAAAACACACAAATATTAAAAACACATTAATGTAAATGTTTACATTGAAAAAACAAAAGGATTTGTCAAGTCGTGATAATGTCTCTAAAATTGATTATATTACAACAGAGGTGTGATAATTTTTGTTAGCAGGACTAGTCATTATTACGACGATAACAGTGGTACTTAATAATGGAAAACTACTCCAAATGAATACATTACTAACAGCTTTTTGCTTTTAACAGGTTAAAATCTCTATGATTCTTAGGGACAATAATATTGTATGTAGTGGATTACAACTAAATTGTCCATAGAACCTCCTAAAAGATGGAAGTTGTGTCATCTGGGTCAAAATCTTAATGAACAATAAACAAAAACTAAGCATTTTACATACGAAGTGAAAAGCAGCCACCATCTCCTGGATACAGAGCCACTGCATGTCTAGTTTAACTGTGAGTATTGCGGACCACTGTGTGTAGATAGTGTGTAGCTGGCTTAATCAGAGGGAAATTGAGGTTAAGCTATCGCTGCTGGCTGATCATGCTCTCTCTAACCTCTGACCTGCTCTCTGGCACCTCTCAGCATTCTCTTTCTGCCTCTCATCTGCTTGCTGAGAGGAAAGGGGGAGGAAGCGAAATGTGGAGAGAGGTACAGAGAGGCAGAGAGAACAGAGAGAGGCAGAGAGAGGAAAGAGAGGCAGTGAGAGGCAGAGAGATACAGAGAGAGGCAGAGAGGGCCGTCTGCAGTGCTGTTGGTCCTAGTTTGAAGACACCAGGGCAAACAATTTCACTATGGCAACAGATCAAATCTTTAGAAACGAAATGTATTAAAGAGCAAAATCTTTACTGTCATTCATTCATCTTCTTCCGCTTATCTGGGGCCGGGTCGCAGGGGCAGCAGTCTAAGCAGAGATGCCCAGACTTCCCGCTCTCTAGACACTTCCTCTAGCTCTTCCCGGGCGGACTATGTCCGCAGGTCAGATGACACGACAATAAAGTCGATCATCGACCTACGGCCTAGGGTGTCCTGGAGCCACGTGCACTGATGGACACCCTTATGCTTGAACATGGTGTTCGTTATGGACAAACTGTGAGTACCACAGAAGTCCAATAACTGAACACCGCTCGAGTTCAGATCAGGGGGGCCGTTCCTCCCAATCACGGCCCTCCAGGTGTCACTGTCGTTGCCCACGTGGGCGTTGAAGTCCCCCAGTAGAACGATAGAGTCCCCAGTCGGAGCACATTCCAGCATCCCTCCCAGAGACTCCAAGAAGGTCGGGTACTCTGCACTGCCGTTCGGCCCGTAGGCACAAACAACAGTGAGAGACCTATCCCCGACCCGTAGGCGCAGGGAAACGACCCTCTCGTTCACCGGGGTAACCTGCAACACATGGCGGCAGAGCTGGGGGGCTATAAGCAAACCCACACCAGCCCACTGCCTCTCACCATGGGCAACTCCAGAGTGGTGAAGTGTCCATCTTCTCTCAAGGAGTGTGGTTCCAGAGCCTAAGCCGTGGATAGAGGTGATCCCGACTATCTCTAGTCGGAACCCCTCAACCTCACGCACAATCTCAGGCTCCTTCCCCACCAGCGAGGTGACGTTCCACGTCCCTAGAGCTAGTTTCCGTGTCCAGGGATCGGGTTGTCGAGGCCCCCGCTTTCGACTGCCGCCCGATCCTCCACGCACCGACCCCTTATGGTCCCTCCTGCAGGTGGTGAGCCCACGGGAAGGCAAAATCTTTACTGTACATTGTGTTATTCGTTGAGAACAAAATGGCGTAACAACAGTCAATGGAAACCAAAATCGCCAACCGATTGAGGGCTGGATTCAAACTCACACCGAAAATCAAAGTAAACAAATGAAATCACAGGCTGTTCCAACTTGCGTGACTTTCATCACGGCAACTCATAATGTGACTCAGTAGTGTGTGTGGCCTCCACCCGCGTGCCTGTATGCACTCCTGACAATGCCTGGGCATGCTCCTGATGAGACGACAGATGGTGTCCTGGGGGATCTCCTCCTAGACCTGGATCAGGGCATCAGTGGGCTCCTAGACAGTCTCTGGCACTACTTGGCGGCGTCGGATGCACGATACATAACGTCCCAGAGCTTCTCAATTGGATTCAGGTCTGGGGAACGTGAGGGCCAGTCAAAGGCATCAATGTCTTCGTCATCCAGGACCTCCCTACACACTCTGGTCACATGAAGCCGGGCATTGTCCTGCACCAAGAGGAATCCAGGACAATGGGTCTGAGGATTTCATCCCGGTACCTAACAGCAGTCAGAGTACCGTTGACAGATAAGGTGTGCTTATTAAGTTTGCATACCTTATTTTGGCATTTATAAAAAAAATATGACTGATAATGCAAAACATTTTCACTCTCCTTTAATATATTTTTTTTAATTCAAGGATAGTTATCATATGAAGCCATTTATTATCACATAGTTGTTTGGCTCATTTTTAAATAATAATGATAACAGAAATCACCCAAAGTGTTACAAACACAAGGTGACACACACAGGTGAAAATAGCAATTAAAGGTGAATTTCCCACACCTGTGGCTTTTAAAATTGCAATTAGTGTCTGTGTATAAATAGTCAATGAGTTTGTTAGCACGTGGATGCACTGAGCAGGGTAGATATGGAGCCATGGGGTGCAGAAAAGAACAGTCAAAAGACCTGCGTAACAAGGTACATCTTTATAAACATGCAAAAGGATATAAAAGATATCCAAAGCTTTGCAACTTTCAGTCAGTACTGTTCAATCACTTATTAAGAAGTGGAAAATTCAGGAATCTCTTGATACCAAGCCAAGGTCATGTAGACCAAGAAAGATTTCAGCCAAAACTGCCAGAAGAATTGTTTGGCACTGGCCGTTTTAACAGTTAATTGGCCATTCGTGAATGATATTGATACAGTTCAACTGACTAACGTTTCTTTCTAAGTTTACCTCCACCACAAATAGCGTCAATGTATGGCATTTGCCACTGGCGGTTTTAACAGTGTATTAGCCAGTAATAAACTTTACTGGAATCCACTAACTTACTGGAATAGTCATAAGAACTGAGCAATTGCTAGCGAGTCTACCAAAGCTATTTCATTTCATGGCATAGGAACATATTTACTTCACTCTTCTTGGCCGGCTCCACTTACACGGTCTGGCAAAAGATGGTGTGTTTGTTTCAAGGAGCACAATATGATGATACTTGAACAAAAATGAGCTGCATGGTTGAGTTGCCAGAAAGAAGCCCGGTTACAATATGCCCGACAACACCTTGACACGCCTCACAGTTTCTGGCACACTGTAATTTGGAGTGACTAGACCAAAATAGAGCTTTATGGTCATAACCATAAGTGTTATGTTTGGAGAGGGGTCAACAAGGCCTACAGTGAACAGAATACCATCCCCACTGTGAAGCATGGTGGTGGCTCACTGATGTTTTGGGGGTGTGTGAGCTCTAAACACACAGGGAATCTTGTGAAAATGTATGGCAAGATGAATGCAGCATGTTTTCAGAAAATACTGGCAGACAATTTGTATTCTTCTGCATGAAAGCTGCGCATGGGACGCTCTTGGACTTTTCAGCATGACAATGACCCTAAACACAAGGCCAAGTTGACCCTCCAGTGGTTACAGCAGAAAAAGGTGAAGGTTCTGGAGTGGCCATGACTGTCTCCTGACCTTAATATCATCGAGCCACTCTGGGGAGATCTTCAACGTATGGTTCATGACAACCAAAAAGACAACCAAAGACTTTGCATGACCTGGAGGCATTCTGTCAAGACGAATGGGCAGCTATACCACCTGCAAGAATTCAGGGCCTCATAGACAACTATTACAAAAGACTGTATGCTGTCATTGATGCTAAAGGGGGTCAAAATACAGTATTAAGGGTATGCAGACTTTTGAACAGGGGTCTGTAAATTATTTTCTTTGTTGCCGTGTTTTGTTTTATGATTGTGCCTTTCTGTTAAGACCTACAGTTGAATGTGAATCCCATAAGAAATAAAAGACATGTGTTTTGCCTACTCACTCATGTTTTTCTTTACAAATGGTACATATATTACCAATTCTCCAAGGGTATGCAAACTTTTGAGCACAACTATATATTAACAATTTTCTTAAATAGCTGGGAAACCAGGCAACATCGATTGCCAAGGAGCATTGATTATTTCTGCTGGATATCTTCTGCGTAGAAAGCAAGTCTGCATATTACTCAGAGCATGTTCTACTTGTTGGTGCACTGACTTGGTATGAATGGGATATTAGATGTCCATATCTCCAGGATGAGTGTGCAGGGACACAACTCGCCAAGAGCAACTGGTGCAGTTGGCGACGGTAACAGCATACGCTGGGACTGAGGGGCAGTCCCAGTGTGGATGTCACAAAAAATCATGAAACTTAATAAAGGCAAAACAGAGCGTTTATTTTTTTTTTGTGGAGAAGTGGAGTATTCACTGCTCACCTGTGTATCTACATTTAGTTTTGATCCACCAGGTTAAAGACAGGTGTGATTTTTAGAATCCAATATTAAAGCGCACATTGCCTAAGTGCTTCCACTTGACTGCTGGCCAAAACTGCAGTACTAGTGCATTATTTTATCACTAAAGTGCTTGATTATTGAAGTGCCCCCCTGCTTGCACTCCCCCCCCCACCCCCCCCCCCCCCCCCCACACACACACACACACACACGTATAAAAGGAAATTGCAGTAATTGTGAATGTAATGCCTCAAGTTCTAACAAAGACCAGAATGAGAAAACACATGTAACACCGATTTTTAAGTATCTGCATCGGATGCCTTTTAGTTTTACTATTGATTTATAAATGGCTTCATTGATTTTTAATGCATGTCGGACATGTTTTTAAGATATGAGCCCAGTCAGTTTCTCAGATCCTCTGGCACTGTCCTCTTAGATGTGTCAAAGGTCGGAACGACAATGTCTGGTGAGGCTTCTTTCAATGACTGTGGTGCTGTCATTTGGAACAGCCTGTCACAGAATCTCACCAGACAAAATCTGTTTTTTCTTACAGCACCAGTCAAAGGTTTTGACACACTTGCCACATCTTGATTTTGTATAGTAATATTCTGTTAATGTAAGGATTGTAACGTAAAAAATTAGATTTGCCTACATTGCTGTCTACTATAGGAGGAGGGAAAGACAGTAAGTGACAGGGAGATTGAGAGGGGAACAGAGACAGAGATAAGGAACAGATACAGAGATAAGGAACAGATACAGAGATAAGGAACAGATACAGAGATAAGGAACAGAGACAGAGATAAGGAACAGAGACAGAGATAAGGAACAGAGACAGAGATAAGGACCAGAGACAGAGATAAGGAACAGAGACAGAGATAAGGAACAGATACAGAGATAAGGAACAGAGACAGAGATAAGGAACCGAGACAGAGATAAGGAACACCGAGGGACATAAGGAACAGAGACAGAGATAAGGAACAGAGACAGAGACAGAGATAAGGAACAGAAACAGAGATAAAGAACAGAGACAGAGATAAGGAACACAGAGGGACATAAGGAACAGAGACAGAGATAAGGAACACAGAGGGACATAAGGAACAGAGACAGAGATAAGGAGCAGAGAGAGAGGATACAGGACAGCAAAGAAGGAACAATCAGAGATAGAGAGATGAAGGACAATGATCAGAGATAGAGAGATGAAAGACAATGATCAGAGATAGAGAGATGAAGGACAATGATCAGAGATAGAGAGATGAAGGACAATGATCACAAATAGAGAGATGAAAGACAATGATCAGGGATAGTGAGATGAAGGACAATGATCAGAGATAGAGAGATGAAGGACAATGATCAGGGATAGTGAGATGTAAGAATTCTTCTGGCAGTCTTTCTCTTTTATTTTTTTCCTGGCAGTCTTTCTCCTTTATTTTTCTCCTTGTAGTCTTTCTCCTTTATTTTTCTCCTGGCAGTCTTTCTCCTTCTTCCCTAGCTCCTGTGCTGTTGTGGGAGAAGCCTTGAGGGAAGCAGATTTGGAAGGGGAATGTTTATTCTACAATACAAACTCCCAATATCATAAGCATCCACAATCGCCACAGCCAAAACAACGGCAACTCTTCCTGGTATCCAAACCAAATACCTGATAAAATAGAAAATAGACCAGCCTATTTCCTATTTCTCTTATCTCAATAATTTTTTTACTTCGGTTTACACTTTGCACCAGGCAATAGGTTCTGCATGTCCTGTGCTATCTGCTTTCCTGTTAGATCTAAGGAACGCCCTGGTTGAAGTGTATGAAGATATGCTTGTTATGTTTAGTTTACAACAGGAAGTCACGTTTATTCAAAGCGTGACAGTGATCAGACAATGGGCTTACAGTACTGCGTTGTGTGTTCTGTCCTGTGATGTCTACAAAGTAGAGAACAACCGGAAGTTCTATGAGATGAGATTTTGTAAGACCGAGTAAAATCGAGTCTGTAACATCATGAACAATAGACTGTCAAATGCTGCAATAAATAATTGAATTACTGTCTCCCTTGACGACAAAGTACCGGATCGTTATTTCACCCACTATACAAAACAGCTGATTCCAAACACCCCTCTGGTTCCTCTGGTTTCCTGCTGGATTTTAGGAGGACTCGAGCTCTGAGCTCTTGGCCCACGCCTCAGGACTACCTGGCCTGATGTGTCCTAGATCTCCTCGTTCCCGTCCACCTGGTTGTGTTGCAGGTCTGGATTTCTGCCCAGAGACTCTGGCCAGAGCCCACCTGTTCCCACATGTATGTACTGACCTGCTGGCAACCTGAACGTGTAAATATGTTGATGGAGAATGTGTCCCTACAAGGTCATGTACCTTTGTAACCTCCTCCGAGTACAGCCAAAACTGTACACCCCTCAAAGTGGCTCCTCTCAACTATTTCCGGCCAGGTCCCGTCATTTCTCTCTTCCCTCTCCACTCTCTCTTAAATGTAATGTACCATGAAGGAAATAGGGTGGTCTAAAATAGTTCATTACATAGGGAAGGGGATGGTCTAAAGTAGTGTACTATACAGGGAATAGGCTGGGTACCATAGAGATAATAAGTGGTGCAGTATAAATATAATAGTCTGCCATTTGGGACCCAGGCCTCGGCTGTCACAAGGCAAAACGTCTGGGGAAAGAGCAGGGCAAAGAGAAATAAAACAAGCCCCTAAATGCTACTGCAATTTTGGTGGGTGTGTAATTGCCTTCATTACGCGGTGATTGCGTTATGTAGATTACCCACCTGGTACAGCTTCTCCCCGCAGGCGGTCTGGGCCTCACTGACAACAAATCATACCTCTCTCATTCAGCCAGTCAGCAGTGACTTGGCTGGCAGCGCGGCCTCTCGATTAAAGTTTGGTGAATTGCGCTAAAAGTCTGGAATCAAGATCTTCTGTTTGGACGGAGAAGACGTAGATTCCCTGAGTCAAAAAGAGCAGTAGCTGTATCAGTGAAAGCCCACTGCAGAGGAGACATCTTGATATAATGTCGATACTCTAGCTGACTGTTATTAAGAGTGGATACATACAAAATGTCAGTGTTCAAAACACACAGTCTTCAGTGTTCAAAGAAACACAGCAGCTCCTTCAATCAAACTTGACAACTTCAAGAGGAGAGTGAAAACATTTCAGTTCCCAGACAGTCAACACTTTCTGTTGTCTCAAACCGCAACCAGTGTTGTTTTTCAGTCCACCGCTCATCTCTGTGAATACAAAGCAAAGGGTTCAAGTTAACTGATTGTTGGTTCATCTACATAACTGTTCCTATCAAATGTTGTCTTTGTATGAAAATGAAACAATTATTTATTTATGGAAATGTATGCACTGACTACTTTAAGTCACTCAGCCTAACTCCAACCCAACACCAACCCAACACCAACATAACACCAACCCAACACCAACCCAACACCAACCCAACACCAACATAACACCAACATAACACCAACCATACTAACACCAACCCAACACCAACATAACACCAACCCAACACCAACCCAACACCAACATAACACCAACCCAACACCAACCCAACACCAACATAACACCAACATAACACCAACCCAACATAACATCATACTAACACCAACCCAACACCAACATAACACCATACTAACACCAACCCAACACCATACTAACACCAACCCAACATAACACCATACTAACACCAACCCAACACCAACATAACACCATACTAACACCAACCCAACATAACACCATACTAACACCAACCCAACACCAGCACCAACATCAGACTAACACTCTGCTTCAAAAGTCAGGTAAAAAAAGCAGCAAAGGTTGTCAAATGTAATCTTCAAAATGTTTGGCACATTCAAAATAATTTAACTATAGGTGCTGCTAAAACATATTTTTATTCAATGATTATTTCTCATTTTGATTACTGTTTGACTACCTGGTCTCTTGCTTGCCCCAAAACACTTAAAACAATAGAAGGTCTATATAAAAAGGCATTAAAAACATTAGATAAAAAACCGCTATCCCACCACCACTGTCAAGTTCTAAAAAAAACATAGATTATTGGATTTTCTAAATATGATTAATTTGAAAATGGCCTGTCTGATATACAAGGTCCTTCACTCCCTCGCTCCGCCACCTCTGAAGGACTTTATTAAATCTAAAGATAATTCTCTGAGGACCACGCGAGCCTCTACCAGAGGAGACTTGATAATACCTCACAGGTGCACCACCTTCGGTCAGACGGTCCTGTCTGTCCGGGGTGGGAACCTGTGGAATAGTCTTCCTCTAACATTAAAAGAATGTACTACATATAGCTCGTTTAAAGTCCAGTTGAAGAAATGGCTATTGGCAAATCAAAGTTGCACACATTAGTATGTATGTTTTATCCTTCTTTAAAGTGTTTTACTTACTAATGTGTATATGGATGAGTGTCTGTGAAGTTGAATGTAGTCTTGTGTGAATATTGTATATAGGATTTAGCTAATTTATGAATTCACTTAAATGTAAATTTTATTTTGCAATGTTTTTTGTGAGCTGTGTGATCTTAGCCCGTGGGACTACGGATGGAAATTAGCCCTTGGCTATAATCCGACATGTTTACATCTATGTACTCCATGTCTTGTTCATTAACATGCACTGTCCCAGTCAAATAACACCTGGTCCATACACCTGGTCCATACACCTGGTCCATACACCTGGTCCATACACCTGGTCCATACACCTGGTCCATACACATGGCCTCTACACTTGGCACATGCAAATGACCCTTACAACTTCTCATTTAACCTGGCTCATACACCTGGCAAGGAGTATCGACTTGGCCCATATATAAGAATGCAGGTTTAGACCTGGCCCATCAAGACTATTTATACAACCATGTCCATCCTCTCTGCTCATTTAAGTTTTTCAACAGGCTATTTTCTCCTCTAATGTTGTTTCCTCTCCTGTATTGATTGGACAAACTCAGCCGATCAATAGATGGCTTTAGATGGTGGTTGAGCATGATACCATCTCCCAGATTTCACCCTTTTCTGTCTGAACACTACAATACCTCCTCTTCCCCACCAATCAGGTTATGTAATCAACAAAGACATTGTCCCAAATGGCTCCCTATTCCCAAAAAAGTGCCTTTCTTATTTGGTCAGAAATAGAGCACTATTTGGGGATTATGGGGCCATTTAGGAAGGTTTTACAGTGTTTGTTTCCATTGTAGAAAATGTTTAGTAAAACAAGCGTATATATTGGGTAAATATTACAGTTAAACAAAAGGAATTGATTAGTTATTGTCATCAATAATATGTAATATCTTATTTAGGTAGATTAAAGAACATGTCATGTCTTCACATTTAGGCAGTTGGCTAAAAGTATGTGCAATGTATTCCTATTCAAATAAGACAAAGGCTTAATGAAATGCTCACCAGGGCCCCAAACTTGTGCGGTGTCTGTTCTGTCTCTCTCCCCAATACAGTATATTTACACATTCTATCCGGGTGAATGAACACAGTTGGAAATCATGCTGACTGTGTCCAGAGCTTTCGAACCGATTACAGTTCAGCAACACAACCGGATGGACTTTGACAGGATGGACCAGGTCGGCTATGGGCAGTGATATCAGCAGTTGTCAGGCAGAATCTAGATCAGCAACACAACCAAGTGAACTTTGGTGGGTCTTTGGGCATAAACAGCGAAGAGTTGTCAAGCAGAAACTAGATCGGCAACACAACTAGGTGGGCTTTTGTCAGGGTCAGCCGGGAGTTGTCAGGCCAGCTAGTCCTGAGGCATGATCCTAGTGTGCAGGTCCCACTAAGATCCAACAGGACAACAAAGAAATTAGATGGAACATTCCTTCAAATCCTAAAGGTTACCGGGTACCAGATCAGTACCCTACATTGGCAGATTGCACTGTAGATACTGGGGACTCGGTAGGGGCTCCAACCAGACTTGAAACAGCTCCACAAAATTTGTCAAGCACCAGACCACCAAAGGCACACCAAGAGACACCACAGAGTTTACAACCAGACACAAACCACCCTAACTCAAGGCCGAGGATGGCCCCACAGAGGTCACAACCAACTACAAACCACCCTGAGACAAGGCAGAGGATAGCCCCACAGAGGTCACAATCAACCACAAACCAACTTGAGACAAAGCTGAGGTAAGCTCACAGAGTTCACAATCAACCACAAACCACCCTGAGACAAGGCCGAGGTAAGCCCAGAGAATTCACAATCAACCACAAACCATCCTGAGACAAGGCCAAGGTAAGCTCCACATAGTTCACAATAAACCACAAACCATCCTGAGACAAGGCCAAGGTAAGCTCCACATAGTTCACAATAAACCACAAACCATCCTGAGACAAGGCCGAGGTAAGCCTAGAGAGTTCTCGCCCCTTGCTTGTTCCTCAGGGGCTCCGGAGTCAAACAGAAATGCTGCATCAGTGACTCAACCCACTCAGGTTGAGTTTACTGAGAAGCCTGACATGACAGGATGCTCCCTCTTAAGGACAGCATGGAGCCACATGAGTCTGCCAGTGATTCAGCTCCTGCAGTAGCGTGGAAGGGGGGGGCAGCCCTGTGGAGAGAGATTTAGATACGGTAGCTGGTTTACAGAATCTGTAATCTCTTCTTATTTACTTGTTTTACGGAATCTGTTATCGCTTCTCGTCTAGATAGTTTTCTCTGGATGGGTCTGTGGGGACGCTTTGTATTGTTCAGCCTTTGTAATAAAATAAAAAATTAAGTAGCAAAGGAAAACAAATAGGAGGAGAGCAGTGGAGCATATTGTTTCCTGATAGAGAGCGAGAAATCGAGAGGAAAATGGGGAGAGAGGGAGAGAAATGGGGAGAGAGGGAGAGAAATGGGGAGAGAGGGAGAGAAATGGGGAGAGAGGGAGAGAAATGGGGAGAGAGGGAGAGAAATGGGAAGAGAGGGAGAGAAATGGGGAGAGAGGGAGAGAAATGGGAGAGAGGGTGAGAAATGGGGAGAGGGAGAGAAATGGGGAGAGAGGGAGAGAAATGGGGAGAGAGGGAGAGAAATGGGGAGAGAGGGGGAGAAATGGGGAGAGAGGGAGAGAACACCCGGTTCGAATGATATCATTGGATTGAATGGGCGTTATCAGTGGTTATCAGCCTCATAGATATGGGTCAGAAGGGGCCTGCTAGCCTACTGGTAGGCTCAGAAGGCTGTTATCATCCATTCGCATGGTTAATCATGGATAAATACACGAGGAGACTCCAGATCCAATCCCACACAAATTCAGGTCGCTGCTACAGGTAAGACCATTAAAATGGGTTAAGGTTAGGGTTAGGGTAAGTCTACAGGTAAGACCATTAAAATGGATTAGGGTTAGGGTAAGTCTACAGGTAAGACCATTAAAATGGGTTAAGGTTATGGTTAGGGTAAATCTACAGGTAAGACCATTAAAATGGGTTAAGGTTATGGTTAGGGTAAATCTACAGGTAAGACCATTAAAATGGGTTAGGGTAAGTCTACAGGTAAGACCATTAAAATGGGTTAGGGTAAGTCTACAGGTAAGACCATTAAAATGGGTTAGGGTAAGTCTACAGGTAAGACCATTAAAATGGGTTAGGGTAAGTCTACAGGTAAGACCATTAAAATGGGTTAAGGTTAGGGTAAGTCTACAGGTAAGACCATTAAAATGGGTTAAGGTTAGGGTTAGGGTAAGTCTACAGGTAAGACCATTAAAATGGGTTAAGGTTAGGGTAAGTCTACAGGTAAGACCATTAAAATTAGAACCTTTAAACTGTGATAATTTGGTCAATACTAAATTATCTAAATACTAAATTAACCATGCGAATGGATGATAACAGCCTTCTGAGCCTACCAGTAGGCTAGCAGGCCCCTTCTGACCCATATCTATGAGGTTGATAACCACTGATAACGCCCATTCAATCCAATGATAACATTCAAACCGCCTGGAGAGAAATGGGGAGAGAGGGCGAGAAATGGGGAGAGAGGGAGAGAAATGGGGAGAGAGGGAGAGAAATGGGGAGAGAAAAGGCACAGGGAGGTGGAGAGATGGAGTGTGAGACACATGGACAGACAGACAGACGTTAGGCAAACAGTAGGCAAAGCATACAATCAGACAAATGTACTGACAGACCCATTATTTTCTATATTTCCTTGAAGGCGTTCATCCTCATCACATTCGTATTCTAAAGATACATCTCATTACTGTAAATATCAGTAAACATCAGTAAGTCATAAATTACATTTTCTCTAGTGGGGACCTGCCAAAATACCTTGTGGGGACTGATGATTCTGGTTTTACTGTCTTTGTAGGAACACATAGATGTGGACAACATACAGACAGACAGACTCCCAGACACACACAGAAACACAGACACAAAGACAGGTACACAGATAGACACAGATAGACACAGATAAAACAGACTCCTCCATGCCTTCTCTCCTCATCTCTGAAATGGAAACTGTTGTGGTTAGAAACCTGTCTGTCCCCCAGCCTGTCTGCCTTTTGGCTGTAAACATACCTGTTTGCCTGTCTGCCTACCTGCCTGTTTGTGCATCTGTCTAACAGTCCGTCCACCTGTTTGTCCGTCAACACGCCTGTTTGTCTGCCTGTCTACAGCCTGTTTGTCTACATCCTGGCTGTCTGTTTTCCAGCCTGTCCGTCTGTCTGCCTCTAATGTGTGTGAGTGATGGGTCTGTCTGGGCGGTGATTCCTCTCTTGGCCCATGGCCGCTTCACCTTCCACCATCTGCAGGACTCAGCTGTAGCCGGGCCGGCTGCAGGCAGGATGGTGTTATCAATGACCTGGGCCACAACCCACCAGACTGACTAACGGAAAAACACACAGTGTGTGAAAAGCACACCTGTTACATTAGCAGCCACACAGAGAAAGGGAGAAGAAGGGAGAGTGGGGAGAAATAGAGAGAGAGGGGGGAGGGAGAAATGGACGAGGAACGACAGAGGAAAGGAGATAAAGAGGCAAAGTGGGAGAGAAGGGGGTCCTGGCCGGTCAAGGCTGATTCAGTGGCCTCCCAACTGGAGGCTCTTGAAGCCTGGAAAAAAAACGTCATGCGGTTATAAGCATTTTGTGTTAAAGTTTGCCATGCAGTTATACACATTTATGTTAAAGTTTGCCATGCAGTTATACACATTTATGTTAAAGTTTGCCATGCAGTTATACACATTTATGTTAAAGTTTGTCATGCAGTTGTACACATTTTGTGTCAAAGTTGTCATGCAGTTATACACATTTATGTTAAAGTTTGTCATGCAGTTGTACACATTTTGTTGTACACATATACGTTGGGTAAATGCATAAACAACGTGAGGCATATCCACTACGAGCTGTCTGGAGTGAGGAACAGATAGCGGCATGTCACCTTTTTAGTACTTCACTCATGCTGGATCTGGCTGAGCAATTTACTGGCAATTGCTACAAGAAATGCATACCAGCACCCTCTATAAGGCAAGGAAGCTTTGGATGGAAATTATATTCTGACTGACATTCATGTACACTTACCCTAAACTTATCCTCTCCTCCTTTCCTCCACCTTTTCTCAACCCCTCCTCCCTCCACCTCTCCCTCACTCCTGTCTTCTCCTCTTCTCCCCATTCTCTCAACCACTCATCCCTCCACCTCTGCCTCACTCTTGTCTTCTCCTCTTCTCCCCATTCTCTCCACCACTCCTCCCTCCACCTCTGCCTCACTCTTGTCTTCTCCTATTCTCCCCATTCTCTCAACCACTCCTCCCCCTACCTCTGCCTCACTCCTGTCTTCTCCTCTTCTCCCCATTCTCTCAACCACTCCTCCCTCCACCTCTCCCTCACTCCTGTCTTCTCCCCATTCTCTCAACCACTCCTCCCTCCACCTCTGCCTCACTCCTGTCTTCTCCTCTTCTCCCCATTCTCCCCACCACTCCTCCCTCCACCTCTCCCTCACTACGGTCTTCCACTCTCCTCCCACTCCTTTCCAACACTTCTCTCTCCACCTCCTCTCCTCCTCTCCCCCACACTCGTCATCCCCTCTACTCTTCATTCTCTCCACCACTCCTCCCCCCACCTCTCCCCCTCTCCTGTCTTCCACTTTCCTCCCACTCCACTACCCAACTCCTTTCTTCACCTCTCCTCCTCTCGCCCACTCCTTTTTTCCCCTCACCAAGTGTCTGTATGAGCTTTGTTACAGCCGGGTTATGTTCAGTAGTTGCTTGTTGACCAGAGTCTCCTTACCTGGAATTATGATGGATGGGGCAATTTTCCAGTGGCGCCTTTAGCCAAGAGGGTCAGTGCCTTCTTTGCTTTTTCACTGCTTTAATGACTATTTAATGGAGCAACAACTCACACACCGACATCAGTGATGCGCTGTGAAGTGCCAGTCCCTCAGTCAGTCTGTCTGTGGTGGGCGGGACCCATGGAGGACAACCAATCACTGGCCGTTAGAACAGGTGACGCCCCACAGTGACGGGGCGTGGCGTTTGGCCCTGCTGGACTAGACCAGTCCCAACGGTACGTGTCACACAGAACATTGTCCGTTCTTCCCCGGCAGGAAGACCTCAGCTCATTGACGTTAATGTTAGTGATGGCCAAACGAGGCTACATTAGCGTTATTTTAGCAGCAGGATATTATACTGGTAGCTCTTTTTTTTATCACAATAAAATCCTTAATTGAAATTTATTAGGCAACATAGTTAACAATCTAGTCTGTAAAAAAGAACAGACAAGAACAATATTGGAACAGACATTAATCATTATATGTACAGACTGGATTTTCAAATATATTGCCTTATATATTTCAATGATGGCTTTTGTTTTGAAAAAGAAAATCTGCGTTAGCGCTGCTAGCATAATATCCTGTTGCTAGGAAAACGGTAATGAAGCCTCCAATGGCCATCAGTAGTTAATGTTATCCATTGTAGGATCGAAACTGCGCTGTCACATGACTGAAACTACCCTGTCACATAACTGAAACTACCCTGTCACATAACTGAAACTACCCTGTCACATGACTGAATCTGCCCTGTGAAATGACTGAAACTACCCTGTGAAATTACTGAAACTACCCTGTCACATAACTGAAACTACCCTGTCACATAACTGAAACTACCCTGTCACATAACTGAAACTACCCTGTCACATGACTGAAACTACCCTGTCACATGACTGAATCTACCCTGTGAAATAACTGAAACTACCCTGTGAAATTACTGAAACTACACTGTCACATGACTGAAACTACCCTACCCTGGCAGAATTGGATTGATCATAGGGCAGGTGCATATTCAGACCAATGGGCTAGTCTAAATTGGGTTCTTATCCGGCTTATAATGTAGAGGCTGGGACGAGTTTTGCTCCTGGTCTGCCCTGGGGGATGAAGCTAGTGGTCAGCTAATTAGCCGGCCTCGTTAGACCTCTGATATAACTGTGCTAAGCTGTGTGTAACTTAAAAGACAGATGAGGAGGATACAACAAACAGCGCCTCTCTATCTTATCTCTCCACACTCATTCTCCACTTTCCTCTCGCCATCCGTCTCTCTGTCAAATTAAAGCTGCACTAGATAGGGTTTTCTCAGTAAAAAGAAATTACAGCATTTTGCAATTACTCACCGGTCAGAAACAAGTTCTGCACCAATGCCCGATAGAGAATGATGTTCCGAATAATAATATGAAAAATGGAGTTCAACATTATTCTTAGCCATGCTAATGTTAGCTTACGGTTCCTGGTAGCTAGCTATAGAGAGCTAGTCTGCAAGAAACTTCAGTCTTCTGTCGCTTCTTTTCAGTTTTCGTTGTGTGTGATGTAGTAGACCAGAGCCATTTTAGATTCTTCCAGTAAGCAAACTTCGCTTCCTATGGTGTTCTTAAGCTATTTATATCTTCCAGGTAAAATGCTTTCTCAAAATGAGTCAAGGAGGAAGGGGCGCCTTGCAGAAGTGAATTCAATTGGTTGGAATGGGATTGCTGGAACTGAATTGGCTGGAAAGCAGCAGCACGCTCCATATATGATAAATTGACATTCCACTGGCAATGAACTGTCTGTGTTGCTAAACAACTCTTAGAGGGCCTCATTAGCTAATACAACATGTTTATAGGGGACAAAACTTTTGTTTTTTTACTGAACAAAATCCTACCTATGGCATCTTTAAATCAATTGAGAGGGATTTTTTTGTATTTTATTACATCAGCAGTGGTCACAAAATTTTTGGGGCAGCAGGATAGTCTAGCGGCCAAGAGCATTGGGCCAGTAAACTGATGGTAGTTGGTTCTAATCCCAGAGATGACAAAGGCAAGAAAAAAACCTGTCACAACATTCATTGATTATTGGCAAACCTGTAAATTCTGGTTTCACAACTGTGCTCATTGCGAACCTGCTTTCATCTGAGAAGAGAATGGGGCGCCAAATGTTGACCTGCCAACTCTAGTGTTCTCAATCAAGCTGCATGGTGCTGGGCTGTGTGCACAGGTCCCACTAGAGGATGTTGGGCCCTCATTAAGTCTTTTTCTGACAGTTTGGTCAGAAACAAGCACACCAGTAGCCCACTGGAGGTCATTTTGTAGGGCCCTGGCAGTGCTCCTCCTGTTTCTCCTCTCACAAAGGAGCAGATACCAGTCCTGCTGCTGGGTTGATGCACTTCTAAGGCCCTGTCCAGCTCTCCTTGTGAAACGGCCCATCTCCTGGTATCTCCTCCATGCACTTGAGACTGTACTTCTTGCGATAGCACATATGGATGTGCCCTCCTAGAGGAGCTGGACTGCCTGTACAACCTGAATGCGCTGCAGGTACCGGCTCATGCTACCAGTAGTGACAAGGACACAAGCAAAACACAAAACTAGAGAAGAATCAGTCAAGAAGGATAAGCAGAGATCAATTGTCAGTGGTCACCACCTGCAAAATCATTAAATTTTCTGGGGTTGTCTTGCCTGTCCGGTGCCACTTTGTTGTCACTTTCATTTGAACCAAAATAGGTGACACTGATTCACAATTGCTTATGTTTCCTAACTGGACAGATTGATATCCCTGAAGTTTAACATACTTGGTGTTATACTGTGATTATTACGTGTTCCTTAAATTTTTTGGAGCAGTGTATAATATACACCGATCAGCCTTAACATTATGACCACTGACAGGTGAAGTGAATAACACTGATACACCCATCAGCCATAACATTATGACCACTGACAGGTGAAGTTAATAACACTGATACACCCATCAGCCATAACATTATGACCACTGACAGGTGAAGTGAATAACACTGATACACCCATCAGCCATAACATTATGACCACTGACAGGTGAAGTGAATAACACTGATACACCCATCAGCCATAACATTATGACCACTGACAGGTGAAGTGAATAACACTGATCCACCCATCAGCCATAACATTATGACCACTGACAGGTGAAGTGAATAACACTGTTATCATGGCACCTGTCAGTGGGTGGGAAATATTAGGTGGCACGTGAACATTCTGTCCTAACAAGGGCCAAATTGTGATGGCTAGAAGACTGGGGCAGAGCATCTCCAAAACTGCAGTGGTCAGTACCTATCAAAAGTGGTCCAAGGAAGGGAAAGCGGTGAACCGGAGACAGGGTCATGGGAGGCCAAGGCTCATTGATGCACATGGGGAGTGAAGGCTGGCCTGTGTGGTCTGATCCAACAGACGAGCTACTGTAGCTCAAATTGCTGAAGAAGTTAATGTTGATATTGAGTGACGTATTTAAAATGCGTGAGTGACAGTAAAGCACACATGCAACTTAGAAAAGTGTGTTTGCGAGTTATAAAATGCACACATGCTTTACAATATATTTTCCCTCCATGTCACCTCCAGGTCTCTGTAATAGTGCGCACTATATGCAGAAAATATGTATCACTTCTCTCCTCACTCTCCCATACCACTCACTCCCCTCTCATCTCACTCTCCCATACCACTCACTCCCCTCTCATCTCACTCTCCCATACCACTCACTCCCCTCTCATCTCACTCTCCCATACCACTCACTCCCCTCTCATCTCACTCTCCCATACCACTCACTCCCCTCTCATCTCACTCTCCCATACCACTCACTCCTCTCTCATCTCACTCTCCCATACCACTCACTCACCTCTCATCTCACTCTCCCATACCACTCACTCCCCTCTCATCTCACTCTCCCATACCACTCACTCCCCTCTCATCTCACTCTCCCATACCACTCACTCCCCTCTCATCTCACTCTCCCATACCACTCACTCCCCTCTCATCTCACTCTCCCATACCACTCACTCCCCTCTCATCTCACTCTCCCATACCACTCACTCACCTCTCATCTCACTCTCTCATCCATCTTTCCCTCCATCTCTCATCTGTTGTTCTTCTCTTTGTCTGTCACTCATCTATCATTCTCATCTCCTTTCATCTCTTTCACTATCCCTGTCTCACCTCTCACCTACCTGTGTCCCATCTCTCTCCACTCATCTCTCTCCTCTGTCCCATCTCTCTCCACACATATCTTGCCTCTGTCTCATCTTTCTCCTCTGTCCCATCTCACTCCTGTGTCCCATCTCTCTCCACACATCTCTCTCCTCTGTCCCATCTCACTCCTCTGTCCCATCTCCTCTATCCCATCTCTTTCCACACATCTCTCGCCTCTGTCCCATCTCTCTCCTCTGTCCCACCTCACTCCTCTGTCCCATCTCTCTCCACACATCTCTCTCCTCTGTCCCATCTCTCTCCACACATCTCTCTCCTCTGTCCCATCTCACTCCTCTGTCCCATCTCCTCTGTCCCATCTCTCCCCACACATCTCTCTCCTCTGTCCCATCTCTCTCCACCCATATCACTCCTTTGTCCCATCTCCTCTGTCCCATCTCTCCCCACACATCTCTCTCCTCTGTCCCATCTCACTCCTCTGTCCCATCTCTCTCCTCTGTCCCATCTCTCCCCACACATATCTCGCCTCTGTCCCATCTCACTCATCTGTCCCATCTCACTCATCTGTCCCATCTCTCTCCACCCATCTCACTCCTCTGTCCCATATCTCTCCACCCATCTCACTCCTCTGTCCCATCTCTCTCCACTCATCTTTATACTCTGCCCCATCTATCTCAAATCCAGGGTGCTCATACCTCCCTGAGGCCCTTGCTAACCCTGAGCCCCTGTCTTGGCCCTGCATCATGAATTAACACAGGCAGGAGATGCCAAGTTTATGAGCTGAGGGGGTCGTTCAAATTTCATTTGAGAAGGGATTGTGTTAGGAGTGGCTGCTCACCCAGCAAACCCATAACCAGTAATCTGTCCATGGGGTCTGGTGTAAACATCATAATAGACAAGTAAATAAAGATGGATCCATGCACTCTCCCCCCTGGTGAGTGCACTCTGCCTGCGCCCCAAATGGATACTTATTCCCTAGTGCACTAGCAGGACTAGGGCCATAGGGGCTTAGTAAACTATGTAGGGTGTTGTTTGTGATCCACCCTGTGAGCCGGCGACTCAACGCTATCCTCAACAGAGACAATGTCGGAAGCATTACCAACGCTGTGGAAGAAGTGCTTACAGTGAAGTTTCTTGCATAAGCTGTGGTTCAGCGCCTTTGGGCAAGCAGAGTGGAACAACAAGGTTAGTTACAATGTGGAATCATTTAGCCGGGTTAGCCGAGTGCTAGGGATTGGCTTTTCTGGAGAAGAATTGAACTGTTTTGATCCCACTCTCTGAAGTTTCGGTGCTGCTCCTCGCACACACAAACGATTCCTAACGCAAGGATGTCAGCCTGGGCTGCCCGGCGCTGGTCTTCCTCCGGCTGGCTGTAAACTGCATTACTCTGACCCCACCTACGCAACGTATTGGCAAGCAATGGTATTGACCAGCAATGCCGGGGAAGTGCTGGCCTCGCAGAGTTACTCCTGAAGACGGGCAGGGACTCTGTCCTGCCTTCATGATTCCACCACTGCGGTCACAGTATGGAGAAGACCTTTGACTGGGCTTACCCCTCCCATAGGGACAGGAGACCAGAGGAAGCAGACCGAAGGCATTGTGTGGGGATGTATTTGTGAAAAGTAGATGGTAATTCAGAGATTATTTCACATACAGATTGAGAAATGCTAATTAACTTGAAATTTTACGAGCATTTACATTATTATCGCTTCGAGGCCCTCTCTGCTCCTCGACAGCTCTCTTATGCCCCACCCCTCTTTACCTCAAGAGCCCCTCAACGCAGACAGACAGTCATATACTGTACTGTATATGTACTGGAGGAATTCAAGTAGCAGGCAGGGTGGGGCTGAGTAAAAAAAAATGCATATAGAAAAGGGTCCATTTGGGACACCACCGTCTGCTGATAAAAGATCTCCAATCACTACCAAGGTATACTTTCCTACTGACCTTTATTTTTCGATGCTGCTTCAAGTGCGGAGATCAACAGGCATGGCAGCCTGAAACCTGGCAGCTTAACAGGGCAGTAGTGTCCTCCAAACTCAGATTAGCTGCTCCCTTCTTAATACCAACACCACGCTGATCTCTCTTCATTATGACACCTCTCTCATCTCTCCTCACAATGACACCTCTCTCATCTCTCCTCACAATGACACCTCTCTCATCTCTCCTCACAATGACACCTCTATGATCTCTCCTCATTATGACAGCTCTCTGATCTCTCCTCATTACGACACCCCTATTATCTCTCCTCATTATGACACCTCTATGATCTCTCTTCATTATGACACCTCTGTAAACTCTCCTCATTATGACACCTCTCTGATCTCTCCTCATTACGACACCCCTATTATCTCTCCTCATTATGACACCTCTATGATCTCTCTTCATTATGACACCTCTGTAAACTCTCCTCATTATGACACCTCTATGATCTCTCCTCATTATGACACCTCTATGATCTCTCTTCATTATGACACCTCTGTAAACTCTCCTCATTATGACACCCCTATTATCTATCCTCATTATGACACCTCTATGATCTATCCTCATTATGACACCTATTTGTTCTCTGCTCATCATGACACCTCAATGATCTCTCCTCATTATGACACCTCCCTGATGTCTCTTCATTCATGACATCGTTCTGCGCTCTTTACATTATTATCATCGAAATCAGATACAGCAAACATGGCATAAAGTCTGTGTCCCAGATGGTATCCTATACCCTTTACAATATACTTACCACCCTATATTCAGTATTATACAGACTACCAGGGGTTAAATTGGGATTAGGGACATGGCGGGGCCCTGTGTTTTGGGTCTGGAGGGGGGTATCTGCTAGGATATTGACATAGAAAACTATTCTACAGGGAAACCTTAATTGTACAATTGCCTCAATGAGTGTGTTTTATAAAATGCAATGTCATGTAAAGCTAACATTTGTCATGTAAAGCTAAACTTGACGCACTAGTGCTGAGGGCTGCCTGAGTTTGTTTAAAACTACATTATCAAAACTGGTTTGCCTGTGTTTGTTCAAAACTACATTATCAAAACTGGTCTGCCTGTGTTTGTTCAAAACTAAATTATCAAAACTGGTCTGCCTGTGTTTGTTCAAAACTACATTATCAAAACTGGTCTGCATGTGTTTGTTCAAAACTACATTATCAAAACTGGTCTGCCTGTGTAAATGCAGCCATTTGAAAAATGGATGCATGAATAACAATGACCAATAGTTTAGGCTCCGGGGCCCAAGCCAAAGAGGAAGGAGGCTGGTCTAAATGAATGTTCCAGAGGTGAACTGGCTTGCCCACTGGTAAAGATTATGGATATAGGTAATGCATAGGCCACGAGCTTGAGACAAATCTTTCTCTAAAAAGAAACATTTTGAAGTGTTGCCCAATACCAGTGAGGTATTTCAGAAGCCAAACACCACACAGATCACACTGTAGCCAAGTGGAAATTAGGATGTTCTCTCTTCCAGGTAGGAAGGAACAAGGGAGTTTATATGAACCCTATTCTCTTATATTTGAACACAATCAGTCATTACTGTATGTTTGCATCTGAATGCCAATCACGCTCTTGTTGGCTGGCCGCACACGTTTCACCACTTAAATAATGCAGCAACCAGACAGTTCAGGTCAGTTCAACATCCCGCAAATTGATGAATGGAAATGGAAAACATAATGACATTCAGTAGGTAGGCTATCATTAGGCCAATGACACATATAGCCATGTCGTAGCCTATATATTGTCCTACGCGCTGTCTGTCTGTTTTCTTAGCAATTTATTTGTATTGTTGAGCCATACATACTGGTGCAATTAGCATTAGTTTTCTTGGCTCTTCATGTTAAACGGCACCAGTCTTCTAGCTCCCGGGTCCGCGATTCAACAACCAGGTCGTTTTTTTTCGCGCCTACTGTATTTTGCGTTTGTGATTTGTTTTGACAGAACTTCACAGCTACGTGTCCCAATACATACATTATAAGAAAAGTTGCTTTTTTCAGCGTATAACGTTTTTTAAAAAAAAGATTGCTGTATAATATCTGTTGGTCAGCTAATGACATTCATCAGATATTGTTCTAGGCAGTATTCGCATAATCAGAGGTGCCAGTGCCAAGCCTCACTTGGCTGTTCAGATCATTAGCCCAACTTAACTCTTGCAATGTCCTATATATTTAACCGACCACACTATATTGAATATTTACTACCTTATAATCAAGAGTTAAACATGTCAAAATAAATGTCATACTGTATACATACATTCTTCATCTTTTGCCTTGATGACAGCTTTGCAGGCATTCTCTCAACCAGCTTTATGAGGTAATCTGAAATGCATTTCAATTGAAAGGGTGCCTTGTTATTCCACAATGTGGAAAACAGTAAGAAAAAAAATATACCTGGGAATGAGTAAATCAAAATTTTGTCTGGTACTGTATATATATATACCATGTACAGTGCTGTTACTATGATGGCTTTGGTTGAAAGAATCTCTCCACAACATTCGGGACACCGCTATAAAGATAACATCTGTGACTATGTCCTCATCCACCTTCTGCCCATAGACACATAGAGAGCAAGCTGGTGCCTGGAGGAGAATGTAGAACGTGAGTAAAGGAACATCAAAATACACTTACCTGAAAATGTACTTATTTAGAAGTGTATTAGGTGGTTTGGCTGAGAAAAGGTGATACATCTACTATCAGGAAAAGGTCAGTTAAATCTGAGAGGGTCTGTTTGCATCATTTCTCAGTGTAGACACACGGCCTTACTGGTTGATCCTCCAATCTCACTACAGCCCCCTAGTGGAGGGCAGGACAGTACCAACGCATTGAACTAAAGGCCCTGGCTTCAGATTCGTAAGGCAGAAGACAGTAATAAAAAAAAAAAAAATAATAATAATAATAAAGGAAATTGGGTGTATTATTATAATTCATAAATGATCTACTTACCTACCAAAAAGATGTAATGAATGTTGTCAAACTATATAGAATGACAGGAAATTAGTTTGACAAAACCTCTGAATAGAACAAAAAACAGCCGTTAGGGTTGTATTTAATCAAAAAGGTGGGCATAGGAGAAGAGGTGGAAACCCCTCCACTCATATTTCATCGTTCATCTGTAGACCGAAAGATTCACTGGAGTCAACCAAAGCTTCAATGCGGATCTCGTTCAGGCATAGTGCCCGACCTACTCAGAGGCCAAAATACATGCCACATAATGATCACAGCATTATGAAACGGCCAAAAGAGCCAACATATACTAGTTTATAGCATGAAGTTATTATAAAAACAAAAACAGACTGAATAAGGTTTGCGACATGTCAACCACACTGTAAACATGGAAACAATTTCATCCTCATTTCATCTGCATGCTAATAAATTATTTAATATATGCACTGACAAAACTGAATGTAGTACATGCTAATAAAAAAAAGGGGAAATTCTTTAATTAAGATCTCAACACACAACAGATGGTGAACAGAACTGAACTGTTGCCATGACAAAAATATGCAATGAAACAGACTGCAGTTCCAAATGGCTGTAGAGCTCACAGTTCTGGACCAGAAACCCACAGTGCCCTGTCAAGGGGATGGAGACCCATTTGGACCCCACCGGAACCATCATAATGACAGCCTTCTCCTCTTAGCGCTGTCACCATCTGTCAATCACAGGTCCAGAATGAAGCGGTTGACCTTCTCCAAGTATGCTGGCTTCAGGTAATCTGGCAACTCGCTCTTCTTCACCCAGCGGAAAGGTCCATTCTGACTAGGGGGTGGATGACCCGACAGCAAGGCTTTAAAGAAGAACACCTTGGCTCCCTGGCAACTCTCTGTCCGGACGGCCTTGGGCAGCTTGTACCGGTACACTCCACAGGGGGCGCTGCCAAGGAACGTAGCCTTGAAATCCGCCTCTGGGATAAATAAGAAGCGGTTAGGTGGAGCTGGAGAAGAAATACTAACATCCACTTAAACTGTCCTGAGTCTGACCTGGCACCACCCCCATACAAAGCACTACTGAAGAACACTGCAAAAAAACCTTCTCAAGCAGCTGCCCAGGTCATGACTGAATATGTCACATGCCCCCCCCATGTGGTGGGGCGGGGGGTAAGAAAGAAAAAACGAGAAAAGGAACCAGGCAAGCCTACTTCTGTCATCCCGCCATTAAAAGGGATGAATGTTGTTGCCCTGGCTGGTTTTGATCCACAGTTTACTATGTGACACAATGTCTTTAACCACAACGCTATTTAAACAGTGGGTGTGGGAGCACGTAATACGTGTGTAGAGATTTGGTGTCTTTACTTGCATTGTCAAACTAATTAGTCGAAAATACACGGTTCCCTACATTAGTTAACATCAAAACCAAGAACAGGTATAACAGGATCACTACACCACATTCAACTTGTTAAATTAGAAATATATTATTGTAGATAGCTACAGTACCTATAATGAAAACAATGACTCCAATCACTCCATGGCTGGTTTGTTTCTTTAGAAAAACAAATACAGTTGAATAGCTAACCACTACACCATTTGGACTACGCTGTGTAAATCAAAAATGAGAGCAATATAAATAAATCCTAATGCCTAATTTGTTTGGTCCACGACGAGGATCGAACCCCGGCGCCGACAAGACAGTGCGCTGCTCTAACCACTACACTGTGTTGGGGACGGCCAGCTAATAGCTATACAGCACCTATAATCAAAACAAGGCCTCAAATCACTCCATGGCTGGTTCGGTTCTTTAGAAAACAGAGTTGAATAGCTAACCACTAAGCAATTTGAACTACGCTGTGTAAACTGGAAACAAGAGCAATGTGTTTGTCGCCGGTGCAGTTCGTCCATCGCCACATAACGCAACGTTCTAATCTATCCTGAAAAACTCCTTCAGTTTGCCTTGATTGCACATTTTGAATTGCCATTTGTACCCTGCACAACTATTCATCCCACTTGTAACATACACTAGAAATAATATCTTTCTACAATTTTGATTTGATTGCCTGACATATTCCTCATTTAGACAGTTTTCGCCGGTCTGCCTTAGCAGGTTTTGCTGCCTTCTCGTCTCCTTATACTCGCAGAGCAATTCTTCACACCCTAAACCCCCCTGGACTAGCTGACACTAAGGGAAGGTGAGGTTATTATTTAGCGGCAGGATTCTTTAAGTCACTGTGGACCAAGCTGGAAAGGGCAGAGGGGTTACCTGGCAGGCTGTTGAGGGCCCTCTCCGCGGTCTGTCGGAGGGTCTCTCCCGCCTGCCACGGCACCTGGGGGAGAAGCCACACCTTCTCCTGGCCCAGTGTCTCCTCGGTGAGCAGCACCAAGCTGTCGCCTAGACACCTCCCCACCGACTGATGGTCATCTTCCAAATCTGGAACAGAGTAACACGATTGTTTATCACAGTTAATCCACAACAGAGACAACAGCCAAAATATACATACATCGGGTGTGCACTGCCAGATTAATGATGCCAACGGCACACATGACAATGCCCCTGGGCAAAAGAAGTGCCCGATATCTCAGGAACAGTACTGTAAAGAATCTGCATAAAATGGCATCCTGTTCCTTAGTTCATAAGTATATAGTGCATACAGTTTGACCACAGCTGTTGGGCCAAAGGCTGTACGGCAGGGCTACCCAACCCTGTTCCTGGAGATCTACTGTCCTGTAGGTTCTCTCCGATTCAAATTTCACACACCTGATTTTTATAATGAGATGGGTGAAAAGCTAAATCAGGTTAGTCACAAATGGGGTTGAAGAGAAAACCTACAGGTCAGTAGATCTCCAGGAACAGGTTGGGCAGCCCTGCTGTACAGCATTTAAGAGGTGCATTTCAACACATACACCAGCAAGTCTCACCAGTGGGCTGCTTAGAGGCAAGCCCATTCTGATCTTTTTATCACAGGTTTTTCAGATCAGCTCTGATCATAAAAAAATATTTGATGTGGTTTAATCAATTGATGCAATACATAAACACACACTGTAATGTACTTAAGTGGGTCAATTTGTGGAAAAATATCAGAAACAGGCTTCCTGTCTAAACACAGAAATGCATAAAGAAACTTATTTTTAGAAAGCAGTACATTTCTACCATCTTGACACAAACCGCTAACTCTTGGAGCCAGTTGGAATTTTTTGAGCTTCTGTTCCCAGGCGTCTTCCTGGTCCAAGGCGGTGATGGTCTCCTGGTCTCCGTACTCCGCTTCCTCATCAGAATCGTAGTCCTCCGCCTGTTTACGCCTCACGCGCTCGGCATCCTCAAGTAACCTCAGTTCGTGTTCTGACACCAAGCTGCGCTCCAGCTCCATCTGCCGTCAAAACAATATATTCTTACAGATTTGTAACACAACAAAACAACTATTTTTGCTAAGAAGATACATCCACCCGGTACTTGATTAATGTATTATAGGGAGGCCCAGTTTGATTCTTAACTGTGTGCACAAATGTCACAGGGATTCTGACCAGCAGTACCATCATGTCAATGAGGTCTACAGTCTGATTTTAGTGATTTAAGAGACATTTACCTGGTGTATTAGTTCTGCAAACTGGTCTTCGATAGGGTTTCTCTCCTGTGATATGACAGGTAGCCTCTGCAGACACACCGCTCCGTGTAGTTTCCATTGCGAGGGGATGCGTTCTGTTTTACTTTTAGTCTGAGCGGCTGCTCCACAAGCATTATTCCGAGAAAGTTGTCGAACTACTGTCTGATTTAGCCCTGTCCAACCGACATTTTTAATAAATTGCCACCAAGGACGGCTCACGATCTTGGAGCAGGGCGCCGCCATCTTGATTTTCAAACTTCCACCCACAAACCTTTGCGAAGAAGGGCGAAATCATTGTAAGGGAAAAGGGATATTTATCTAAAGAAAAAGATAAATGTAAATATAGTTTGAAAACACAAGATAACATGTAATTCCGTTTAAATCCATCGGTTCAAAATACATTTCGTTTAGGAATATAACATATATAATACAGAAGGTTTAGGAATAAGGCTTCAAAATAAGATGTTTTGACGCTTTTGTTTTCACCCCCCTAATTTATATCGGATGTACTAGTCCAAAAACCCCGTCACCTTCAATGTCACACATGATTGTCTGCATGAATGTTGTTGTGTAAAGCTTGCAGGCGTTTTAGTTTCTAGTAGCTACATTATATGAATCATGTATAAATTAAATTGTATATTGTCCAATTCTGTCAGGAAGGCTTGCCAACAAGTTGCTACCTCCCTGAGTGTAGAAGGCTCGATGTAAGTGATTTGTGTTCTCTTATGCATTTCTCGCCATCTAGCTAGCTGATAATGCTAGCTTGAAGCTGGAGAAAGACGTTTTGATATTTATGTGCAGGAAACTAAGTATTGTTTTCTAATCTGACAAACTAGTTGGTGTTTGCTGAGCAGGCTGTATAATGCTGTTGTTAGACAGCTAAACTTTCTTTTAAAAAGGAACTGATGAGTATTCCCAAACTGCGCACCGGTGTATTCGAGCAGTGCGATATTGACCAAAAGTAACATTTCGATTTTTTTCCCCCCGAGATTTTGACGATTAACAATTTCTCGATTCTCTTCATTTTCTATTAAAACACAAAAAAGCTCTAACACACAAGTACTTAATTGTATTTATCAAAATTAACACCACACACAAACTGTATTCCAAATGTAGCTGCTATTTGTTTATTTTAGTCAAACCTGGTTAAACAAAACAGTAATGCACGTGGTAGTGAGATATTTGCAGGTGTACTGGTGACTATCGTATGTAGGTACAGTACAGTTGTGGCACTGCTTCCTTTGGAAACATTTTGTGGTTTGGTAACCGATACCCAGTGTCAATTGTATTACGTAGGTCTTTAAATCTGACTTTCCACTGTATCTATTATCTACATTGATATTAGTTTTTTTGCCTGGGTTTTTCGCACAATGACTACTCAAAGCACCAGCTTGTCTTGACTTTGCCTGTCTTTCGTTCTGCTCCCATTCTACTGCCTCAGGGTCTGGAGGAAGTTCTTTGTGCTACCACCTATTGAAGCGATGCTCTTATGATAGTCAAGTAGAGGACAGGGGTTTGGGCAACAACTGATCTCTTAAAACAAAACCACCTCAAAATAGTAACGCAATCATTTGGGCTTTTTCTTTAGATGATTTAATCTTTACGTTTCACCATCACCCATTTTGAGATTACCTGCCTTTAAGCTACTTCCTGGGTAACTTAGACGGGAAAGGCTGTTCAGGATTGATTGATGGATACATTTTTACACCTATTCACACTGACCAAGGGGCTCTGTGCCAGGAAGTGATATGACAGTGAACATTCTATAAAGCGTCTGTAAAAGAAAACAACCTGTACCATTCCTACATTTGGCATATCGGGCTAAAAAAAAACATATTTATCGAGTCGACCCCCAGCCCCTGTGTGTTTGATGACAGAAACAAGACAGGTAGTTTGTCATCATCAACTGTATGCAAATGCTAGAAGCCTGCTGTTGACGCAGTTTTTGTGTATTCCTTTGTTGCAGCTGCGGAGTCGCCAGTCCCCAGAGAACAGTGTGCATCAGTGCTGTCAGATTACAAGACCCTGCCGGTCCCCCACCCACCCAAACTGAGAATTGTTCAAAAGAGTTCAGGTAAACAAGGGGTGTGGCCATTCGCCCTGTCAGACAAAACGTTCAGAGCCTCTACAGCAGAACAAATGGAGGAGGGACCTGCATCAGTCAATTTCAAACAGTTTCTTTCATTTGTCACCCCCCTCCCTCAGCTTCCTCCCTCCGATGCCAGGGCAGGACTCTCCGCTCAGATGGGGGGGGAAGAAGTATGACGAACTGCCGATAGCACACATTAAAGCTACCTATAACAAGTAAGCTGACCTGGCACAATGACAAATCATACAATGCAGAAAGTCCTATATTAAACCACTATTGCCTATATAGTACACTACTGCAACCTATTATCTATGTAGTACACTGTTAGACCACCCTAGTCCCTATAATATCTATTGTTTTTGATTACCCCGCTCCCTAAATAGTGGACTGTTTTAGACCACCCTCTTACCAACATAGTACAGGTCCAGGTGCTACATTGTAATGCATGTCTCTCAGTACACACATCCAGGTGACCGACAATGAGGGCAAGTACATGGTCAGGACGTCCTGTGGAACTGAGGGCTTCCGGAATGTTAAGAAGTCCACCCCTGTTGCCGCTCAGACAGCAGGCATCGCCGCTGCCACGGTAACGAGGCCATGTATTCATGACTGTTGTATCTTAACGTTTCCACCCGGTCATTAACCGACGGCTAACAAGCAAACTGAGAACAAGGAACCAGGCAATACAGAGCAGGTAACGAAACAAGAAAAGGAACCAGGCAATACAGAGCAGGTAACGAAACGAGAAAAGGAACCAGGCAATACAGAGCAGGTAACGAAACGAGAAAAGGAACCAGGCAATACAGAGCAGGTAACGAAACGAGAAAAGGAACCAGGCAATACAGAGCAGGGAACGAAACGAGAAAAGGAACCAGGCAATACAGAGCAGGCAACAAAATGAGAAAAGGAACCAGGCAATACAGAGCAGGTAACAAAACGAGAAAAGGAACCAGGCAATACAGAGCAGGCAACAAAATGAGAAATGGAACCAGGCAATACAGAGCAGGTAACAAAACGAGAAAAGGAACCAGGCAATACAGAGCAGGTAACAAAACGAGAAAAGGAACCAGGCAATACAGAGCAGGCAACGAAACGAGAAAAGGAACCAGGCAATACAGAGCAGGCAACGAAACGAGAAAAGGAACCAGGCAATACAGAGCAGGCAACGAAACGAGAAAAGGAACCAGGCAATACAGAGCAGGCAACAAAACGAGAAAAGGAACCAGGCAATACAGAGCAGGTAACAAAACGAGAAAAGGAACCAGGCAATACAGAGCAGGTAACAAAACGAGAAAAGGAACCAGGCAATACAGAGCAGGTAACAAAACGAGAAAAGGAACCAGGCAATACAGAGCAGGTAACAAAACGAGAAAAGGAACCAGGCAATACAGAGCAGGTAACAAAACGAGAAAAGGAACCAGGCAATACAGAGCAGTTAACAAAATGAGAAAAGGAACCAGGCAATACAGAGAGCAATATGTTCATCACCAGTGCAGTTCATTCATCGCGATATAATGCGAAGTTCTAGTCTATCCTGAACAAATCCTAATGCCTCATTTGTTTGGGATGGCTAGCTAATAGCTATACAGTACAATGAAAACAATGACTCAGATCACTCCACGGCTGGTTTGTTTCTTTATAAAAGCCAACAGTTGAATAGCTAACAACTACACTGTGTAAATCGAAAACGAGAGCAATATGAACAAATCCTAATGCCTAATTTGTTTGGTTCATGGTGAGGATCGAACCCCGGTTGCCAACATGACAGTCCGCGTCTCTGACATACGCTATTTAATGTCTGTTTGACAGTCAGTGAGTTTCACTTTTCCTGGCTGGGGCCACTGAGTCTGGCAAAAACACTATACGTCTTGGTTACAAAGAAGAAAGCTTAAAGTATTGTACTTTGTTCTCCCGAGCAGAAGGCCACAGTGGCGGGGGTGACGTTTGTCCGTGTGTTGGTCAAAGGACTGGGTCCAGGACGCTTGGTTAGTAGCTTTGACTTTATGTTCACGGTTTACAAAAACAGAAATGCAGAATATACAGTGCCTGTAGGTCTACACCCCCTTGAACGTCTTCAAATGTTGTCAGGGTATCTGAGTTTTTACAACATCTTAAATAAGATTTATTCCTTCGCTTATTTACACACGATAATCCACACTTGAATAAAAAAGTAAAACAAAACTGATCTGAAGTCTCCATCCCCTTGAGTGTGGAGTATGTTGTGTGGAAAAAGGCGTGTTTGATGGAAAAAGTTCAAGGAGGTTTAGACTTTTTGTAAGCACTTAAAACGCATAAAAATACACACATACACATTTACATTGAATTTGAGTGAAGTTTAATGCTCTTGTCCAGAGCCACTTATAGGAGAAATTAGCTTAAAGAGTCTTGTTCCAACTAGTTGGCCCATTTATTTTTCCCACAGTGGAATTAAACGTCTTTCTCTCCCTGTACAGTCCGCCATTAAGGGTCTGACCATGGGAGGCCTAGAGGTTGTCTCCATCACCGATAACACCCCTGTTCCACACAATGGTTGTCGCCCACGCAAAGCCAGAAGAATATGAACCCGGCCATACCATCTTGGACTGCAGGGGTCCAGACACCTTTTTGTAATATTGTAACATGCTAATAAAGTTGTGTAGTGTCAAGAATGTTTTTTTTTACTGGTAATTAATATACATTTTAGCGTCTGTTTATTCAGTGTCGGTTTTCCAGAGAGATAAAATCTCTTATTTAGCCAACGCAATCTAGAATCTTCATTAAAAATATATTTTTAGTCCTGGACAAGCCTCAATCTATTTCCAGGAAACTAGCCCTTAAGAGCATGTTCTACAATGTTCCCAAATGATTTCAGCTCAGGACCCAAATTGAAACAGGTCTCAGTCGTGAATATTGCATCACAATATTTTGGCCTGAAACTGATACAAAAATGTTAAGTATCCTTTCCACACACACCTTCAATTAGAATTATTTTTGTTAGTGAAGACAAACATGAACTATTCAAAACCAGTCAAACCCCTGCATTAGAACATTAATTACAGATTCATCTGGAAGAAAGATGTCTCCAAGGGACCATTTATTGAAAGATACAGCACACAAACAGGCTAACGACTGTACAGCAGAAAGCAGAAATACAAGCCTTACAGCAGGAGAATATGATAAGAGGTGGGGTTTTTTTATAACAGTTGAGACTACAATGACCCACTAGAACAGGATGGGCCAAAAGCAGACAATCAAAACAGACAACCCTGTGGTATTAGATCTACTCAGAATTCCATCGAGGTAAAAAACCGAAAAAACCTACCACTTTTACAAGCTTGTTTCATGTTTGACACAAAAACTGACAGCTGGACACACATGAATGCCACGGCATCAGTCAGTCACACCAAACCCGCTTCATATTTCACAAGATCACTGACAGCTAGCTCGCAAAAAGAAGATCAGTGTCTGCCTGTCATACTAAAGACATCCCATTCAAAAATCAAGGCAGTTGTTTTCAAACTTAGTGCATGTTTTGGGGACTGACTAAAACCTTCAAAACCAAATGATTTACCCTGTATTTGGGTTGATAATTGTATAACACATTACCATTGTACATCCGGACACTCACACTAACACTACAAGAAAGTGTGCAAGTTCATCGACTGGACTCTGACCAAGCCAGTCCTGTACAGTCAACACAGCCTGTCCTGAGTTACCCGTCCGGTCAGATGGAGAAGGCTAGAAAATGACTCTCGGTGACCCAGGCTACCGATCCAAACTCTCCATGACCCAGGCTACCAAGCCAAACTCTCCATGACCCAGGCTACCAAGCCAAACTCTCCATGACCCAGGCTACCAAGCCAAACTCTCCCCGACCCAGGCTACCAATCCAAACTCTCCCCGACCCAGGCTACCAATCCAAACTCTCCATGACCCAGGCTACCAAGCCAAACTCTCCCCGACCCAGGCTACCAATCCAAACTCTCCATGACCCAGGCTACCAATCCAAACTCTCCATGACCCAGGCTACCAAGCCAAACTCTCCATGACCCAGGCTACCAAGCCAAACTCTCCCCGACCCAGGCTACCAATCCAAACTCTCCCCGACCCAGGCTACCAATCCAAACTCTCCCCGACCCAGGCTACTGATTCTCTCCAACCCTGGCTGATGATCTTCGGCCCTCCCTCTGTAATGTGGCTGCTATTTTGATGAACAGCAGTGGAGTTTGACAGGCTACTTGTTATACAGTGTATTTAGTCAGTCTTTGTACACAGACTACCATAATAGAACGACTACCACAATATTAAGACCTAATGAATAGTTCTGTAAGTATTTAATGCACATTTTCCAAAGGATATCGTTATGTCATCCCAGTAATTACAGTCTGGCAGGAGGCCGCTGTTCTGTTTAACATCACGCAGGCTGAAAGGCATCTGAAAGTGCTTCACACTCAAAAAAAAGAAACTTCCACCTGCAGCGTCCAAACATGCAAGCCATATAAAGGTCTACAAGTTTACATCAGGCCTGTATTCCAAATCTCAAGACAGTATTTCGCTTAGAGAATACTAACATTGCATCAGGCCTTTATTCTGAAGTAGAATTATATTTAGTCAGATTACTGTTTTTTCCCCCCCATTGTATTACATGGTAAAATAAGAACTCATTCTTATGATGACCTGGGAGTAATTAGGGTGAAATGTCCTGCTCAAGGACAGAACATCAGTGACTTCACCTTTTCAGGTCTGGGATTAGAACCAGCAAACTTTAATTTACTGTACCAATGCCCTTGACCGGTAGACAACCCTGACGACCCAACTGGGTCTCAAAACGACTGTGCTCATGTTCTTAAAGAGAAGTACCAGAACATGTACTTGATGGCATATGAAATGAGAAACAAAAGATACGCATTGTAAAGAAAAAGATATTTGCACATGTTCATTAGAGAACACTGTAAAACAAACTTAAAAGAAATTGCAACAAAATTATTTGCAAAAATAATAATAAAAAGTCATTCTTATTGTACTAGTTCAGGTTAAGTCTCTCACCGTTTCAGCCTGACTAGTTCAGGTTAAGTCTCTCACCGTTTCAGCCTGACTAGTTCAGGTTAAGTCTCTCACCGTTTCAGCCTGACTAGTTCAGGTTAAGTCTCTCACCGTTTCAGCCTGACTAGTTCAGGTTAAATCCCTCACCGTTTCAGCCTGACTAGTTCAGGTTAAATCCCTCACCGTTTCAGCCTGACTAGTTCAGGTTAAATCCCTCACCGTTTCAGCCTGACTAGTTCAGGTTAGTCTCTCACCGTTTCAGTCTGCTTGCTTCCATTCTAAGTGAATATACTCCTGGATCCACAGAACCAAACAAGTAAGATCACAGAAAGGATTAGGGAAGACACCCAATGGAGAACAATACAGGTGAACATATTTGACACATTTACTTTCTTCAGGTCTGTTTAAACATTTTAAAACACACACAAAAAAAATATATAAACTTTTCATGCTTTAGAATACAGAAAAGTCTGCCTATACAAAAATATATCTTTTTAAACATTACCATATTTTTTAAATTTTCTTTACACAAAAAACCAGGGAGATCAAATCTCACTGACAACTACTCCTCCTGGATAAGAGGGAAGAAGTGCTGCAGTCTCCACCAATAAGAGTGCATTGTACTTTAATGTTTCCTCACTAGCAAACTCCTAACAACATTACTCACTGAAAACAACAACTGAACACAGAAACAGAAGGGCAGGAATCTCACACTCCATAGAATCTCACAATCATTGAAAAAGAAAGGGCTTCTTCTAATTACAGGCCTGGACCCAGTTCAAGGCTCCACCTCTGAACATACTGACACTAGGGGATGTGTGATAGTGATGCAGAGGTATGGGTCTGGACCCAGAGGAATGGGTCTGGACCCAGTTCTGCAGAGAAAGGGTCCATCTCTGGACAAACTGACACTAGGGGATGTGTGATAGCGATAACTGAAGTTCTCTGGTGGTCATTTACCTCAGGTTTGATATGCAGAGTGAGACGTTCTGCAGAAGACATTCAGACAGACAATAGCCACAATAGACTGATAGGAGCATTTGGTGTCTTTTAAATATTGCACTTTTAGCACGAGGAGGGAGTTCGGAGGGGCTGGGGACAGATTGTGCGTTTGCCCCTTTAGCGTGAAAAAGATACGTTGGACCCGGCCGGGTAGTGTCTTTGAGGAGCAAGCAGAGAAAGGAGAGATGGCCGACCATTTAGCTCCTCACCCTCATTTGCCCTGGAAGTTACTCAGCTCCATGTTGTCTTTGCGTCGTCTCTGCTGGGCGAACAGGGAGCTGAAGGGGTACAGCTTGGCTTTGGCTGGGTAGCGCTGGCCCGCGATGTCCACCTCGTAGTCTCCCCGGTTGATGAAGTCTGGGGTCACTGTGGCCGGGGTGCCGTCCAGGGAGGGCGGGGAAACAAAGCCCAGACACACGTGTCTCTCCAGGGTGTAGGAGTAGGCCGAGGAGGTGGTGGTGCCGCACAGCTCCCCATTCCTGGCCGGATGGAGACAGAAGGGAGGGAGGTGGTGAGTCTGTTTAATGTAGACCGGACAGACGTTGGTCTGCTGCTGCATCCAACCCATCTGAAACACCCAGTCAATATGGGGGGCTGGCTGGAACAGCAGGTTGCCAGATCAAATCCCAGTGCCAGCAAGGCTGACAGATCTGTCCTGCCCTTGTGACTGTTAACGCAAACTGCACTCTGTGAGTGTGAGCAATTCTACTGTTCTGATTCTCATTCTTAGCAATGACATGGGAGCATTAGGATTAGCTGTAGCGCTCAGGGGCAGAACAACAGTTTCCCCTTCCTGACTTAGTTCAGCAAAGGGCTCTGTCTGCGTGGCTAACCTGTAGACGGGCTCTGTCTGTGTGGCTAACCTGTAGACGGGCTCTGTCTGCGTGGCTAACCTGTAGACAGGCTCTGTCTGCGTGGCTAACCTGTAGACGTGGGCTCTGTCTGCGTGGCTAACCTGTAGACGGGCTCTGTCTGCGTGGCTAACCTGTAGACGGGCTCTGTCTGCGTGGCTAACCTGTAGACGGGCTCTGTCTGCGTGGCTAACCTGTAGACGTGGGCTCTGTCTGCGTGGCTAACCTGTAGACGGGCTCTGTCTGCGTGGCTAACCTGTAGACGGGCTCTGTCTGCGTGGCTAACCTGTAGACGGGCTCTGTCTGCGTGGCTAACCTGTAGACGGGCTCTGTCTGCGTGGCTAACCTGTAGACGGGCTCTGTCTGCGTGGCTAACCTGTAGACGTGGGCTCTGTCTGCGTGTCTAACCTGTAGACGGGCTCTGTCTGCGTGTCTAACCTGTAGACGGGCTCTGTCTGCGTGGCTAACCTGTAGACGGGCTCTGTCTGCGTGTCTAACCTGTAGACGGGCTCTGTCTGCGTGTCTAACCTGTAGACGGGCTCTGTCTGCGTGTCTAACCTGTAGACGGGCTCTGTCTGCGTGTCTAACCTGTAGACGGGCTCTGTCTGCGTGTCTAACCTGTAGATGGGTTCTCCCCACCATGGCCACAGGTCCAGCTCTGTGTCATGATCCTCCAGGACCAACATGATGAAGCGACGGCTCACTCCCTCCTGACGCTGCTGGAGTAGAGACGCGCGGCCCAGGAAGTCAATGTCCTGGAGGGGGAACATAAGCGGAGAGGGAGATGATCAAGGTGACTTCAGACTCTTCTATTCAACTCATTGGCACAGCGCAGGCGGAGAACGGAGCATGGATTCAGACCCGTGGGGAACCATCCGTACCGTATCAAACTTGACCCTGAATTCTCGTCCGCACTCCAGGGGTGTTGTGAAGGGGTCGAGGTCTTGACCCCAGAAGGCGAAGAACTTCTCGATGCGGAGGGAGCGCAGGGCGTAGTATCCGGCGTTACGGATCCCGTACTTCTGACCCACGGACATCACCTCGTTGTAGACGTGGAGGGCATACTGGGGAGAAACAGGCTTGTTGTAAATATCTTTATGAACTGAACGATTGTCAGGATGTTGTTTAATCATGTGATGAGGACTGGCTTGTGTGTGTGTGTGTGTGTGTCTCACCTCTATGGGGATGTACAGCATGAAGCCTGGCTCTCCAGTGTGGGTCATACTCATCACTCTGATCCCATTGGCATAGCCCACACTCATCTCCTGTTGGCACAACACACATCCCAGCAAATAAACACAGGAAAACACCGGCCCCAGAAACACCACCCAAATCCCCGCCTTTAAATCAGTCTGGCTCACGTTCAATATGAAACACCACCGAAGCCCAGCGTTTAAATCAGTCTGGCTCACGTTCAATATGAAACACCACCGAAGCCCAGCGTTTAAATCAGTCTGGCTCACATTCAATATGAAACACCACCAAACCCCAGCCTTTAAATCAGTCAGCCCTGGTTCCCTGTGAAACACCACCCAAACCCCAGCCTTTAAATCAGTCAGCCCTGGTTTACTATGAATGCTGTAACTTGACCAGGACCATGACAGACACAGGTGAGGTCCAGCTAGCCTGGCAGGATGATGTAGTGTTCCTCACCTTACAGAAGAGAGAGGGAAAATGTTCTGGCGTCATGGATACGTAGGACAGTTCTCCAAGAACATCCATCGCCCTTGGACCAATCAGATTCAATGCTGCAGATGGGAAACATGACGATGTAAAGAACAGAAAGGAGCTGCTGTTGTACGTGACATGTCCTATCTGACTGACTATACCCCCACATGCAACAAGTCCCAAAGGGTGGAACAGGAGAACAAAATCTTCCATTCTAAAAAAGTGGGAGGACCAGGTTAAAAGTGGGAGGAGGAGCCAGTTTAGAAGTGAGGAAAAGGAGCTAGGATTGAAGTAGGAGGGGCCATGTAAGAACTGAGGAGAGGAGCCAGTTTATAAGAGGGAGGAGTCAGGTTCAAAGTGGGAGGAGTCCTAGGCTCACCAGTGTACTTCCAGCTGACGTCCTCCAGATGAAGATTGGGGTCTTTGGGCATGTGCTTCTTCAGCCAGGACCAACAATGGACCTGCTGGTCCGTAGGAGAAATGATAAAGAAACTGTGGAAAGAGGAGAGGGATCAGAGAAATGAGGAATGGTGTGTGTGTGTGTTTTAAGTCTAACTATACTCATGGGGACCAAATGTCCTCATGAGTATAGTAAAACCAGAAAATATTGGTCCCCATGAGTATAGTAAAACCAGAAAATATTGGTCCCCATGAGGCAAAAGTCAATTTCTGGCTCAGGGTTTAGGTTTTGGGTCAAACCTACAATTCATTTTAGAGTTAGAATTGGGGTTTCTTTAAGGTCCAGGCGTTGTTGGTTAAGTTTAGGGTTAAGGTTAGGCATTACATCTAGGTAAAGGTTACGCATAAATATTACCTTACTGAAGTTAGGGTTAGGTTTAGGGTTAAGATTAGGGCAAGGGAGAATGCAATTTCTATTTTCTGGTCCCAATGAGGATAGCCACACAAACGTGTGTGTGTACCTGTTCTTCTTGATTCTAACAACGCTGCAGTCGTTCTCGTAGCCACCCCTCTCGTTCAGCATGCCCGTGTGGACGATGTGGCCGACCGGCACATCCAGGTCATTGGCACACAGGTACTGAAGGAGCTCCAAGGCCTGGTCATCAGAAGACTGAAGAGACAGAAAAGACTAACGTCACAGAGAATAACAACGGAAAAGACTAACGTCACAAAGAATAACAACGGAAAAGACTAACGTCACAAAGAATAACAACGGAAAAGACTAACGTCACAGAGAATAACAACGGAAAAGACTAACGTCACAGAGAATAACAACGGAAAAGACTAACGTCACAGAGAATAACAACGGAAAAGACTAACGTCACAGAGAATAATAATGGAAAAGACTAACGTCACAGAGAATAACAACGGAAAAGACTAACGTCACAGAGAATAATAACGGAAAAGACTAACGTCACAGAGAATAATAACGGAAAAGACTAACGTCACAGAGAATAACAATGGAAAAGACTAACGTCACAGAGAATAACAATGGAATCAAGAAGAACAGGTACACACACACAAGTTTGTGTGGCTATCCTCATGGGGACCAGAAAATTGAAATTGCATGCTCCCTTGCCCTAATCTTAACCCTAAACCTAACCCTAACCTCAATAAGGTAATATTTATGTGTAACCTTTACCTAGATGTAATGCCTAACCTTAACCCTAAACTTAACCAACAACGCCTGGACCTTAAAGAACCCCCAATTCTAACTACAAAATTAATTGTAAGTTTGACTCAAAACCTAAACCCTGAGCCAAAAATAGATTTTTTGCCTCATGGGGACCGATATTTTCTGGTTTTACTACACTCATGAGGAAAAGACTAACGTCACAGAGAATAACAAGTTCCGCAGTAACAGGTGACTCACCGTGACCTCAAACTTGGTGAAGGAGGACATGTCGATGACACAGACAGCCTCCTTACAGCACTTGACCTCTGCCCCTACGATGTCAAACCAGTCTGGTTTATAAAAGGTCTTACTGGCATCCAGAGACAGCAGGTCTGCAGAGGAGCAGAGGAGACAGTATGGAACCGTGGGTGTGCACGAGCGTGTGTGCATGACAGCAGATCATGGAGTTGGAGAGAGTTAAACAACAGGAAATTGTTTATTTCTGACAGGCAGCAATGAGGAAGTAGTCAGCGTGTTTGGAAAACTGGCAAGGGGCTGATTCAGGGAGTCAACTTGAGATATTGGGAAAAGACACTTGGTAAGCTGGCCGGCCGCCTGCCAGTGAGCCGCCTGCCAGTGAGCCGCCTGCCAGTGAGCCGCCTGCCAGTGAGCCGCCTGCCAGTGAGCCGCCTGCCAGTGAGCCGCCTGCCAGTGAGCCGCCTGCCAGTGAGCCGCCTGCCAGTGAGCCGCCTGCCAGTGAGCCGCCTGCCAGTGAGCCGCCTGCCAGTGAGCCGCCTGCCAGTGAGCCGCCTGCCAGTGAGCCGCCTGCCAGTGTGTTAACTGTGTTTTGGTCCTTCAGCCTCACCCTTCCCAGCAGGGACAAAGTACTTGGCTCTCTCAAAGCCGTGTTTTTCCATCCATCGGGCTCCCTGGGTGTCCAAGCGGTCGTACAGAGGAGACGTCCTCAGCTGTCGGCCGGTCTGGAAGTCCCAGCGAGGAACCTTCAGATTATACAGTAGGGCTGGGGGGGACATGAACACACGTCACACCACACAGAACCCAAAGACACAAATCCTGCAAGAAGCTTGGAAAAATCGACCGCAAACTACTGCAAGCAAAAAGCTTTAGTTTTGAATTCATAGGCAGGTAGAGATTTCAGAGTAGATCTTTTTTTTTTTTAAATGAACAGTAACTGCTCAGGTAAATGGCTTAATGGTGATCTAAGACATTTGGACAGTTCTGCCTCTGTATTTAATAACAGGTTAGGTTGTCAAAAAGTTTTCAGACTCTCTTATCCAAAGCAACTTACAGTCCTGAGAACATACATGTTCATGTTTTTAGTCTCGTACAGAACAATCATCAACAAAATAACTGTTTCAGTTCTAACAATTTCCATCTCATTAAAAAAAGGATTGTTACAATATTACCAGACAAGACAGACGGACAAGGGAGCAGACAGACGGACAAGGGAGCAGACAGACGGACAAGGGAGCAGACAGACGGACAAGGGAGCAGACAGACGGACAAGGGAGCAGACAGACGGACAAGGGAGCAGACAGACGGACAAGGGAGCAGACAGACGGACAAGGGAGCAGACAGACGGACAAGGGAGCAGACAGACGGACAAGGGAGCAGACAGACGGACAAGGGAGCAGACAGACGGACAAGGGAGCAGACAGACGGACAAGGGAGCAGACAGACGGACAAGGGAGCAGACAGACGGACAAGGGAGCAGACAGACGGACAAGGGAGCAGACAGACGGACAAGGGAGCAGACAGACAGGGAGGTCTGTGGTCTACTCACGCATAACCTCCATGACGCGATGTCGTAGGAAGGTTCGGCTGCTCTGCAGGTTGCCGAAGCGCTTGATGTCCAACGGCCACACATTAGCCGTGGGATAGCCATAGGTCATCCATTCTGCCAAGTACCTACACACACACACACACACACACACACACACACACACACACACACACACACACACACACACACACACACACACACACACACACACACACACACACACACACACACACACACACACACACACACACACACACACACACACACACACACACACACACACACACACACACACACACACACACACACACACACACACACACACACACACACACACACACACACACACACACACACACACACACACACACACACACACACACACACACACACACACACACACACACACACACACACACACACACACACACTTAGCACAACATGTAGAAATCCTGAAACTTTGACATGAAAACAGCATGTTCACTGAGCCAGACACATCCGCGGAGCACAACATGACCGTACTTCCCAGCTCCGCCGGCGAAGGTCAGGCCGGACGCGTTCATCCCAGCCAGCACAAAGTAGCCGTGTGCCCCTGGGCTCTCCCCCATCAGGCAGCGCATGTCCGGGGTGAACGACTCGGGGCAGTTGACCAGCTGGTGGATCTCGCACGCCTCCAGCTCCGGCATCCTCCTCAGCAGAGCGGTCAGCATGGGCTCTACCGGAGGATGGCACGGACGGTTAAGGTCAGGCAGCTGCATAGCCGTGCCGGTAAAAGTATTTTGGTATTTTATTTGGATCCCTTTTAGCTGCAGCCCAAGCAAGAGCTACTCTTCCTGGGGTCTAAACATAAATCAAAACACAATGTCTGATAAAAAAAAATGAAAACACCCATAGATTACTCAAAACTAATGTATGGCAGGGCAGCAAGCCCCAAAAGAGTGACCAAGAACAAAAACTCTCATTTTGCTTTTGCCCGAAAAGCACTCAGACGATCCTCAGAAGACCTAGAGGAACGTTCCATCGCCAGATGAGTCCTTGTGGGGCTTTGGCCGACGGGCCCTGTTACGTCCAGCAAAAACAACACGCTGCATTCCATAGTGGAAACTCGTCAAGCTGTGGAGGGAGCAGAACCAAGTAGAACGAAGCAATGTTCCCTTGGTCCCTTCTGTTCCCTTCGTGGACTACAGGCTAGTGTGCCATTTGTGTCTCAGACCCCGACTTACCGAAGTGGTCCCAGTCCTCCTGCATGTTCTGTATCTCCAGTTGATTGCGTCCCTCGGTGAAGATGGGCTTTGGGTTCTTCTCAAAGCCTCCTGACAGGATGCCCCCCTGCCACGCTCTCACGTAGATTCTCCCATCCATATCCATCACCACTAGGGAGAACAGAAACTGTTACAACCTGACAACGACCCAGCCTCACCCCCGACTCAACGACCCAGCCTCACCCCCGACTCAACGACCCAGCCTCACCCCCGACTCAACGACCCAGCCTCACCCCCGACTCAACGACCCAGCCTCACCCCCGACTCAACGACCCAGCCTCACCCCCGACTCAACGACCCAGCCTCACCCCCATGACTTAAGAATATTGAGTCTCAGAACTACATGCTGGAGCCTCTTAAAACAGCCAGTCAAAGCGACAGACAGCCTGCCAGAGCGACAGACAGCCTGCCAGTCTATTCCACCGACCTGGGGTGGTGGGCTGAAGGGGCTCTGCTGGAGGTTTGGAAAGAAGGTAGAAGTGTTCACATCCATGGAGGGGGACAGACACCTTGGTCTCACTGGCCTGGCCTAGTTCATAGGCCCACTGAAAAACAGAGAGGACAGTTATAACACTTCATAAAGCACTCATAACCCCCTTTAAACCACTGTCTACCACAGAAGACAATTATAAAACTTTACGCAGCACCCCCCTTAAACAGCTAGAGGTCAAGAGGCACTCAGATGCTGAGACAACATGGAAACCCAGCTGGGAATGTCAGGTCACAGGTCACAGGTCACCGGTCACAGAGGACAAAGGTGAAACATTGGTCTACAGGTCCAATGACAGAGCTGGTAAACAGATTCACCTGTCCGGCACAGTTGACAAAATATTCGCATTCGATGGCCCCTCTGTCCGTCTCGACCGCTGTCACGTGACCCTTGTCCAGCATCACACGGTTGACGGTGGTGCGCTCATAGATCTGCACTCCTACAAGAGAAGAGCCGGTGTTCATTTGGGAGGTGTTTTTAACACAATTCTGTAGTGGAAATCACTGTATGGACTCACAGATCTGCACTCCTACAAGAGAAGTGCTATGTCTTCGTACTATTTTCAATTAGATATAGGGATAAATGATTTGCAAATCATTGCATTCTGTCTTTATTTGCATTTTGCGCAGCGTCCCAACTTTTTGGGAAACACGGTTGTAGGACTGCCACTAGAAGCAGGGTGGAGACTAACCAGATTATTTCAATTCTGCATTTTTGATATATAATTTTAATTCACCATAATTAAAAAACGTTCCCCTAAATGTACTGTGGAGTATGGGATGGAAATAATGTGAGATTAGATTTTTTAAATCCATGAAACTCATCCACATACTCAACATTACATTTTAAAAGTTCAGGGGGAGTAGGCATTGAGTCTATCTGTCAGGACTGGGGTTTTGAGCATTACCGTGGCTGGCGGCTGCCGTGGCAAGGGCATGGTTGACGTCAGGAGAAGACACCACGGCATCCCCCGGCAAATGCAGTGCCCCCACCAGGTCATGAATATTCACCAGGGGGTGGAGCTTAGACACATCTTTTGGTTTGATGACGTTACAGGCAATACCCATCACCCTGAGAGAAACAGAGAAGGATGGAGAGATTGGGGAAGAGAGGAGACAGAAGAGGGGAGGAGGGAAGAGAGACAGACGATAAAGGAGAGGAGGGAGGACAAGGGAAAGGAGGGAGGAGAAAAAAGGGAAAGTGAAAAGAAAGGGAGAACAGAGAGGAGGTGTTAACCACCATTTTAAAATTAAATGTAACAGCATTTAGGATTCATATAAATCATATAAAGCTTAGTAACTCATAGCTCTAAGGACAGAGGAGGAGCTTAATACCTCACAGCGCTGAGGACAGGGAAGGAGCTTAGTACCTCACAGCGCCGAGGACAGGGGAGGAGCTTAATACCTCACAGCGCCGAGGACAGGGGAGGAGCTCACTACCTCACAGCTCAGAGGACAGGGGAGGAGCTTACTACCTCACAGCTCAGAGGACAGGGGAGGAGCTTACTACCTCACTGCTCTAAAAACAGAGGCTGAGCTTACTTGAGCCTGGATGCCAGGCGCTTCAGAGAAAGGAACCGGTCCTGATTCTGTGCCAAGCACAGAGATCCAGTCTTCACGTAGCCTGGAAAACAGACAAGCACATGATATCAACCCCACAACATCTCTACTCTCCATTGTGGCACAGAACTGAACACCAGTGTCTAATCACGTATACTGGACACTGCCATAACTGGTTGTTAAACTGGAGATAAGCTCTGGCCGTCCCACTGGGCGATTCTAGTTTGCTCTCCTTGATACTCAATCACACTACAAAGATGTTAATAAGAAAGACCAAGAGGCAGACGGAAAAATAAAGGACAATGGAAGGATGCAGTCATAAAGTATGTATATCCCACCTGTCTTAACTCCAGTCTCCTCCTCCAGTCGCTCATAAAGGGAGTTGGAGTAGTCCGCCATCTTACACTCAATGGAGATTGGCTTGGCCACACTGACGATGCCAGCACACAGCCGAGTGGTGCCAGCACCGAGCCTAAACACAGAGGAGTGTGACACACCGTCGTTACGGGGCTTAACGTTGTGGTTCCATCACTTCACTGACCTCCCGTCACTGACTCATAACATTCATGCCACGTTTTCCCCGTCACTGAAGGTTGAATTGTTAAGGACGACACACACAGCGCCTTTTGTAAACCAAGTCCATCAGTAGAGGTCCCCTACCTTCCCTGCTCCAACAGAACAATCTCGGTCCAGCCCAGCTTGGCTAGGTGATACGCCACAGACGTCCCCACAATGCCCCCTCCGCAGATCACCACACGGGCCTGGCTCGGCAGGGGGACGGGCTGCGCAGTCTCCCCAGCCAAGGCCAGGCCCCGGGGGGAGCTCCAGAGACCCTTGCACCCCCCAAGCCTGGTGCCGGACGTCCCCCAGCGCGCTGCATGGGTTAGCAGCCTAGGGAGCAGGGCAGGGGACAGAACCATGGAGCCCCGCACGCAGCTGCTGCGCATGGCCCGGGGGAACCTGGACAAAGACGGACAGAAGTACGACGGGGGTGGGGGGGGGGTTAACGTAACTTCAACAGATACCGGAACCTAGTTTGAGACCCGGGTGAGGTTGCCTCTGGTTTCACTACAACAAAGAACTTGGGGTACAGCGCTCAAGTAAAAGAGCACATAGTGAAATGTAAAAAGAGCTGGAGGCCTGTAATGCTGACAAGTCGCTGCTTGTGTTGTAAAAATCAAAGCCATGCATTAAAACCGTTGGTTGGTGGTCCGTGGTCTTAAAGTTGTAGGCCAGGTCATTGTACCCGTTGGTGTGTTGTTATTGAGGTCCTCTAAACAATTATTAATCTCTTGTAATGTAAACCAATAATAGGAGTGAACGTGTTAAGGTTAGCGTTAAGGTCAGTAACTTTCAATATTATCCGCATTTTGAATTTCCAAACAAGTTACTTCGCTTAAAAGTATTTAAAGTCAGCTGCTTGGCAAACAATGACAACTTGCCGTTTCAATGACAACTGTACTATGAATCTAAAGTTTGCTTGTATTCGACCTTTGTCCCAAAGAGACCATCCCGGCACAAACGTAGTTACACTGTGGAAAACCTAACAGCGTGCTTCTTCAGACGTTTGGCTTCCTAATATATCATAGCTAGATATATTGAATACATAAAGATTTGGCTCTAGCTACCGCTAGCTAGCTCAACCTTTAGCAAGCTTTTACAGGCTAACTAGCTGAGCACTGGCTAACAGTTTTTCTGTGGCATGCATCGCATACTCCAAGTACTGCAGCTAGAATACTTACCGACTAGCGCCACTGAAAAAGTCTCTATTTGGTTGAAGCTAATTTCAGTCCCGGGCCTCGATGACACCACAATATGTATGCTAGTTCCAGAAGTCAGACCCGCTCCGACCAGGCCGATTCCGCAATGTTTACTGTTCTGAGCACTTGGCCTCTGCGTGGTATGGTCTTCAAACGTGCCAACTCATTGGTCAAACCATAAGGCAGGTCCGAATAGGCCACGCCCCGTGATAGAAAATGATAGAATTCAATCGAGATGTTGCATATTTTGAGTGAATCGCTGGTTGATTTTTCACCTTGACAGATCTGGAATTCGGTTCAGCAAAAGTTTTGTTACCGTCAGATACTCAAACCTCTAAGCTTCCTGACACACTTGCAATATAGCTGGCCACACACTATGTCTGTAAATGAAAATGTCAATGACTCCTAGGGAGTCAAAGTCAATCAATCAAATTTAGCAACACTTTTCATAGAAGCTTATGAAGAAACCCAGCCTAAAACCCTAAGGAGACAACCACAAAGTGATGCACACAGGAGAAACTTCTTAGTACAGTCCGAATTTAGGAAGGAACCTAGAGAGGACCTGGTCAGAGGACCTGGTCAGTTTTATAAACTTGAATATATTTGTTGTGGTGAGGACGCTCCACTTCACATGCAATATAAAGGACACTCAGGGGGCATGTGGTCTAAAATATCCCGGGTTCTCAGATCTCAGTTGGGCGTGGGTGGGCACTGCGTGGCTACTGGGTGAGCCTTGGTGGGTACTGGGCTGGCCTGGCCCATCCACATGAGAAATTGGCTCACTCAGTTTGAGCAGCAGCAGTTTTGACATACTGTGTTTTAAAAAACCTTTGTAAGATTTGAGGGTTTTCTGGCCACCCAAATCTCTTCAAGCCTACCCAGCAACACATTTCTGCGAGGTAGGGAGGGAAAGGGCACTGCCAGTCAGACGAGCGGGGAGCTTAAACCCCATTTGCATATGTGGTCCAGAACTGGGAGCTTACAACAATAGCCACAACTGGCACCTGAACACGTCTTGGAAAGATACTGAACAAGTCATGGAGAGATACTGAACACGTCTTGGAGAGATACTAAATAATTGTGTGGCCTTTACCTCTTGGATCAATTGATTCTCCTACACCCTGCTCTGGTCAGTTCTCAGTTTTAACCAGGTGATGGCGCCAAGCGTCTTTGGTTATTCGTGTTCATTTCTGGGGTACGCGGGGAGTCTCACCGACTTTGTAATTTTTACCTTTTACCCACACTCAGTTGATTGGTGGTGTTAGAACTGAGTGCTCCTAGCACTTGTTCTCGACCTGGTTGTGGTTTCAGAAGTGTCCTTGTATAGCTATTAATGGAGCTTCTTTGCACTGATTTGGTCTCGATGTAGTCTTTTCTCATCTTCTTGCAGAGTTGATTCAAGTCCTCTTCCTTCTCCTCCTTGGGATCATAGATGAAGTCGAGATTGATTCCTGAATCTCACTTCCTGTTCTCTAATCCTTTCTTCAACACCCTCTTCTTGAGCTGAGGGTTCCTGAAAATGTCTGTTTCCTCATTTTATATTTCTTCTGAATAGGGTGCAATGTACAGCCCTACCAGTGCAATACAGCTACGGAAAAAATTAAGAGGCCAATGCACCTTTTTCTTTCACTTCCAAAAATGTTGGAAAGGAAGGTTTTAAGTGAAGAACAGAAGGTTTAAAATTAAGAGACCACCTCAAATCGAATGCTTCTGTTCCTCACTCAAAACTTTCCTTTTCAACTTTTTTGGAGGTAGTCAAACTTGTTGCAGTTAGTGAAATTGTTCTGGAATTTGTCTTGAACCCAGCTACTAGTATAGATTATATGCTTACGCACACCCTTCTTCTGTAATTGACTCCATGTTGATACAGTGGGGAGAACAAGTATTTGATACACTGCCGATTTTGCAGGTTTTCCTACTTACAAAGCATGGAGAGGTCTGTAATTTTTATCATAGGTACACAATAACTGTGAGAGACGGAATCTAAAACAAAAATCCAGAAAATCACAGTGTATGATATTTTAATAATTCATTTGCATTTTATTGCATGACATAAGTATTTGATCACCTACCAACCAGTAAGAATTCCATCTCTCACAGACCTGTTAATTTTTCTTTAAGAAGCCCTCCTGTTCTCCACTCATTACCTGTATTAACTGCACCTGTTTGAACTTGTTACCTGTATAAAAGACACCTGTCCACACATTCAATCAAACAGACTCCAACCTCTCCACAATGGCCAAGACCAGAGAGCTGTGTAAGGACATCAGGGATAAAATTGTAGACCTGCACAAGGCTGGGATGGGCTACAGGACAATAGGCAAGCAGCTTGGTGAGAGGGCAACAACTGTTGGCGCAATTATTAGAAAATGGAAGAAGTTAAAGATGACGGTCAATCTCCCTCGGTCTGGGGCTCCATGCAAGATCTCACCTCGTGGGGCATCAATGATCATGAGGAAGGTGAGGGATCAGCCCAGAATTACACGCCAGGACCTGGTCAATGACCTGAAGAGAGCTAGGACCACAGTCTCAAAGAAAACCATTAGTAACACACTACGCCGTCATGGATTAAAATCCTGCAGCTCACGCAAGGTCCCCCTGCTCAAGCCAGCGCATGTCCAGACCTGTCTGAAGTTTGCCAATGACAGTCTGGATGATCCAGAGGAGGAATGGGAGATGGTCATGTGGTCTGATGAGACAAAAATAGAGCTTTTTGGTCTAAACTCCACTCGCCGTGTTTGGAGGAAGAAGAAGGATGAGTACAACCCCAAGAACACCATCCCAACCATGAAGCATGGTTCATTCTTTGGGGATGCTTTTCTGCAAAGGGGACAGAATGACTGCACCGTATTGAGGGGAGGATGGATGGGGCCATGTATCGCGAGATCTTGGCCAACAACCTCCTTCCCTCAATAAGAGCATTGAAGATGGGTCATGGCTGGGTCTTCCAGCATGACAACGACCTGAAACACAAAGCCAGGGCAACTGAGGAGTGGCTCCGTAAGAAGCATCTCAAGGTCCTGGAGTGGCCTAGCCAGTCTCCAGACCTGAACCCAATAGAAAATCTTTGTAGGGAGCTGAAAGTCCGTATTGCCCAGCGACAGCCCCGAAACCTGAAGGATCTGGAGAAGGTCTGTATGGAGGAGTGGGCCAAAATCCCTGCTGCAGTGTGTGCAAACCTGGTCAAGAACTACAGGAAACGTATGATCTCTGTAATTGCAAACAAAGTTTTCCTTAACAAATATTAAGTTCTGCTTTTCTGATGTATTAAATACTTATGTCATTCGATAAAATGCAAATTAATTACTTAAAAATCATACAATGTGATTTTATGGATTTCTGTTTTAGATTCCGTCACTCACAGTTGAAGAGTACCTATGATAAAAATTACAGACTTCGATATGCTTTTTAAGTGGGAAAACCTGCAAAATCGGCAGTGTATCAAATACTTGTTCTCCCCACTGTAGTTGTAGCCAATCACACCATTTGGTGGCGGTTGCAGCAGAGATCTGAAACGTATGCGAGCCAATAAAAAAGCAGTCTACGCATAAACTACCAGCATACAATCTTTGTGATTGCAGGTGGAATTGGATGCCTCTGGGAGTTTTTCCTGGACCCAGTTGGCATATATCACAGCTCACCTGTCAGGATAGAGTGGTATCTATTATATTCCACCATTAATTCTAATAGCATCCATACTTAACATATTCTATGAATGCATCCAACATCTCTAATGTAATGTTCCATCTATACTGCATTACTCCGGGGGAATCATTTTAATTATGTGAACATCTTTTACTAAAACTAAACATACCATTGAGTATATTATTCCTTTACTTTGATACAATTTTAACCTTAGTGCATTTTTACCAATAATAATCCCATAACCAATATTCCTTGTTCATGCTTTTTTAATTCAAACACATTTTTCTCGTATATATAAATATCTCTGAAAGAAATTAAGACACCATGCACCTTTTTCTTTCATTTCCAAAAAAGTTGAAAAGGAAGGTTTTGAGTGAGGAACAGAAGGGTTAGAATTAAGAGAACACCGTCTTAGTTTCTTTGTAATCTTCTAGGCGGGTGTCCTCAGCTTCACCTCCTCTGATTATAATTAGCTGTCAACTTGTCTTTGTGACTCATGGCACTCTCTGCTTGTACCTGTCTGCTTCCTTCTGTGGTTTATATTTGTAAGTATCAGGGATCCTAGTAATTCTGTGATCTGGCAGATGTATTGGTTGCTCTGCTGTTATGTGGTCTGGCTGTCTATTTCCTGTTCATACGCCTTTTCTCGTTTACACAGGACAATCAGCCACACCTCATTGTCCTGTGTTACCCTCTTCTTGAACTGCCAGACTTTATTTCATCATGCTGCCATACAGTACATGCTTTTCCTGTGCAGTATAGTAAGAGCAGTGTTGTTAGTGTGCTCAGAGAATTCCAACCACCGCCCTGTAACCCATTAACCTGGTTTTGGAGTTGGGTTGTTGTATAGGGTACCGTTTTTAGTTGTTATCACCTTCAGCCATCTATAGATATATTTCGTATTTAATTAGGAATGTTTTGAAATTAAAACGTCTGTATCTCCATGGGCTATACCGTAGTCTAGAACGTTGTTCGGGGCGGTTGTTTTTCCCAGATGTGATATTTATTTGGGCTTTATTTCCGTGTTATTTTTGGTCTAAATGTGTGGTAATGCCTTGGCCATTTGTTACAGCTACAGTCTTAATTAGTCAGGGCTAATTTAAGACAATGGTATGGTATTATGGTAGCAGAGTATGCTGTGATGTCCTTGGTATAATACACTTGCATACGTTCTAATTTTAATATCATTTTCCTATTCTGCAAGGAACCCGGTCTATCCATGTTTGGGTTCTCTAACCATAGTTCCCAGAGGGTCGGCATGGAACCAGAATCGCTTCCCTGAGCATCTGTTTAGAAGGGGTGTATCTATGATATAAGCAGATATGCTGCCAGGGGCCCTGGTCTCTCGTCAGGTCACATCCTTTAGGAGTTATGACTCGTCCCATTCGAAGAGTCAACATCGTTATTTGGTTTCCGACACTCTCCAGTATTGGTCTGAGGAAGGGGCCTTCTAGCACGCTGAAATTGTTTGAGGTTTTTGAGTAGGCTGATTTTACTTTGTTGTTTTTTGGTTGTCCAAAAAAACCCAATCCTTAACCAGATGGGTAAGTCAGTTTTTACTGCTTGTTGGCGGTAATAACAATCCATTCCTGTTGATACAGGATCTATTGTTAGTGTTCTTTGAGCCATTAGTCCTTTTAATGCAGCCATTATGTCTGCGTGCTGAGCTGTTCCTTTTATCTGGACTCCCTGTTTTCATCTTTACCAATCTTACATGTTACTCTGTGCCCCTTGGGAGACTGAATGTCATATCGTCCCACTTGTGGTACACATCTTATTTGTCACGTCTGCCCGTGACATTAAACACTCCAGGCCTTCATATTTCAGAGCATCGGTGTTCCTGATGGCACCTTCCTATTGTGGTTTCCTGGCCTCATACGCCTTCCTCCTTTTGTCTTTCTGTTCTGTTAATTTGGCGTATTACTCACTTGACAGGGTGTGTTGTTTTGAACTGGGCTTTTTCTGGCCTACTGGTTCCATGTTTGGGGTTTTCTCAACGCTACATCTGGGCCAGATACTGAAAATGCTTTTGAGGGATTCTGAACGTGTTTGGGAGAGGTACTGAACGTGTCTTGAGACATGACATTTCTATTGCAGCAGCACTTCTTAAATACAACACAGGAGGACAATTTAATATGAAAATCTGCAGACAGTTTTATTAAATTGACAAATGTTCATCTGTACAGCAAAACAACAATGTTCAATTTGTTAAATCTCAATATTATATCATGGCATGATTGAAAACAAAAATAACAGCACATCCATAACTTTGTACACAAAGAAAAATTACAAAATTGATAATCAGATCTTCAATCTGATAAAAAAAAAAAAGAAGAGATTTAATTTTTTATGTAGCTTACATCTGTCTGTTTAAGAGATTTGCGGTCAGTGGAGGTAAAACGAAGCAATGAGAGATTTCCCCTTTAACTCCTGGAGCTGTGGCTCTGTCCGTCCGTCTGTCTCTCTGCCCGTCTGTCTCTCTGCCCGTCTGTCTCTCTGCCCGTCTGCTGTCTTAACCCCACTTTAGGTGGACCCCATTCCTCACAGCCGGGTCCCAGTAGCAGATTAATCTGAACACAGTTGAACATTCCTACAATAACGAAGACAAACCTGCCGAACCTCCTCCATCAAATTCCAAAACCAAGCAGAGTAAACCTACTTCCAGTGACGGGAGGAACATTTGGGGTCCCTAAAGCTCAGGGTTTAGTGTTGTGGAGCAGGACCTTTGTTTCCACTGATCCCCTTCAGCTACAGAGAGTTGCAGCCTCTGCTATGGCCAGTCCCTATGGTTTCCCAATGAGTCCTCGGCTGAAGTTGGAAACAATCTAACCAATAGGGTTAGTTTTAAAGACCCATGTTCTCTGGTCAGTCCCAAAAGGTCTGCACCAGAAAGACCCAACCCCACACAACATTAACACAGAGAAAGCAACCCAGATCAGCATCCCTGGTATCAGATCACCACAGATCACCCGTCTCTGGTGGCACAGTATCTAGTATCAGATCACCACAGATCACTCGTCTCTGGTGGCACAGTATCTAGTATCAGATCACCACAGATCACCCGTCCCTGGTGGCACAGTATCTAGTATCAGATCACCACAGATCACCCGTCCCTGGTGGCACAGTATCTAGTATCAGATCACCACAGATCACCCGTCCCTGGTGACATAGTATCTAGTATCAGATCACCACAGATCACCCGTCCCTGGTGACATAGTATCTAGTATCAGATCACCACAGATCACCCGTCCCTGGTGACATAGTATCTAGTATCAGATCACCACAGATCACCCGTCCCTGGTGACATAGTATCTAGTATCAGATCACCACAGATCACCCGTCCCTGGTGACATAGTATCTAGTATCAGATCACCACAGATCACCCGTCCCTGGTGACATAGTATCTAGTATCAGATCACCACAGATCACCCGTCCCTGGTGACATAGTATCTAGTATCAGATCACCACAGATCACCCGTCCCTGGTGACATAGTATCTAGTATCAGATCACCACAGATCACCCGTCCCTGGTGACATAGTATCTAGTATCAGATCACCACAGATCACCCGTCCCTGGTGACATAGGATCTAGTATCAGATCACCCGTCTCTGGTGACATAGGATCTAGTATCAGATCACCCGTCTCTGGTGACAGTTACATTAGGGGTTGAGATCCCTTCAATGTGTGTCAAACACAGAGAACAGAGATCTTATTATGCCACACTTCCTAGTTTCTAGGGGAGGTATGGGACAGTCCTCCACCACCCTGGGGCACTACCACACAGTAGAGACCGGGTGACCAGGAAGTGCTGCAGTAAGAGCAGAAAAAGAGCAACCATGTTAAACAAGCAGCATTCCGTACGTAAATGCATTAATCAGATGAGTCTAGCAAGGCTGGGGGTTCATGGGGCTCTGGCGCACCGCTAAATTACATTAAATATGCTGAGAATATCTACCCAAACCTGTAGTCATTTTTAAGTCCTAATGACATGATGGTAGTCCAGAATACTGGGTTATTGCCCTGCCCTCTGCATAAAGAATTGCATGAACGCCCACACTGCTGTCGGAGCCGATAAGTTTATCCAGGCATCACCTCAAAGCAGAGGCCTTGTAAAAACGCTCAATCAATTATTAGTGTACAATAAATAAGGCCGCAAATAAATCAAACAACTTAAATCAACAAATGTGCAGTGATTCAGTACGCATTGATATGACGCATCGGTAACGCAGTAATATGCATCTAGGCATTCGCATTTTCACTTGGAGAAGTGAATTCCCTGTGTGCAGATGAGGACCTCAACACCAGGAAGGACAGTGCAGATGAGGACCTCAACACCAGGAAGGACAGTGCAGATGACGACCTCAACACCAGGAAGGACAGTGCGGATGAGGACACCAACACCAGGAAGGACAGTGCGGATGACGACACCAAATGGGGACAGTGTGGACAAAACTTTTTTTAGCGAGACCCCTTTTAATGTGAACCAAATGTCACCCTACGCCCTGTGCAGAGCGCTACTTTAGACCACAGACCTATGCTCCACAAAGGGAATGGGGGCATTTGGGACAAATTCTCGGTCTCGCCTCCGACAGGTTGTCCCGTTTCCTGGGACATTGCCGGATGGTAAATGAAAGATGGCTGCCAAGGCATATATGGACGTGTGTACGCAACGCGCCAACACTGTAGCTTTACACTTAAACACGTTAAACCTCACATTTCTTCACCTCACACACATGCGCACACACAAAAACAAAAGAACAAAGAAACACACAAACACATACGAGCACTTGTTTCTCTGTACTTCAGAAATATTATCATACATTTTCTCCAACCCTAAACCCTATAGCCTGGTCCCTAACACTTAACCCTAACCACTGAGCACTAAAATAACCCCAGTAATAAAACCAACCTAACTGCTCAGCAGAAAATAACAAGTTTCAATATGTGGACCGAATTGACAGGTTGTACTATCTTTGTGGGGTCCATCTTTCTGAAAGTATAACCAGGATATCGCACTACCAAACACACACACACACACACACACACACACACACACACACACACACACACACACACACACACACACACACACACACACACACACACACACACACACACACACACACACACACACACACACACACACACACACACACACACACACACACACACACACACACACACACACACACACACACACACACACACACACACACACACACACACACACACACACACATCAAAACAACAACAAAGAAAGCAATAAAGAGACAAAAAAAAATACCATATAAAAACTGTACAAGAAATAAAAAAAAACTGCAAATCATCTTTCAGGGCAAAATAAGAGAAACATATAAGACTCTCTCACACTGGTGGCCATTTTCAATAGTGGCACTGAAAATGGAGGATGTCAGTGGTGTGAGATGCTGTTTTCAGCCATCTCTTTTTGTCGCAATAACACGGCCACCGTTGAAAATGGGCCCATGGCACGAGACCTATCGGAGGGCTGTTTGGAAAGAGACCTTGAAGCCTCGTGTCGGACTTCAAACAGTCACAATGAGGTCTCTGAAGGCGAGAGAAAGACAAAACAAAGCTTGACGAGATGAATCAGAAGGCGTTCATTCCAAGGATACGAGGGGTGACTGGTGTTGGGGCGGAGCAGGCTTGGGTCATTTCCTTGCTTGGGTGGATCCAATGGAGCCTTTGGAGAACACTGTCCCCTGTCCCAAATGGAACCCTTTTCCCTACATAGAGCAATTATTTGGACCAGAACCTTTTGGGGTTAGTTATTCCACAGAGCCAGTTGACCAAGCAGACAACAAGGATACATAATCCAACAGGACTGGTCACCGTGCACCATCTAGGGAATAGTGTGTCATTTGGGTCTCAGCCCATCCGTCTCTCCGTACATCTGGCCACCTGTCTTCTACCTGTCCTTCAGTTCTCTGGTCACTCTCTTGGTGATGCGTCCACACAGCAGACCAAACAGGAAGAGGGTCATAACCCCCATGGCCATTATCAACAGGATGTAGTTCTTAGAGGGAGAGGTCATGACCTGCACAGCCAGGTCTGAAAAACCTTCCGCTGGCGCCACCTGGAGGAAAGAATGGGAAAAGAGTGTATCAGGGGTTCAGTGTTGCGTGTGTTTCTGTTAGCATCCTGAATGTGTAACAAGCAGTATAACGCCATAACATTTCAGTCATTTGGCAGACAGTGTTATGCAGAGGTAAGAGTTGATTAATTTAGCAGACAGTTTTATTCAGAGGTTAGAGATAATTAATTTAGCAGTAAGTGTTACTAAATCAACCTCCAACAGTGAGGCTGTACTGTTTCATAATCATTTTTGTCCTGGCCCACCACAGACACTGCACTCAGCACTCGGGGACTGCAACGCAATGCCCCATGAACTGATCTACTTGGGACCCCTCTAGACTAGGAGGCAACCCCTGTGGTCAATGGTCCGAGTGCAGAAACTGGCTCATCACATGACCACAGGAAACCGGTGTGCTTCGTCTTTGTCGCTCTGTACGTCTTTGTCCGTCCCAGTTTCCCTACGTAAGCATAAGTTTGTGCCATTGTCTGAGCATTATTGTAGTGTATTTACCTTGGCCGCAAAGCTCCACATGTCGATGCGGTCCTGAAGTCTCTTCTTACACTCAGGCTGCAGACGAACTCGTTTGTCCTGGACCGACTCCAACAGGCAAGACATCTCTAGAAGGAAGAGAGATGGCAACTAATAACTATACAACACGAGATACAACGATTAACTATATAACTACAGAACAAGCGATGCAACAATTAACAGTATCTACAATATCACCCTCAGACATGTCCCAGTGACTGACCAGCCAGTATCGTCAACAGACGCACAATACGTCATTAGTTTTCTCAGGTCATTAGAGTTATCCCTGTGAGGGCTCAGCCCTGTGTACTCAGGTCATTAGAGTTATCCCTGTGAGGGTTTCAGCCCTGTGTACTCAGGTCATTAGAGTTATCCCTGTGAGGGTTTCAGCCCTGTGTACTCAGGTCATTAGAGTTATCCCTCTGAGGGTTTCAGCCCTGTGTACTCAGGTCATTAGAGTTATCCCTCTGAGGGTTTCAGCCCTGTGTACTCAGGTCATTAGGGTTATCCCTCTGAGGGTTTCAGCCCTGTGTACTCAGGTCATTAGGGTTATCCCTCTGAGGGCTCAGCCCTGTGTACTCAGGTCATTAGAGTTATCCCTGTGAGGGCTCAGCCCTGTGTACTCAGGTCATTAGAGTTATCCCTGTGAGGGCTCAGCCCTGTGTACTCAGGTCATTAGAGTTATCCCTGTGAGGGCTCAGCCCTGTGTACTCAGGTCATTAGAGTTATCCCTGTGAGGGCTCAGCCCTGTGTACTCAGGTCATTAGAGTTATCCCTCTGAGGGTTTCAGCCCTGTGTACTCAGGTCATTAGAGTTATCCCTCTGAGGGTTTCAGCCCTGTGTACTCAGGTCATTAGAGTTATCCCTGTGAGGGCTCAGCCCTGTGTACTCAGGTCATTAGAGTTATCCCTGTGAGGGCTCAGCCCTGTGTACTCAGGTCATTAGAGTTATCCCTGTGAGGGCTCAGCCCTGTGTACTCACGTCGACCTCGGCCAGGTGTGATGGCAGCACAGTGGTGTTTAAGGTCCAGGGCGCAGGCCGTGTGGAGCACCGGGTCCACAAAGATGTCTGCCTTGCTCTCCTTCAGCATGTTCAGCACCTCCTTCTTACATGTGTCCTGTTTGATCTTCAACAGGTTGAACTTCAGACACTCTTCCACCTGCCCCGCCTGCTCCTGGGCCGCTGCCTCCTCCGCACACAGACGGCTAATCTACAGGAGGGGGAGACAGAGGTTAATGTCACCTGGGCTTTCCAGTTCCCCAGCCAACATGGAGGAAAACACTGTGGAATTTATGAAAGTCAAGAGAATTGCAGCAACATCAGCTCACTTTCAAAACAAACTTAACTGCCGATGTCCTGGTGAAACACGGTCAAATACGGATTGAAGAAATGTATTTACAAATTGCATTTGGACCACAAAAGTTTTAACCAGACAGTGACAGCAAATAAGTAAATTAAATAGATTTGTGCCTTTATTGCTAAATAGTTGGTAACTAAATTACTACATATTTTGACTCGGTTAGAAAGTTACAATACTATTGATATCTGTGGCTAGCAATCTTTTACTGAAAAACACATTCTTTTTTTAATTAACTACAACATTGGAAGAAGCTATTTGACTGCCTGACTGTTCCTGAGAGACTGGGATTTGTCTGCATGTATACCGTATGTTGCACATAACCAGAAGTTTCTACAAATCTGTTACTTTGCAGTTATTCTGGCTACCGAACATTTAGGAGGACTAACTGTGGCATCCCTGACAGAATTCATGACCAGATTTAGTGGAAAGTTGAGAAAGAATGAGCTCACCCATCAAAATCAAATCAGTGAAACCGCAAATAAAAATTGCTGGTAAAACAGAAACTATCACTGACAAAATGTTTCTACTGTCAAATGTGTTACTATTGTATGTTTATTGGCATGGAATATTTTATGACACAAATGCATTATTGCTAACACTGATAATAATCAGTACATTAAGTGGCTGACCTTTAGTGAAATGCCCCTTTAACATGCTAAGGATCTGTAAACCAGATCTGCTCCACAACATGCAGTTTCTCGTGTGTTGCTCCTCTGGGGTATCCGTTGTCAGCATGATGTGTGGTCACCCTGTATTGTTTAATGCTCTGTTTTGGTGTGTTGTGGGTACCTCGTCGGTGCAGTGGATCTGGAGCTGTGGGTCAAGTCGGTAGTCAAGTGCTGATTCCTGAAGGATAACTCTGATCTGGTCCTCGCAGTCTGGAGAGAGCCGCTGGTCGGCGTACTTCAGTTTGAGGCAGCCAATCACCTGGCCCTCCAGTTCACTGTCATCGCTGGCCTTGTTCAGGATTGGCTGACAGAACTTGGGGATGTCCGCCTTACATGCCTTCCTCAGAACTGGGTTCAATCTGAAGTCTGACAGACAAGTAGAAGTAGTTTGGTCTGTGTTTGTTACTAGTGAGTTTGTGTTTCCGGTGTGCATGTACTCAGTCCTACCAAAGTGAGAACCATTTCAGGTTTACAGTGAGCGATTACCTTTTTTAGACTTAGGGTTAAGGTTAGGGTTAGAATTAAGGGCTATAGGGTTACGCATTAAGGATTTGGTTTAGGAGTGAGGTTTAGATTCAAGGGTAAAGTTTGGTTGTTGGGGTAAATTTAGGGTAAGGGTTAGTCTTAGAGTTAGAGGACATCTTTGAAAGTACAAAAGAAGTAAATGATAATTCACTTTGGCAAGACTTGTGTCAGTGTTACCCGTGTTCTGTGTGATCTGCCTCTTGGTAATCATCTGTTTGTGTCAGTGTTACCCGTGTTCTGTGTGATCTGCCTCTTGGTAATCATCTGTTTGCACTTGGGGTCCATCAGTTCAGAGTTCTTGTTCTGTTTCAGACACTGCAGCATGCTCCTGGCATCCGCATCTGAACAGAAACGCTGGACAGGGGACAGAGATCACACCAGGTTAGCGGAGCGTGCCTGTGTCAGTGTGTGTGTGTGTGTGTGTGTGTGAGTGTGTGGGTCCCACCTTGATCATCTGCTTGCAGACCCTCATGAGCTGGTAGTCCAGTTCTGGGTCCATCATCTCCACCTCCTGCAGCTTGAAGACCCTCTGGTGACACCGCTGGGACAGCTGCTTCTTGGCCTCCTTCAGACACTCCATCACCTGGGCGTTACCAAATGCCACGCTGGAGCACAGCCGCCCGATGTCTGCCTTACACGCGTCGTACAACTCAGGCTCCAGGCGGATGTCCTCCGACTGCAGAGAGGAGGGGAGAATAACTCCATTCCCAGGGAGATTCTGTTTCTACCGACCCCGGCTTGTTCAGCCAACAGGGTGGATTTGGGGTGCCTGGCCTCACCACTGCTCTTGGCTAGCGCACAGCCACAGCAAACCTGAGGTTAGTGCTGTCAACTCCCTTCTCTGTCCTAGTGCTGGCTTCCAACTAACAGTAACTGTAGGGTGTACGAACTATTGCTGTGTAACGGTTCCGCCCAGCTATCGCCAAGTCCGTGGCCCAACTCACCATCTCCAGTTCTTCCACTCTCAGCTGTTTGCGGCACTTGAGAGCGACTCGCTGCTCCTTGAGGTCCTGCAGGGTGTCGTTTCTCACCGTGGTGCTGAGGCAGACCACTACGTCCACCCTGGGAGACAAAGGCAGAAAGCATCCTCTAGTAGGCTCCCAAACCACACCCATGTGCCTTTTGTCTGGACAGGGAATCGGTTGGCGTAAACTAACGCAATAGTGAGAAAAGGGGGGCTATTTGGAAGGCATCATGGTGACTCACTTCTTCTTGATGTTGGGGCATAGCTTCAGCACATCTTCTTTACACGCCATTTTGAACTTGTAGGAGAAACGGAAATCCTTCATTTGAATCTGGTGGTGGGGGGGGTTGAGAAGAGATATCAAGTCAGGTCAGAGAGTTTGGTACAATAAGGCCTACTGCAGGCGGTTGTAGGCAAAGCCCCTTTGTGTCAGCACAAAACAATGCAGTTGGGTAACAAAAATGCACAAATACAATCATTGCTGACAATCAACGGACAAAACGGGAGTCTGTGTGTATATCCAAGTCTAATTTCCACTGTGCTATAACAAGAAAAAAATCTGGCAAACCAGAAATACAATTAAGTGAACAGTCTGACACCAGGTCGGATGGTGCACCTGTAGAAGGATCTATTGGTACTTGAGGGACGTGACGAAACTTCTTAAGCCACCTGAGTTATGTCACCATGGCCATGCAGTTTGGGTAAACAGAAAGTACAGAAAGGCCTGTTGAGGGCTGTCATGTTGAAACAGGAAATGTGTCGTTACCATCTAATGGCTACGCATGAAAGGGAACTTGGACAGGAGTAATTTGTATTGATGGCTAACCCTTTGAGATTTACCACCCAGGACAAACTTAATGTTTTGCTTATTCCTGTGGTTAATTACAGCCATTGATCTTTGTCAAGTGACAAGGTTTCTGATTCTGATTTGCTTACTCATTATCATTCCTTAGATCGTGCCAGGACCTACAGTAGTGCTTCGTTCTTAAAACATGCCCTCCTAGCCTAGCCCTAATCTTAATCCATTGGGAAATCTGAGCCCTCTCTCTACAATGCTTTTTATACCTTAACCTAACCCTGGGTGATATTGGCCTAAAGCCTAGAAATGTTAGTTGTAGTTTCTTAACCCAACCCCGGTTTTACCCCAACCCCGGTCTAAGCCTAACCCCGGTCTAAGCCTAACCCCGGTCTAAGCCTAACCCCGGTCTAAGCCTAACCCCGGTCTAAACAGTTCTATGATGTGTGTGACCCACCAGTTGAAAGTGAGTGACTCCCACAGTGCACTTGTCGTTCATCTCCTTCTGGTGTTTGTTCTGAACCAGACATTCCATCAGGTCCCCCATGTCCACCTGGTTGTCAGCCACGTCCTGCAGGAGAAGGGAGGGAAGGGGTGACTGCCACTGAAGGAGAGGGGAGGGAGGGCCTGACTGCCACTGAAGAAGAGGGGAGGGAGGGCCTGACTGCCACTGAAGGAGAGGGGGGGGAGGGCCTGACTGCCACTGAAGGAGAGGGGGGGGAGGGCCTGACTGCTACTGAAGGAGAGGGGGGGGAGGGCCTGACTGCTACTGAAGGAGAGGGGGGGGAGGGCCTGACTGCTACTGAAGGAGAGGGGGGGGAGGGCCTGACTGCTACTGAAGGAGAGGGGGGGGAGGGCCTGACTGCTACTGAAGGAGAGGGGGGGGAGGGCCTGACTGCCACTGAAGGAGAGGGGGGGGAGGGCCTGACTGCCACTGAAGGAGAGGGGGGGGAGGGCCTGACTGCCACTGAAGGAGAGGGGGGGGAGGGCCTGACTGCCACTGAAGGAGAGGGGGGGGAGGGCCTGACTGCCACTGAAGGAGAGGGGGGGGAGGGCCTGACTGCCACTGAAGGAGAGGGGGGAGGGGGGGGGGGGTGGACTGCCACTGAAGGAGAGGGGGGGGGGGGGGGGGCCTGACTGCCACTGAACACTACGAGCTCTTCCACTGCTACCATCTGTCATACTGTGTCAGAGCTGAGATCGAGCTGTAACTGCATGGTCATTTACTGTTTGCTAACGTAGTATCCAGGCTGATGGCACCTCAAAGATTCAGGTATTGTGGAGCTTCAGTATATAAAAATAACCTCAACAGTATTGTGGAGCTTCAGTATATAAATATAACCTCAACAGTATTGTGGAGCTCCTGTATATAAATATAACCTCAACAGTATTGTGGAGCTCCTGTATATAAATATAACCTCAACAGTATTGTGGAGCTCCTGTATATAAATATAACCTCAACAGTATTGTGGAGCTCCTGCAACTAAATGTAACCTCAACAGTATTGTGGAGCTCCAGTATATAAATATTACCTTAATAGTATTGTGGAGGTCCTGCAACTAAATGTAACTAAATGTAAATCAACAGCGGTCACAAAGTATTTAAACAAATCCCCAGTTTAAAATGCCACATAACAAGCATTGCAGATAAACCTTCATGACTACAGGCACCTGTTTGAAAATCGTTGACTGAATAGATGCTGAGTACTGACATGACAGTGAGACTGGATGACGGGCTCACAGGCTCGCATCAGCAGGGCTTCAATCTGAATGTCCTCAGATTCCAGCTCCGTCAGGTTCCCCACCACCTCTCGACATGCAGACACCAGGTCCTCCAGGTGGTCCTGTAGACACTCCAACTCCTAAAATACACACACGGACACACACACTGTTACATCACAGCATCAATTTATCAAACAAACCGGATCACTAAATTAGAAGCGGTGTGTGTGTGCCCGCGTGAATGTCTATGTGTGTGTGTGTGTGTGTGTGTGTACACACGTGCGTGAATGTGTCTGTGTGTGTGTGTGTACACACGTGCGTGCGTGAGAGGAGTCCCCTACCTGTCCAGTATCGGTTTTGTCACTGCACCACTTGCCCAGGTCGGTCATACAGCGTTTCTGGAGATCAGGGTCCAGCTTCACATCCAGAGCCCTCTGATGAAGAATCCGCTGCACCTCCATCTTACAGTCACGAGACAGCTGGTACCCACGAGGACGCGCACACACACACACACGCACGCGCACGCACGCGCACACCAGTGAAAGTTTAACATCATGTACAGAACACACGCAGCCATATGTTGAACAGACCTGCGTTCAGACAGGTTGATCTTTGGGAATCAGGGGTCATTCTGTTGACAGAAGGATCCATCTCGTCAATATCCTTCCCTCGTCAGGACAGTTAGGAACGGTCGTAACAGGCATGTCTTTATTAACAACCAATCATTACCAATCATTGAAATAAACCGAGAAGATCAATTGTTCTGGAGAATTATTTGGGGTTTTCTAATTAAATCGGAATTATGTCCAGCCACCACCATGATAGATGCTGACATACGGACAGGGAACTTACATGCTCCTCTCCTGGCTGTTAAAGACATAAAACATGATGGTTAATTCACCTGCACTGTTGTTATCTACATGCTTTTAAATCCTAACCCAACACTTTAGTACCTACATCCAACCCTCACCACCCTCATGGTCAAATAACGATCCGACATCTGTTCTGCCTCACCACCCTCATGGTCAAATAACGATCCGACATCTGTTCTGCCTCTACACCCTCATGGTCAAATAACGATCCGACATCTGTTCTGCCTCTACACCCTCATGGTCAAATAACGATCCGACATCTGTTCTGCCTCTACACCCTCATGGTCAAATAACGATCCGACATCTGTTCGGCCTCTACACCCTCATGGTCAAATAACGATCCGACATCTGTTCTGTCTCTACACCCTCATGGTCAAATAACGATCCGACATCTGTTCAGCCTCTACACCCTCATGGTCAAATAAAGATCCAACATCTGTTCTGCCTCTACACCCTCATGGTCAAATAAAGATCCAACATCTGTTCTGCCTCTACACCATACACCGGCCCGGTGATTCTCTTACCCGGCGTCCCTGATCCTCGGTGCGGTAGGCGTGGCGGTAGAGACAGGAGAACACCGCGCCGGCCGGCATCATCTGGCTGGTCTCATTCCAGCCGTGGGTGTGGCAAAGCCGTGCAGCGTCACCCTGGCACTTCTTATAGAGGACCGGGTCCAGTCTGGCGGAGGGGGAAGGGACAGATTCAGCCAATGGGGGATAAGAGGCTGGAGAGAGAGCCTGCGGCAGTCCTATCAGATTGGACTTTCCAAACTCACTTCCATCTTGCTCGTGGTTTGAAGGGCACAATAAAGAGGGGGAATGGTAGGAGTTATACCATATGGATGGAATGGAAGATCAGCCTCTCGCTCCTACCAAAGGCTTTCATTCAAGTCCCGTTTTGAGATGCCACAAAACCAGACAGTTGGACAGGGAGCCAGCTGGTGGATGAGATTAGGGACCGGGCACACTAACATGAATCAAATGACTTGGGACTGACTGCAGCACATTTAAACAAAGCAAGTGCTTGAAGTGAATCTGACTGGACTATTTATGAAAAGAACAGCGAAGGACTGGCAGAGTGGCGAGCGCTGAATTACGTACGAACTGCAGAATGTCAGTGGGCGCAGGTTTCACCACCTGGTCCTGTGCTGGAGGCCCTGCGATGGAGTAGTTCCAATGCCTGCCAAGACGGTGCGGGTCATGAGTCTCGCGCCACATTATTAAGGACCCGAAACAACTATGTTTCTTTCACCTGGGGGACTGTTGATGTCAATGGACCGCTGTTGGGCTCCATTGACATCAATTTAGATTTAGACACTGCTGACTCTCTATATTGCTGCCCCTCTGGTATGAAATTGGGTGTGTCCCATCCTCTGGACATTCACAGACTGGTCCTGAAGTCACTCCAGTGTTGTCTTGGCTCAGTGCTATGGGTCGTTAAAGCCCTGAAAAATAAATCTTCACCCACAATAAAGTTCCTGTGCGCACTGGACCATGATTTCCTTGAGGACCTCTCAATTTGGCTTGGTTTGTCCTTTCCTAAATCCTGACAAGTCCCTATCCGGTCCCAGCTGCTGAGAAGCATCCCCACAGCATGACACTCCCACCACTATGCTTAATTATAGGGAAGATATTAGCCAGTTGATTCAGGCCTAATAGTTCCATTTTGGTCTCATCAAAGGATGACCCAAGGACACATCATGCACAGACAAGCTCAGTTTGGAGTGTCATGACAAAGGGTCTGAATACGGACACAGCCCAACAGGCAGGAAGTCACTCCACCCACTAACTGGTGCAAATGGACGATTCTTTGACAAAAGCAAAATTTGTAGGACACTTATTATTTCAATTAAAATTCATTGTCTAACCTTTTCAATGATTATATTTCCTATTAATTTTGCTATATTTCCGGTTCAAACTCATTTTGTGCATGTTGTCATGGAAACGAGGACATTTCTAAGTGACGGTAGTAGGAGTAGACTTACTTCCAGTCTCGAGAGATGAAGTATTGCAGCTCCAGTAATCTGTGTTCACAGTCCTCCACCATCTTCTCTGTATACAGGTGCTCCATCAGGCAGGACAGGATCCTACACACACACGCACGCACACGTGTCAATGAATATCAACAAATCAAATGGTGGAACTAAATCCCATGAGATTTAGTTTTTTTCCATTTACCAGCCCAACACTCTTGACCACTAAGCAACCCTGGCAACCATCTCAAACGCATCTTAAAACAGATCTCTTCTCCTTTCCTGCTTCACACACATTATTATATACAAGTGAGTCTATACATGTTTTGATTGACTCCCTGTTAGACTCCCTTGGTTCCCTGTTAGTCTTTTTGTAGTGTGTAGATGTGTTGAATGACTGGTTCCGTTAGTCTTTTTGTAGTATGTAGATGTGTTGAATGACTGGTTCCGTTAGTCTTTTTGTAGTGTGTAGCTGTGTTGATTGACTGGTTCCCTGTTAGTCTTTTTGTAGTGTGTAGATGTGTTGAATGACTGGTTCCATTAGTCTTTTTGTAGTGTGTAGCTGTGTTGAATGACTGGTTCCCTGTTAGTCTTTTTGTAAGATGTGCTAGATAAGGCAGGCCACCAGAAGCCTCATTGCACTTTTTGATGTGACTGTTGATGTAAAAACAGCTAATGTGTGAAAGGTTACAGACAGAGAGGCAGAGACAAACAGCTGCTTCCAAACATAATTTGTACATCAGAACACATGGCCTTCATTTATTCAGTGTTTGTGTGTGTGTGTGTGTGTGTGTGTGTGTGAGTTCTCACATTGGGTCCCCGCTGCGGATGTGTTTGCAGGCGGTCTGGATAACGGACTCACAGGCTTCATTCAGGGCCCGGTCGATCCTGTAGTCTGACCCAGGATCTGCTGACTGGATCAGAGCCTGGAGCTGATTGGATCAATAACAATATTACTGGTTAGCAGCTGCCTGGATCAACAACAGCGTTAATAGTTTATCCAATCAATATCACCAGTCCTATCAGTGATCATATTCCCCACTGCACCACATCGGTTCTGAGGAGACGGTGGTCTAGGCATGTCAGTCCCCTACAGGTCTCACCGCGCTCTGGCACAGCCCGTCCACCGCGCTGGCCTTCTCCCCGCGGCCCACCCTCATCAGGCAGTGCAGGGTGCGCCCCTTACGGTGGAGCCCGGAGCAGTGGGTCTCGATGTCTCCTCGGCAGTGGAGAACGATCTCTGGGCTCAGAGAGAAGTCCTCCATCAACATCCGCCTGTACTCCAACATCTCCCCCTGGCAGTCCCCCGACACCGTGCGTCCTGGGGGGGGCGTTGAATGTCAACTATAATTACTTCCAACCAATTACGAAGTTTCCACTGCAAGTTGTTTTAAATTGAGTACCACAAATATGATTGCATGTAGATGGTAATTGGCCAGCTTTCTCTAGCTCTCTGACTGGCCAATTCATTCCTCTCTAGACCACTGATTGGACGGCTCATCTTTCTCTAAACCTCTGATTGGCCAGCGCCTCCACCTCTAGACCACTGAATGGCCCCCTCACCCACCCCTGTGCACGGCTGACTCCAGACACAGCAGCAGGTATGACAGCCGGGCCTCTCTGGCACGGGGCATGTTGGTGTCCAAATTACAGCGGTATTTCCTGAGATCTGCCTTGCAGGCCTTGGCCAGAGAATAGCTGACCTTGTAGTCCTGGGCGATCAGCTTCTGACGAGTGGTCAGGGCGTCTCGACACTGGTTGGGAGGGGGAGGGATTGAGAAAAAGATCGAGAGAGATTGAGGGGGACTGTGTTAGTCTCACGTAGAAAATACTATTTTGCCAGGTATGCTAACAGCACATTCTGAATTACAGCAGCAAACTGGGTTTAACTGGCTTGCTCAAGGGGACAGAGCGCCAGGGCTTTTCCCTTGCCAGTTCTGGGAACAGAACCGACAGCCTTTGTTTATTGGCCAATGACCCTGACCGCTACACTGACACATTTAAATATGGCCCCAAAAGAGGGACACGCGGGAGGTTTTAAATAGGGACGTTTTTACACAAGTCCTCAAGGAACAATCTGGAAAGTCAATCAGCAGCTGTGTCAAAGTGAAGAGGTGAAGTCTGGCCTCAGCAGGTTCTTAGTCCAGCCTCGTACTCAGTTTATCGACTCGTGTCACTGATCATTTAGGAGTTCTGCTCACCTGGTTGCCAGGCTCTTCACTGGAGGTGTTTTGAAAAGAAATAACAGAACAGCAGAAACACAACCCAACAACCTGACTAGGCCAAAACAACTATGGTCAGAAGTGCTCTTTGGTTCATTCAATAAATCATCAGAAAGGGTGTACGTACCTTCTCAGACATGGCCTCCTCAAACTTGTGGTTAAAGAGACACTTGTAGACTTTACCCTCTCCTGCTTGGGTCTGTCATTAGGAACAAAGAGAAAGACCAGCTATTAACCACAGAAATAGACCAGTCATTGAGAACCAAGAGAGACCAGCCATTGAGAACCAAGAGAGACCAGCCATTGAGAACCAAGAGAGACCAGTCATTGAGAACCAAGAGAGACCAGTCATTGAGAACCAAGAGAGACCAGTCATTGAGAACCAACAGAGACCAGTCATTGAGAACAACAGAGACCAGTCATTGAGAACAACAGAGACCAGTCATTGAGAACAACAGAGACCAGTCATTGAGAACAACAGAGAGAGAGAGACCAGTTATTTAGAGAGACACCAGTCAATAACAACAGAACAAGACCAGACATTGACAAACAGAGAGAGATCAGTCTTTGAGAAGAGAGAGATCAGTTAACATATACTACCAGGTCAGTCATTAACAACAGTATCTGCAGACCTAATGCAGCGGTTTATAACTTCTCAGAAATGTCTAGCTCCTAAGATCTTATGTCATGTCAGCTCTGTGTCTGAAGTGGTTTGAGCCAATTTGATTGTAACTGTTTTGACTTATATATTCACGAAGACCCTTTTTGACCTCAAACATTTTGAGAAGTGAACAGAGGGAAAAATCACAGAGGGAAGAGAAACAGAGGGGGAGAAAAGAGAGAGAAAACAGGACAGGGAGGAGAGAAAACAAGGAGGAGGAGAGAGAGGGAAAGAAAGGAGAGGATGAGTTGAAAGGAGAGGTCCAGAAGGGATGCATACATTTTCACAGAAGCGTTCTCGGTCATCTCGACAGGAGAAGTAGAGGTATCGGTCAAGATGGAAGTCATCTGATGATAGCTCAGCAACACGCATGATGCTTCTCTTACACTCCTCTCTGATTGGATGAGTCTGGTCCTGTTGCTCCGCCTCCTGGACCAAAGCTTTCTCCAGACAGGCTAAGACCTTTCCCTGAGAGTGGATATCCTGACATGGGGGTGAGAACGAGAGAAAGAGGGAGAGAGCAAACTGTCTCAGTGAGCATGGCCTAGCTCCTGATGTGACACTGCACACAAAATGAGGTGGAAACGGAGCTGCACTTCTGACCTACAGTGGTTTAAGTCTTACCTTAAAATGACACAGAAAAATGACAAAGTACTTGGTGTACATACATTTAAGACGACAATAAACCAGTTCAGTGCAGAACAATGATCCCTAGAACAGACAGTTCTGCAAAAACAATGCAATCTGTTGGTCTTCTGAGGCCATTGTTTTGTCTGAGCAGGGCTTTAGATCCCGAACTCCATGTGGCTGTCTTCAAACAATCGCAGAGACACTGAATCACAGTCATATTTGGCATAATAGACAACACCTCTTCAAGTCAACTGAATGTCCATGATCCCCCATCACCACCATACGTTGCCTTCACGTTTGCATGTACATCCTATGTGCCATAACAGAGTGACACCCATGTCACTGTCCCCTATAGAATCTACAGGATACTAAAAGACAAGAGCCGCAATCTCCTTCAACTATATCGTAATGCACTCGGGCCAATCACACTTCCTAACCCTTAACTCGTGTAACTGCCCTGGTTTAGTTCATAGGCTCAGCGGCATTTCGCAGGCAGAAGCAGTTTGTGTCTTGTTTTCTGTGAACAAAGTAGTTCGAATCTAGTTTCATTTGTTCTAGATTTAAGCTCGGTCAGAAGAGGTCTGTTGACCAGTCTGGGTGGGAATGTGTATCGGCTAGATGTGGGGTCTCTGCACTCCATGTCAGTTGACTAAATAGAGGATATAATACCAAAGAAATGAGTGATTTTCTCTCTTTAACGACGAGAGCTCGGTGTGCCAGTATCACATCAGTGATAACAAGCAGATGAATTCCAGACATTCCCAGGTCTCCCTTCCCCTGACAACATTAAGGGGCCGTCGTCAAGATCAAATGCCACTAGTTCCTACAGATCAAGTCGGGTCTTGCGTGGTGTTGGGGATGATAATGGCCTTCCTGTAGCAGACCGACCTCTAACCCCTTTACCCAGTCATCCAGTCAATATCCTTGTTCTACCCTTCATGTTAAGATTCAGCTGAGGTTTGAACTATAATACACGTAATTTTTAGGTTTGGACTCATTTATTTTTAACAACATGTTCTAGGACTGACGGTAATCATTGTGGATGGTTTCAGTCGTTCCACAAGGTGTGGCCCCTGGCCTGTTCATTGTCGAGTCATATGCAATACATAGATACTCGTGCTTTGGTTAATATGAGTGGTAGGTCTTCAGGGAATAGTGCTTCTCAGTAATGGTCCCGACAGCGTGCGTGATGTGCAAACCCAGCCAATCAGAAGACAAGCCTACCCAGAGACAGTGGCCAATCACCTACCCAATCAGGTGGCCAAGCCCCCAACAGTACCACTAACTGCCAATCATACTGAAACCATTCTTCAACAGGAAAATGTGCCCTCCGAAATAACGACCTGTTGACCACTGACCCAAGCTACCTGAAGATGACCCCTGACCCTCAGCCCAGTGACTCATGCCCCCCCCCCCGCCTCACCTTGTCCCCCACGTTGATGCTTCCACAGTGCAAGCGGTTGATGTCGTCTCGGCACTTGTCCATGAAGCCACAGATCAACCGGTAGTCGGAGAACACAATAGAGGTCATCTTGGTGATGTACTGGTGACACTGGTACTCACTGATGTTTCCACGGTGATCCACCAGGCAGGATACCAGGTAGCCTTTACCCCGCTCCTCTTCCTCACACTCCTTTATCTGACACGCGCACGCACACGCACACACAAACACACACCTCTTAATCTGGGTAAATCCAGATCTACGACAGGGTTAACGCTCCTCATTACCTCAGTGAAAGTGTTATTTCATTACAGATCTATAGTACTATTTGGGCAGAATCAACTGCTGCAGAACACTGGCCCCTGACTGTCTCTTTAACAGCATGTGGGACTGAAGGATCAGTTTTCCTTTAAAACCGACTGGGTTGTTCCATGTCTACGCGTTTCAGGAAGTCAGCCAGCCAATCATTAAATACACCTAGCCGGCAATAGTCAGGCAATCATTAAAAAACACAATAAACACAATACAGCTCCAGCCATAATGGTAGACTGAGACACCCTTAAACACCAACACGGCCTCTACACATACAGAGATGTCACTGTGTTTGTCAGACGGCAGACTAACCTCAGTAATGGTGCTCTTGCAGACCTCCACCGCCACAGACTCAAACTTGGGATCTGTAGTCAAATTCAGCTTGTAGTTCCAGAGCAGCTGGAGGAAAGAAAGCAAGGAGCTGTTAAAGGGTATATGAAGACTAGAGGTGAATAACAGGAACACAGCAACTTTTGGAGGAGGGAGGTTGAAGGTCAGAAAATGCTTGACTTTGGTTGAACATTTAACCTGCATATAAGTGCATATAATACTGGAAAACATTAACCAAATACAGAATTAGTTACAGCCAGGAGACTGAAACTGGACTCACATTGGGTTAGGGGAGACAGAAAGATAAGTAAGAACATTACCATAATTTCCTGCCCAAATATAATAATAAAAAATTAAAATAAAAACATTCACAGCATTTTCAAACAAATAAAGAAAATGTCCAGCCAGTTGGCATTTTTTGTCTGAGGAAAATGTTTAAGGCCCAAGCTTTAAAGCATCATTGGGACTCATCTCAATGAAAATGGAGCCGGCAAGAGTTGAGAGAGAGGGAAACAAGGTATAGCTGGAGTTGGTCCCAAGTCCCCATATGTTCAAATCCAACACTACTGTTGTTTGGTCCTTGTTGTAAAAAGGGTTTATAAATAAAATTTGATTGATATGTCTTAACCACATGTTTCCCAACCTCCTAGATTAGCAAAGTAACCAGTATGCATAACCTATACACAAACCTAAATATTTAATAAAACAATTTATGCTAAATATAATATATTTCTGTATCATTAATATGGAATTTATATATTCATAATGAATAAATCTTCCACAGCACCTAGAGTTTCATATGGTTTCAAGATTCCATTCAGCCTATGTTCAGTAAACTGCAAAACAACCATTGAACCACAAACACCAAAGAGCTTTCAAAAGAACTAAAAAAAGACAACGTTTTGGGAAGACATATCAGGGGTATAAAAAGGGAATCAAGGCTATGAAAAGATGGCCTTGAATATCCCCTGGCTCGCTCAAAACAACTGGCAGCCACAAGATCCTGTCTAGATCAGTACGTCCCTCTAATCTGAATGACCCAAAGTGCAGGAGACCAATCAGACAAGTTACCGAGAGGCTACTGGCTTTAACAGCATTATTATGATCAAAATGTGCAAGGAAAGGAAACATGACAAACTCTCCAAAGACAACTGGCCAGCATGGCAGGGGACTATCAGGTACACTACCGTTCAAAAGTTTGGAGTCACTTAGAAATGTCCTTGTTTTTTACATGAAAACACACACGGCTCCAGAAAATGAAGGAACACTTAAATCACACATCGGGACTTGATGAACGGAATACATTAAAGATCCAGATCTTTACTGTACATTGGGTAATTCATTGAGAACAAAATAACGGTCAATGGAAAACAAAACCACCAACCGACCGATGGCTGGATTCAAACTCCGAGGTGAACTACAGAAAGCACAGGCTGGTCCAACTTGCGTGAATTGCATCAAGGCAACTCATATTGACTCAGCAGTGTGTTTGGCCCCACGTGCCTGTAGGCCCTCCCCGACAACGTCTGGACACGCTCCTGATGAGACGGATGGTGAACCTACAGAACCATCATTAACGGCTGGCCGGACTCCGGCACGGGGCTAAGCACTCGGTCGCAGCCAGGGCCAGGGGTCCAGGGGCCAGGGGTCCAGGGGCCAGGGGTCCTCCGCATTCCAGAGCAGCAGAAGGGGTTCCACCTTGGTGGTCCCCCCATGTCAACCTCTTTACCACTGGCCGGTCAAATCTGGACCTCCCGCCCCCCCCGGCACATCCTTCGTGCTTACCGGGCACCCATCCAACTGCCCCCCCCCCCCCCCCCCCCCCCGAAGTAGGGAGGAGGAGGTACACAGACCGAGGTAGGGAGGAGGAGGTACACAGACCGAGGTAGGGAGGAGGAGGTACACAGACCGAGGTAGGGGGGAGGAGGTACACAGACCGAGGTAGGGGGGAGGAGGTACACAGACCGAGGTAGGGGGGAGGAGGTACACAGACCGAGGTAGGGGGGAGGAGGTACACAGACCGCGGTAGGGAGGAGGAGGTACACAGACCGAGGTAGGGAGGAGGAGGTACACAGACCGAGGTAGGGAGGAGGAGGTACACAGACCGAGGTAGGGAGGAGGAGGTACACAGACCGAGGTAGGGAGGAGGAGGTACACAGACCGAGGTAGGGAGGAGGAGGTACACAGACCGAGGTAGGGAGGAGGAGGTACACAGACCGAGGTAGGGAGGAGGAGGTATCTACTGAGAGATGTCACTTACATGGTTGCAGTCGACAGCAATCTCGGTTTCCTGTCAAATAAAGAGAACAACAGTCAGGTATTACAATTCATTACACTAAATGATCATGAAGCTTGTAACTTCATCTTAACTTGAAGATCAGGACAGATCTCTCTGGATACATTAGGAAGTGTTGATGACACATGGTGTCTGTCTTTAATTAAAATGTTTCCTGTTATCACCGCCAAGCGTCTGTATGGCCACCACTGAGCAGGGCTTAGAAGGAAGGACACACACACACACACACACACACACACACACACACACACACACACACACACACACACACACACACACACACACACACACACACACACACACACACACACACACACACACACACACACACACACACACACACACACACACACACACACACACACACACACACACACACACACACACACACACACTTTCTTTCACTGCACTTCTAGTAAAGGAGGAAAGTGTGGCCTTTGATAAATATAACTTCTGCTGCAATTTCATGCAAAAAACAAATCGAAAATACGTTCCATCTCTGTTTACGCTTGGGGTGTAACTGCTACACCTAGGTTATGTTTACTGATTTGTTAAAGGGGCACTGTGTAGAATCCTGCATCTAACCTTTGCAAGACAAGAAAAGTTTGAACAATGACATGACTTGTCAACTCTTCTTACATTACTGGACACGACCAGAATGGTATTAGCTGCTCCAGAGTGCTTTAGGAAGAAGGGACAGTACAGATGGTCTATAGAGTATGAGGAGACAGCAGGTTATTGAAAACTGATAGATGGACCAGCAAAAAAGATTCAGTCGGGTATATCTGAGTCCCCTGGAACAATTTCAGATATATATATATATATATTTTTTTTTTAAACGAACTTCAAACATAAACTGCAGATCCCGGTCTTTTGGTGAATTATGCTAGTAGTACATCTTCTAAATCTCCCCATTCAGCCACCTGCCAATTACTTAATTGAAGATGAAGTACCTCTTTATCACAAAGACATGCAAAAAAAGTAATTCTCTTCCTTTGTGTCATTATCTTCTAATGAAATGACACAGTCAACGTGTGACGTTATTAAAAACGACCCTCTGTGGGTCTTCAGTAACTCCCCGGGCGTCCTTAAGGAGGCTGGAACACTAGCCACAGCACTTCCTCTACGTGACTCATAGACAAGAGCCCGAATTGTAATCACTGAAAATCAAGATGGATGATCCGATTTCCTCATGGACCTGCAGTAACAGCCCCATCAGCGCTATTTATAGCAATGATCAACTTCTGGAGAACACGGGAGGGAAGGTAAATATGCGGTTTGGAGAAACAGTACACACGGCCTATGGGAACTGTAAGGGCCCACACATGATCAATAGAGCTTCCTAAAGGACCTGTAATCATCCAGATCTATTCTGAACCTTCCATCAATACAGTTTCCTATAGGACCAGTAATCACCCAGATTTATTCTGATGCGTTTGTGTCTCTGCTCACAGAACCAGGCTAGGACGGATTGGTCGAGGATCAACCTGTTTTCTTTGGTATGAGGGCATCTTTGATGGATCCACTGTCCCATCTGTACAAGCTCTGGACTGGGATGTCATCAGTTACTTAGTTCAATTTCAGTTTCTGTCCAGAAGCCTGTCACCTTTTTTCCCCCCTGAAAGTCAGAAAGCTTGCTGTGCTCACTGAACGTCTTATATAAACTGTTATTGCAAAATCAACAAAACGTATTTTATGCTCTGTGCATTAGTGTATTTACCACTTGTTAAAAGGTGTGTGCAATATGATATACTATGCCAAGCTAGCCAAAACACACGGCAAGAGGCAAAGACAGCAGGATGTTGGTAGATAGCAGGAAAGCGGCCAATAAGATTAGGGTCGTAAAATGCAATACCTAGAATTGAGATATAGGTTTCTAACTTACTGTGAAACATGTCAGATTTCTTGGAACAAGGTTGAATAGGAAGTAAAAGTGAGTCCATAGTTGAACTGAAAATGTGTAGATTAAGCAGCCGACGTCATTGGGGATGTATGAATTTAGGAATAAAAGCTTGTGTATAACTGAAGAATGTTAGAGTTACTCTAACACATGTGAACTCCATGTCCTGACTGTAAAGAGGGTTCCCCTGATGATCATCAATAAAGATATCGGGTGATACCTCCGGATCTCAGAAGAATGTCTTGGTGTATGAATAGTTTTCCACTACAAAACAGAAAGAAGAGAGACATCTACTTGTTGCAAGAGTTGTTTATTTTACACCCTGTCCCGCTGGGTTTATTTGTTCAGATTTTACCCCGAACCATTCACGATATATTAAACTGTATGAGGGAAATAAACCGGTTGGTTTAAACCTGGCGTAATGGAAAGCACTGCACCAGCTGGCAACTGAAGAAGGTGCCTGCAAAGCACTGTGTGTGTCTTAATGTACAGTGGCTCTCTAACGTATTCACGCCCCTTGGGCTTACCCACCTTTTACTATGTTACAACATGGATTGCCATTGATCAATACCAAAAAGTCTTATCATGACAAATAAAATCAGAGAAATTGTTATAAATGAATTAAAAATACAAAAAAATATAATGAATTGCATATTCACCCCCTTTTGTGAATATTTGGTAGAGGCGGCTTTGGCAGCAATTACAGCCACGAGTCTATTTGGATAAGGCTCAACTATCTTTGGATAGAGTAATATTTGTCCATCTTCGCAAAATGGCTCTAGCTCTGTCAAGTTGTATGGGGACTTTTGGGGGCGAACAGTAATTTTCAACTCTTTCCACATTGTCCTTATCTCACCCTGATTAACCATGACAAACAGGAAATACTACATGTACATATGGAAGGCAATCTTTCATGAATAAAAGAACAGATAACAACATCAGTTGAACAGATTGCTCTTGGGGCACCCAACGTGGCAATACACAATTCCTCATAGTATTGACGCACAATAACTGGGTTTATGTGACATGTTTGACTTCAACAGTTCTCATTTTACCCATAATCCATACAACAGGCTTGACATCCCACTGAATCAAGGCTTTGTATGCGGTGTGAATGCAATAAAATAATTGAATTTACTATTTTATACATCGGAGCACAGCCAACATCATCATCATCATCATCATCAACAGCAGCAGCGAGGCCTGAAGATTCAGCGGTTTCTGGATCCCAGTCCAAATTCAACATGGCAGCACATTAGTTGGCACATTCAGCTTTTACTCCGAAAGAGAAGATTATCATGATTCACTTCGAGCTAGCTCCATCTGATTTCTCTCAGCAAAGCGCCTCTGCCTTCTGCTGATCACTCTGTCAGGGGTCATTAACACAGGGAAATGCAGACACAATCACTGTCCAAGTCCACTCTGCTGACCTCGGATGGCTTTGCAGAGAAGACGATTTTAGCTGCAGCAGCAGATCTGACTAACTACAATCACATAAGCAAGGTGTCTGAGGTGGAAAAAGCATCAGGCAGACCCACTGATAAGCTTGACAGCCCTCGTTCCAATCAGACAGAAACACCGACAGCCCTCGTTCCAATCAGACAGACACACCGACAGCCCTTGTTCCAATCAGACAGACACGCCGACAGCCCTCGTTCCAATCAGACAGACACGCCGACAGCCCTCGTTCCAATCAGACAGACACGCCGACAGCCCTCGTTCCAATCAGACAGACAGACACGCCGACAGCCCTCGTTCCAATCAGAGACATCCCGACAGCCTCTGTCCAATCAGACAGACAGACATGCCGACAGCCCTCGTTCCAATCAGACAGACAGACACGCCGACAGCCCTCGTTCCAATCAGACGGACAGACATGCCGACAGCCCTCGTTCCAATCAGACAGACAGACACGCCGACAGCCCTCGTTCCAATCAGACAGACAGACACGCCGACAGCCCTCGTTCCAATCAGACAGACACGCCGACAGCCCTCGTTCCAATCAGAGACATCCCGACAGCCTCTGTCCAATCAGACAGACATTCCAAAAGCCTTGGTCCGATCACAGACATATTCCAACAGCCTAGGTCCAATCAGAGACATTCCAACAGCTACGGTCTAATCACAGAGACAACCATGGCCAATTCAGACAGATATTCAGACAGCCTCTGTCCAATCAGAAACATTCAGTCACCTGGACTATTCTGGAACATCACAATGTTTGTTTTGTGCCCAGGTTTGACAACTGTTGTGCATGATCCCAATGTTGCTGTAGCCCTTCTTTTGTGGGAGACAGCAGAACTAGATCAAATTGCATACACAGTAGGCATTTCAATGTTGTGACGAGTGAGACCGGGGCTGTTGATTCCTCAAGCATTCTGGAAATTCACTTAAGTGGATTGTTAATGTTGTAACATTGTGTTACTCCGCAACCTTGGTAGAATAAATCTGCATGTTCGTCTCCAATTCTGACTGCAGGTTTGTTATTTGATCAGTCTATCCGCCCAGACCACTGTTCAATCCATCAGAACCTTTTTAAACACATTGGGGAAAAAATGCCTTCAGGGCCAAACCTAATCAAATGAAATCCACATAACAGGAGAAAAATATTTGTTTTACCAATTAGGTTAAGTATAAACAAGGTATGATATCCAATAATTTGGTGGGAATTAAATAGTGTTCACTGAGAAAGTGCAGCCCTCACTGCGCATAATCCCGATTATTCATTTCCCCTAGGTTGCTTCTGACTCAGATGACATCATAATTGTTTGCATCAAATTTGCCTACATTAAATAAATGGTCTTGTTTTCTTGACGACAGGGAAACAGCCAGGACTCTGAAAGTCAGAAAGTGTGAAAGTCACCAGCACAGCTGTTTCCACAGCTAACGTAACAACTGTTGAGAAAGCAGACATATCTTGGCCTTGACTTTGACTAAAAGCCGCTGCTTTTTCTTCACAGCAGTGATCTGATCACACGTCAAATAGCGCTGTCCTATGTTCACCCCATACAACCTGAGAATATTCAGGAAAGCAGTAGGCAAATAGACCAATACAGACGGATTATCAAATACACTTGTCAAGAGAGACTGCTGCTCGTGCAAAAACATAGCTTTTGGTCAGCACATAACTTCCCGTTCACTGACCATGTGATCTCACTTGAACAGACGTGAATTCTCAAGCCTTGATAAACTTCACTACTATGACAGCCAAGTCAAGCTCAGATTTTAAATCCACAGGCATTTTCTCCAGTTTATAGTATTCTTATCGATGAATGCATTCAGAAGTTGAAAATCTGGTCTCCTATAGTAGGCTACTTGCTGCCAGCAGGTAACAGGGGAAACAAACTTGTATCTGAAAAAAACAAGCAAATCGACCAAATCAGCGACATCAGTAGTCTCGTCTAATTGCAGTGAAAAACACTTCCTCACTGTAATGCTTCGGACAACGTCTGCCTCATCTACAAGTGACTGTTTTATTTGTTAGAGGCACTAGGTCAAGGTGTTTGGCAGCCTTCTCTCCACACTTTATTTAATCAGCACTTTTGCCAGTGGTAAACAAAGTTCTTCATCAACAGCTCAGGGAGCAACACGCTTCAGCAAGCTGCAGGTAAGTTATTGCGCTCTAGAAACGGGAGAAGCAGTGTTCCATTATTGTGGACTTGGGTTGTTTCAAATTTCCAGCTTCCTTTAAAACATTAAACAAGTTTGTCCTTTAAAGACGCATGTTTTTAAATCAAGTGCTGCCGCATGTGTGATGGCTTCATGGTCTCATTTCTGAGAATCTCCAGCGCACGACATACTGTGGCCTTGGCTGTTCCTCCATCCTGGTGACAGTAAATCCCAAACTGAGGTGACTGGCCTTGTTAGCCGATGCTTGCTAGCAATGGCAGTGCAGCTGTCTGTTTGAGGCTCAACAGCAGAGCTGGCGCTGGCTCCATCATCCTCATTCTCAAAACGTGTGTCCGGCCTATCAGAGCTAGGGTCAGGCCTTGTGGTGTCTGGTCCTTTCAGGCATGACAGTTAGATTTTTTGCTTATTCGTTTCTGAATGTTAGTCTGTTTGTACAGCCGAAAAAAATGTGGAGCTGAACAGTTTAAGCGATCTCTTTCACTGACTATGCGTTTGGCTGAGCTGTGATAGTTGGTTCGCAACAGCTGTTGGTTTACTGAAAGTTCATCTGGGGAGGGATGAGGAGGGATGAACGCTAGTGTTAGTAGATATGAACCTCCCTCGTGCCTAGGGCGCTGGTTAAAAATACATCAGGGACCGGGCGCCCCTGGAGAACCGAGTGGAATGAGGAAAGAACCAGACCAATGTGACGTGGAGGAGAAGTTACAGGATTTCTCCTCAGAGGGGAAAACACCGCTGCAACACAGAGATAACACCAGATCCACAACCACCCTGATGAGGTGCAAACAATGAGTTTTACGGTCTGTCTGTTGGCCTGTGGGAGCCACAGAGCTGGGAGCATTTAACCGTTGGCGTTAAAACATCAGGTTTACAGAAAGCAGATAGAACAGAGTAATTTCCTCTTCAAACAAACGGCCAAATAACACTCCTGTGTTTGTTCGGATTCAGAGGGCGAGCCTTAATAAAATGACCTAGCATCGGGCTAACAGGACAATACATTAGAATGACCCAGCCTCGGGCTAACAGGGCAAAAGTTTCACTCAGAAAGAGAGGTAAACAGAGACAACTGCACTGGAGGCACATACGGTCCTAGCTTGTTTGACCACATGACACTACACAGCAGTCAGAATGACACACTGACAGGCTACAACACGAAGCTCGAATCTGAAACAGTACAATTGCCTAGAGATATTAGAGGAGAGACCGAGCGAAGCCCCCGGGCCACTGGGAAGGGAGAGAGACAGAGGGAAGCCCCCCCGGGCCACTGGGAGGGGAGAGAGACAGAGGGAAGCCCCCCCGGGCCACTGGGAGGGGAGGAAAGGGAAAAACCCCACACAGGAGTAAAACAACACTTCAACATCTCATCAACTCGAAAAGAAACACTAGATCTCCTGATCTTCCCTGATATAGCTTAGCCTAAATATGTGAAAAATTACAACACATAGAAAGAAAAACACATTATGTAAACAAATGTTTCCGAAGCTAATAAAGCCCCATCAAACAGACATGGAGTGCGAGAGAAAGAGAGGCTAGCGTAATATTTAAACAGAGATTAAATGCATTTAACTCAATCACAGAGGAGATTATAATATCAAAGACGACAAGAGGGGCAATAACTACTTAGAAAACCTCTTCCATAAGTACCTCAGAGGGTACTCGCTTGCTTCAAACTTCCATCTCTCTAAGGTCCCTTGAGCGCAGGAGACAGTGTTCACCATGAGGTAGCCCAATAACTTCCCTAACCCAACTCTAAGCGACCTGCTCTTCACCGAGGAAAGAAGAATATGGAGTAATGGTTTGTGTGAACTAGAATGTAGGCCACCTTACAACTATGGTGAGACAACATAGTAGAATCACAGGATGAGTGGCCTTAGGGAAAATGGAGATCTGACATTGTACCTCTTCAAAAGGAGCTCAAACAGAACAGAGGAAAAGCAGTGCCTTGGTTTTCCCAGACACACAGCCGACTCCACTCACTAACTACCCCAACAGACACAGCTTTCCCCCTAGCTGACCCCCTCCATTAACGACACCAGAGGGACTTCCAGTCCTATTAACCATGCGTTGCTGTGGTCTGGTAGACTGCTGGTTCTGAACCTCTACCACTGCTGAACAACCAAGCTTGTTAAATTTCCAGACCAATGTAATGATCCATTACTGTCATATAATCCGTTATAATCACACCTAGTCAACACCAGTGTTGGAATAATTTAATGCAATATTTCACCATAAAAACATAATCTAAACAGATGCCTGGTAAGTGAGTTACAAGTTTACAGAAATGGGTAGAAAATAGCATGTTGTAAAAACAGTTATTCTGGGTCTGTACTTCAAGGAAAATTTGCCTGATTGCAAAATTGAATGCATCATGGAGCCTTATGGAACTAAGAAAAAGCCTAACATTATGTGAAGTAAAATATGTTTAATTTCTGGGCAATTAGGCATCTCTTAAGTTCTAAATTAAAAGGTTATAATGTAGAAGTATTCCAGTTTAATATAAGAATTTCCATAATATCCAGTGCCTTTGGAAAGTATTAAAACCCCTTCACTAATCAACGAATTTTGTTGTTTTATGTTAGACTTAATATAAATCGGATTAAATATATTGTTTTTTTTCTACACACAATACCCCATAGTGACAAAACATTTTTAAAAAAGACAATTAAACGAGGCTCTTCCTACAGCTGTCTGTACCAAATAACCAGGCAGTGCCTTGGTCAGCGAGCATCTCGAGGCCCACCGAGGGAGAGGAGATGCTGTACTGCCCCAAAGATGCAGGGACAACGGGAAGATGAGGAAGATCGCCTGAAACGGCGAGAGCAGGTCTTCCAGGATTTCAACCAAACCTGGCATGCGGAGGCCGCCCCAGAGAAGGTACAGCCTCCCTTGGAGAGCAGTTCGTTTTTCGGTTTTGATATACCCCTAAACTCCTCCCTTGACACTTCCAGGGCCCTAAAACCTTGCATATCTCGTGTCAAACTAATTAATTGGCATTGATTAAATGGCCGCCGAGCTCAGACAGGTAAGCTTCTGATTGGCTACGGCGTACAGGTCTGTGGGGGTTCAAGACCAGCCCATTACCAGGCGTTCTTCCTCTGCCTACAACAAAATGAATGACCTATCAAGCGAAGTCAGATTGGTTATTATGGCTTGCTGCATTGCGTTCGCACACTATGTCGATTCGATCCGTGAAGTTCATATTTTCTATAGAGCGAACATAGAAGGCAAACTCAGTGAAGTTAACTTTTCCGGGGTCGGTGCAGGCTTTTCTTCTGGAAGGGCTGTGTTGCCGCGTATGTACACAGTTTAGAGGAAACGTGTCTAAACAGTATCATTGCGTCGTCTACATTGCTTTTTAAACATTGTATAAGGGGAGAGTTGGTTTTATGGCTCAGTAGATGTTGGCTAATTCAGCCAGTTTTCACAATTAAGGTGAAAGAAAATTAGATATCCCCTATAACCTACAAAGAAACCCTTAAAATGTGGGTATTCTGTTTTACAGCTTGGTTAAAACATTAGGCTTATTGGCCATCAGTTTGTCATTCAAAACACACAGTTAAGCAAGTAAATGTTGCAAACAACAACTCCAACAAGCTGAATCGTTTATAAGATTAAATGGTCTATCAAACAATTTAATTCTATATTAAGGACATATTAGGTGTTGTAAAAAATAAAATAAAAAACAGTCCGATCCAATACGTGGCTCTGCAATCAGTAAGACTTGAGTAATACATATTATTTTAGTGTGGTATTGACTACAGAACATATTTCTTCACAGAAGCAATGCAGGTTCCCAAGAAATCCTATAATCTGTGTTAATGCAGGCAGCTAAACATCTTTCCCAGCAAGCAAGACTTGTCAGGACTGCAAAACATTCCCAAAACCACACACACGAGTTAGCTGTCAGTTAGCACTGGATATTCTGGAGCAATGTTTACAATGACGAGAACTACACGACATTTCGCCATAGACGATACACACAGGTGCGCGTCTGCCACCTGACTGTTAGCTCATTGATAGACACCATACAATCCTACTATGGAACTGTTACATTCTAGACAACAACGCAATTCGGTGTTCCCCTTTTACAGTGTGACTGTAGGAATCAAAACCCAGACACCAGACATCGTGTCACTGTCACCCGAATCCCGTCTTACCTCTTTTCTGTCCTGCAAACACTCCAGTACCGCCAAGTTGTTACTCCAGGTGTGTTTGGGACAAAGCCGGGTCAAGTCATCCCGACAGGCCTGCTCTTCCGCCAGCTTCCACCCCGTCGCTCTCCGAGGCTGCGTCATGGCCGCGGCGGGAGCTACTGGGACGTTATTGCCTGGTCCAGGCTGTCGGATAATATTAACTGGAGCCGGGGGGTTTACTTGCTGATTACCGAGTCCGTTTCCATTGCCGTTACTGCTCGGTACTTTCAAACCTTGCACCGTACACAGGCAGAATGACGCGGACATCAACAGCAAGAGAAGCTGTACACGTCGGTTCGCCGCCATCTTCGGGGAGATTACTGAAGCAGAGTAGACTAGAGCCGCAGCAACACGCCACTCCTGTTCGTCTGCGTGCACTCAGTAGGTGGATGGCCTGTAGATATACGATCAACTAGATCCGTAGAATTCCGTAATACAAAATATTCAGACGATAAATAAGTCCACACAACATTTACGCCTGTGTATTTATAATATGAATGTGTATGGCTTGGAATACCCAACACATTTTCTGCGTTATTTTAACACATTGTTTGAGTCCATTTATGCAATTTATATGTCTTTATCTGTAAACGAACCCCTTTTTTTCACGTAGGGTAACTAGATATAAGAGTCATGCTCTAGGAATAGAATCAAGCCCAGCTGAACGTCTTAGGAATTAACCCGTTATCGGAAGGATGAGTGATTTAACGGATCTGAAGGATGTCATTTAATAATGTTGTCACTTCCCCATTCTGTGCGTCAACCCTATTTTTCTGCAAACTCGGGTGTTTCTGCTCCTTGGACACATTCCATTAATTGGGCTATTGCAATTCAGCAGTGGATTTTCATACAAATGATCCATAACGAAATAACATAGAAATGTGAAAATGTCATATGTATACATATACATATTTATATAACATATTCATAATAATTCATGCTATTTATGATTCAAGTATTCAGACAGCTTCACATGTTTTGTTATAGGCTTGATTCATAATTTATATAATGTATTTTTAAATCTACACACAACAATAACATGTTTTTTGAAATATGTACAAATTTACTGAAAATTGAAAGATTAAAATATCTTATGTACATAAATATTCAGACACTTTATTCAATACTTTTTGGATGCGATCAGAGCTTCAAATCATCTTGGGTGTGTCTCTAACAGTTGTACAGCTGGATTTGGGCAGTTTTTCCATTCTTCCTAGTAGATCCTCTCAAGGTCTATCAGATTAGATTAGAGTTAACTTTATTATCATTGAACAGTTAGAGTACAGTCCAACAAAATATAGTTATCTTCTAACCAGTAGTGTAAATAGAAGAAGGCAGGAAATGTACAAGTATTAGATAAAGTGTATGTTACAAGTGGAATGTATACAGTTCTGTCCAGAAATATTTGGACACTGACACAACTTTCATAATTTGGGCTCTGTACGCCACCACATTGGATTTGAAATGAAACAACTGAGATGTAATTGAAGTGCAGACTTTCAGCTTTCATTGAAGGGGTTGAACAAAAATATTGTGTGAAACGTTTAGGAATTGCAACCATTTTCATACACAGTCCCCTTATTTCAGGGGCTCAAATGTAATTGGACCAATTAACACAATCACAAACAAAATTGAGCATTTTTAATACTTTGTTGAGAATCCTTTGCATGCATCGACTGCTTGAAGTCTGGAAAACATGGACATCACCAAACGTTGGGTTTCCTCCTTTGTGATGCTTTGCCAGGCCTTTACTGCAGCTGTCTTCAGTTGTTGTATGTTCATGGGTCTTTCTGCCTTAATAGTGGCCTATGCAACTTAATGCCACCTATCAGCAGTGAGTTGTATATTGGTTCTATAACTCCATTAGGGTCTGACATTGTCATTACAAACTATGAGCATACTGACCTGTTGTTCCAGCAACTGTCAATGCTGGAACAATGAACACAGACTTTCATTTCAAGTGTGGTTAAAGTTGATGGTCCCTTTCCATAACTATGGAACACAGAATAAACAAAGTAAAGAGTTAAACCAATCAAGGGGTCATCAGGGCCATCTACTGCATTAGACGCATTGCCATAATTCAGAGACTCATTGATGGCTATCTATGCGTAAACTTTGCATAAGGTTTATGCATAAGGTCTCGACCAAAGACTTTGGAGAAACCTTCCTAAAATGTAACTGCGCTCATACAAATAGAATAAACAACAACATTGAATGATTATCTACAATTATCTATAATTGTTTCTCTGTCATCAACCTACTAACTTACACATAGGTTTCCTTGACTGTCTAGCCAACTAGCTAAATGAGGCGATGTAATCTACATGTCAAGTAGAAAGGTAGCCAACTCTGCATCTCTGTTCACACAAACTTCACCTCTCACCATCAAATACAAAATTTACCCTATTTCATTTTAAGCTTGTGTTTCTCCGTATTTTTTCATTTCTGGAACGTTCAGTGTAGGCTACATGAACCCAAATAAAGCATGTACAAACGTCCCAGCCTTCTCCGTTTTACTTGCAACCACATGGCACTGGGGATAGTGTCAGTCCTGACCCTCTGCCAGAGAATGTTGTTAACTGATGGTATGTAAATGTTATTATTGGATATTTTAAATGTTAAATATCCGATAATACAATGGTTTTCATCCCCCGTTGCAGGGCTTTCCAGTCGACCACGAAGCATCCACCAAACCAGTGGCACGGTTTGTCAAAATGCTCTTAATTGTGCAGCGGTAGAAGTTCACAAGGATCTGGGAAGACAGACGGTCCTTCTTCAGCCTCCTCAAAATGTACAGGTGCTATTGTGCCTTTTTGACAAGGGTTAAGGTGTTGAGGGTCCAGGAGAGGTCCTCAGAGATGTGGACACCAAGGAATTTGAAGCTGGACACACGCTCCACCTCAGTGCCATCGATGAGAACTGGGCCATGACTGCAGCCTTTAGACTTCCTGTAATCCACAATGAGCTCCTTGGTCTTCTTTGCGTTGAGGGCCAGGCACTCAACCTCCTCCCTGTAGGCTGACTCGTCATTGTCACTGATCAGGCCTACCACCATGGTGTTGTCGGCGAACTTGACAATGGTGTTGGAACTGTGTACAGGAACGCAGTCATGGGTGAAGAGTGAGTACAGGAGGGGGCTCAGGAAGCACCCTTGTGGAAGCCTAGATGGGGAATGTATGTGAACTTTGATCTTGAGATCTCCAATTTTCAATCGGGTTCAAGTACAGGCTTCGGCTGGGCCACTCAAAGACATTCACAGACTTTCACCAAAGCCACTCCAGTGTTGTTTTGGCTGTGTGCTTCAGGTCGATGACATGCTGAAAGTGGAATTTTTGCCCCAGTCTGAGGTCCTGTGCATCAGTGTTAATTCAAGAACATGACAGGCACCGATGCTTATCAAGCATGGAAGTCAAAATCAGTTTTACCTTGCTCTTAGTAAGCCTGTTGTTTTTTCCGATACGTTTTTGAGATGGGATAGGTAGTCCTCGCAAGAAAGACTTATATACAAACACCAACCAATGTCTTGTCCCTTCTAGAAGTCAAGGAGTCCCAGCCAACCAAACAGAATATGTGACAATAATGTGTGAGAACATTTGTACCAGCAATAAAATGCAATGCTGCATCATAGACTGAATCCACAACTCTATTTCTATGCCGAGATGACAGAAATTGTTTGTTTTGTTTAAAAGACACACATTTTAACCTCTAACGTTTAAAAGATGGTTTTCTTACCAAGTTCCTGGTTATTTCTATAGGGGAGCTTGTTTTATAACAGAACCATTTAGGTTAGTAATTTTGAGCAAGAGATGGAGTCAGCTGTATACAGTGCTGTGTCATCAGCACAAAAATCAAAATTACATTATTTCACAGAGATAGTTTATAGATCAGGTGAACAACAAATGACCGAAAATTAAACCCTGGGGAACTCCTTTGTTAACTCCAAGAAATTTAGATTCCACCCCATCTGTTTTAATGTCATGACTAGTGTTATGGCTAGTGTTGTGGTTAGGGTCATGACAGTGTTGTGGTTAATTGTCACAGTTGGTGTAGTGGTGGATATTGAAGGATCCAGGCCAAGCAGAGTGGCAGTCGATGTTGTGGGTTTTTAATTGAAAATAACCCAGAGCACTTGAAAACATTAAACAACACAAAAGGTATAAACCAAAACGAAACCACTCATCACGTACATTGACAGACATGGAACAATGACCAACAAGGCCTGGGAGAACATGGCTGAACTAAATACACAGGCTAAAGAGGAGAACAGAAACAGGTGGGGGCTAAACGCAGGTGAAAGGAATGATTAACTCAAACAAGAACAGGAAGGACCATACAAGGACAAGTCAAGGACAAACAGAAAACATGAAGTGGAACGGTCCCATCAGGCTGGGACTGTTACATTAATGTCATGACAGTGTTGTGATTAGTGTCATGACTACTGTTGGGGTTAGTGTCATGACTAGTGTTATGGTTAGTGTTGTGGTTAGTGTCATGACTAGTGTTGTGGTTAGTGTAATGACAAGTGTTGTAGTTATTGTTATGACAGTGCTGTGGTTAGTGTAATGACTAGTTTGGTGGTTAGTGTCATGACTAGTTTGGTGGTTAGTGTCAAGACAGTGTTGTGGTTAATGTGATGATAGTGTTGTTGTTAGTGCTATGACTAGTGTTGTGGTTAGTGTCATGACATTGTGTGGTTAGTGTCATGACTAGTGTTGTGGTTAGTGTTGAGGGTAGTTTTATGGCTAGTGTTGTGGTTAGTGTCATGATTAGTGTTGTGGTTAGTGTAATAACAAGTGTTGTGGTTAGTGTCATGATTAGTGTTGTGGTTAGTGTCATGATTAGTGTTGTGGTTAGTGTCATGATTAGTGTTTTGGTTAGTGTGTTGCTGTATGTCAAGTGTTGACTGTTTATTCATCAGATGGGAGGTCAATTGCAGCTAGTGGTTATGCTATGTTTTTTTTTTTTATAAAGCATATTTAATCAGATACTTTAAGTTTCAATACTGTGCGATACAACATCCAAAACTGTATGTACTGCATATACCAGATGTGAACACACCCTTCCTGGAACATACTTATGAGTAAGACAGAAATATTAAGTCCAGAAAAACGCCCTGGATGAAATTCCACCATGCCTTTGTTTAGTGTGTGTGTGCACGTGCATGCATGTGTGTAGTTATATATTTTGTAGGCAAAAAGAAACATCAAAAGGGCTCTTATGCTGTGCGATTCGGTAATTGAATTCAACACTGGCTAGGGAACACAAGCTGTGAATGTGGGCTGATTTGTGAGAAGAACTTTAATTGCTAAGGGACTCCACATGCATCCTCAGAGAGAAACCCTGTGATACTGTAATGTGCCACAGATCAGTTAGCTCGCCATAGAAAATCTTCTGTACACACTACTATATTAACACTATATTATGAACACTACTCTATGAACACTATATTATGAACACTACTCTATGAACACCATATTATGAACACTACTCTACGAACAATAAATTATAAATTCTATGAACATTATACAAACACGATTCCAAAAAAGTTAGGACACAAATGTGAATAAAAACAGAATGCAATGATGTGGAAGTTGACTTGACTGAGGAGACAAGTTGCTCAAGTTTATGAATAGGAATGTTGTCCCATTCTTGTCCAATACAGGCTTCTAGAAGTTCAACTGTCCTAGGTCTTCTTTGTCGCACCTTCCTCTTTATGATGTGCCAAATGTTTTCTATGGGAGAAAGATCTGGACTGCAGGCTGGCCATTTCAGTACCCGGATCCTTCTTCTATGCAGCCATGACATTATAATTGATGCAGTATGTGGTCTGGCATTGTCATGCTGGAAAATGCAAGGTCTCCTGTTTAGATACGGCTTCGTTTTTGACCTATAGAGTTTTAGCCGGCAATGGCGAATGGCACGTTGGATTGTGTTCACCGACAATGTTTTCTGGAAGTATTCCTGAGCCCATGTTGTGATTTCCATTACAGTTTCATTCTTGTATGTGATGCAGTGCCGTCTGAGGACCCGAAGATCACGGGCATCCAGTACGGTTTTCCGGCCTTGACCCTTACGCACAGAGATTGTTCCAGATTCTCTGAATCTTTGGATGATATTATGCACTGTAGATGATGATAATTTCAAACTCTTTGCAATTTTTCTTGGAGAAACTCCTTTCTGATATTGCTCCACTATTTTTTGCTCTTTGCGGATGATGTTGTCGTGTTGGCCCCTTCAAGCCAGGACCTTCAGCATGCACTTGGACGGTTTGCAGACGAGTGTGAAGTGGTGGGGATGAAAATCAGTACCTCCAAATCCGAGGCCATGGTCCTCAGTCGGAAAAGGGTGGCTTGCCCACTTCAGGTTGGTGGAGAGTGCCTGCCTCAAGTGGAGGAGTTTAAGTATCTAGGGGTCCTGTTCACGAGTGAGGGAAGGATGGAACGGGAGATTGACAGACGGATCGGTGCAGCTTCTGCAGTAATGCGGTCGATGTATCGGTCTGTCGTGGTGAAGAAAGAGCTGAGCTGCAAGGCGAAGCTCTCGATTTACCAGTCAATCTACGTTCCTACTCTCACCTATGGTCATGAGCTTTGGGTCATGACCGAAAGGACAAGATCCCGGATACAGGCAGCCGAAATGAGCTTTCTCCGCAGGGTGGCTGGGCGATCCCTTAGAGATCTGTTTCGGATGCCTCCGGAATGCCTTCCTGGGAAGGTGTTCCGGTCCTGTCCCACCGGGAGGAGACCCCGGGGAAGACCTAGGACACGCTGGAGGGACTATGTCTCCCGGCTGGCCTGGGAACGCCTCGGTGTCCCCCCGGAAGAGCTGGAGGAAGTGTCTGGGGAGAGGGAAGTCTGGGCATCCCTGCTTAGACTGCTGCCCCCGCGACCCGGCCCCGGATAAGCGGTAGATGATGATGGTACTCTATGAACACTATATTATAAACACTATATTTAAAACACAATATTATGAACACTACTCTATGAACACTATATTATAAACACTACTCTATGAACACTATATTATAAACACTATATTATGAACACTACTCTATGAACACTATATTTAAAAACTATATTATGAACACTACTCTATGAACACTATATTATGAACACTATGAATATTACATTATGAGAACTACTCTACGAACCCTATATTATGAGCACTACTCTACGAACCCTATATTATGAACACTACTCTATGAACATTATTATGAACACTACTCTATGAACACTACTTTATGAACACTTTATTATAAACACTACTCTATGAACACTATATTATGATCACTACTATATTAACACTGTTATGAACACTACTCAATGAACACTAAATTATGAACCCTACTATATTAACCCTATATTATGAACACTACTACTGCATATGAAAATTAAAAGTGAAAGAAAGAAAGGTGATTTAAGCAATTTTGAGCATGGCATGGTTGTTGGTGCCAGACGGGCCGGTCTGTGTATTTCACAATCTGCTCAGTTACTGGGATTTTCACGCACAACCATTTCTAGGGTTTACAAAGAATGGTGTGAAAAGGGAAAAACATCCAGTATGCGGCAGTCCTGTGGGCGAAAATGCCTTGTTGATGCTAGAGGTCAGAGGAGAATGGGCCGACTGATTCAAGCTGGTAGAAGAGCAACTTTGACTGAAATAACCACTCGTTACAACCGAGGTATGCAGCAAAGCATTTGTGAAGCCACAACACGCTCAACCTTGAGGCGGATGGGCTACAACAGCAGAAGACCCCACCGGGTACCACTCATCTCCACTACAAATAGGAAAAAGAGGCTACAATTTGCATGAGCTCACCAAAATTGGACAGTTGAAGACTGGAAGCATGTTGCCTGGTCTGATGAGTCTCGATTTCTGTTGAGACATTCAGATGGTTGAGTCAGAATTTGGCGTAAACAAAATGAGAACATGGATCCATCATGCCTTGTTACCACTGTGCAGGCTGGTGGTGGTGGTGTAATGGTGTGGGGGATGTTTTCTTGGCACACTTTAGGCCCCTTAGTGCCAATTGAGCATCGTTTAAATGCCACGGCCTACCTGAGCATTGTTTCTGACCATGTCCATCCCTTTATCACCACCATGTACCCATCCTCTGATGGCTACTTCCAGCAGGATAATGCACCATGTCACAAAGCTCGAATCATTTCAAATTGGTTTCTTGAACATGACAATGAGTTCACTGTACTGAAATGGCCCCCACAGTCACCAGATCTCAACCCAATAGAGCATCTTTGGGTTGTGGTGGAACCATAGGCGCCGATTTATGTTTTCCTCCGTGGGTGCTCATAGGCGCTCGCCATTTATATATATATATATATATGTATATATATATATATATATATACACACACACACCTATATATACCTATATATACACACATATATATACCTATTTATACACCTATGTATACATATATAAACGCACTATGCACACCTATTCACTTACTTATTAATAAAGCCGTAAAGTAGATCTTTCAAAATGTACCACTTATCACAAATACAGGATTGGAGATGAAAAGTTTAACTGGGCACGTAGGCCTAACCGCGATCAGTTCGTGGGAAATTAATGTTTTGCGCTATTATCTAAATATCGATTAAAAAAAAGACACATATAGTTTCTGGGAGTTTCTCCCTAATTTCTGCTACGAGTTTTTGATAGTGGCATTTTTTCATCTGAGAAACGCTGTGATTGGTGGTTAGGGAGCACCCGGAGCAGGCAACTGGTTATGTTGCTGTCACTAACATCGACATAACCAATCACAGTGTGACAGACGCTTTACATATCACCAACGGCAAGTTTAATTTTAAATGAATGTAGCCTACTGGCGGACTGGCGGTCTGGCACACGTGGGTGCTCGTGCTCGCTATTTTCCGTGGGTGCTCGAGCCCCGGAGCACCCACGGTATCAGCGCCTATGGGTGGAACAGAAATGAGACTTTGCTACAATGTAAAGTAGTGAGTGTACAGCTTGTATAACAGTGTAAATTTGCTGTCCCCTCAAAATAACTCAACACACAGCCATTAAAAGTGAATACACCCCTATGTGAAAATGTCCAAACTGGGTCAATAGTGTCAATATTTTGTGTGACCACCATTATTTTCCAGCACTGCCTTAACCCTCTTGGGCAAGGAGTTCACCAGAGCTTCACAGGTTGCCACTGGAGTCCTCTTCCACTCCTCCATGACAACATCACAGAGCTGGGGGATGTTAGAGACCTTGTGCTCTTCCACCTTCCGTTTGAGGATGCCCCACATATGCTCAATAGGGTTTAGGTCTGGAGACATGCTTGGCCTTAACCCTCAGCTTCTTTAGTCTAAACAACTGGCAACCAAAGGGAGTATACCCCTAAGTGAAAATGTCAAAATTGGGACCAATTAGCCATTTTCCCTCCCGATGTCATCTGCCTCGTTACTGTTACTGTCTCAGGTGTGAATGGGGAGCAGGTGTGTTAAATTTGGTGTTATCACTTTCACACCCCCTCATACTGGTCACTGGAATTTCAACAAGGCACCTCATGGCAAAGAATTCTCTGAGGATCTGAAAAAAAGAATTGTTGCTCTACATAAAGATGGCCTAGGATATAAGAAGATTGCCAAGACCCTACAGCTGTTTAACAGATCAGATTCCACTTAGAACAGCCCTCACCATGGTCGACCAATGAAGTTAAGTGCATGTGCTCAACGTCTTATCCAGAGGTTGTCTTTGGGAAATAGACGTATGAGTGCTGCCAGCATTGCTGTAGAGGTTGAAGGGGTGGGGGGTCAGCCTGTCAGTGCTCAGACCATACACCACACACTGCATTAAATTGGTCTGCATGGCTGTTGTCCCAGAAGGAAGCCTCTTCTCAAGATGATGCACAAGAAAGCCCGTAAACAGGATGCTCAAGACGAGCAGACTAAGGACATGCATTACTAGAACCATGTCCTGTGGTCTGATGAGACCAAGATAAACTTATTTGGTTCAGATGGTGTCAAGCATGTGTGGCGGCAACCAGGTGAGGAGTACAAAGACTGTCATGCATGAGTGCTGCCGGCACTGGGGAGCGACAGTCCATAAATGCCAACATGTACTGTGACATACAGAAGCAGAGCATGATCCCCTCCCTTCGGAGACTGGGCCGCAGGGCAGTATTCCAACATGATAACGACAAACGCACCTCCAAGATGACCACTGTCTTGCTAAAGAAGCTGAGGGTAAAGGTGATGGACTGGCCAAGCATGACCTAAACCCTATTGAGCATCTGTGGGGCATCCTCAAACAGAAGGTGGAGGAGTACAAGGTCTCTAACATCTCTCAGCTCCATGATGTCATCATGGAGGAGTGGAAGAGGACTCTAGGGGCAACTTGTGAAGCTCTGGTGAATTCCATGCCCAAGAGGGTTAAGGCAGTGTTGGAAAATAATGGTGGCCACACATAATATTGACACTTTGGGCCCAATTTGGAAATTTTCACTTAAGGGGTGTACTCACTTTTGTTGCCAGCGGTTTAGACATTAATGGCTATGTGTTGTGTTATTTTGAGGAGTCATCATATTTACACTGTTATACAAGCTGTACACACTACTTTATATTGTAGCAAAGTGTCATTTCTTCGGTGTTGTCACATGAAAAGATATCATCAAATATTTGGGAGAATGTGTGAGGTGTACTCAGTTTCGTGAGATGCTGTACGCTCCTAAACTGACATTATTTGAAGGATACTTTGTAGGGAAAACATGACATAATCAAATCTATGTACACAAACAACACATGCAATTAAAATATGCAAAACACATTCAGATTTCTTCCACCAGGGTTGGGGGGTGAGACAGGGATGCAGCTTGAGTGTCTTTAACATTTATATCAATGAATTGACAGGAACACTGGAAAAGACCACAATACCCGGCCTCACCTTACTGGACTCAGAAATCAAGTGTCTGCTGTTTGCCGATGACCTGGTGCTCCTTTACCCAACCAGGGAGGGCCTACAGCAGCACTTAGATCTCCTTCCCCCAACCAGGGAGGGCCTACAGCAGCACTTAGATCTCCTTCCCCCAACTAGGGAGGGCCTACAGCAGCACTTAGATCTCCTTTACCTAACCAGGGAGGGCCTACAGCAGCACTTAGATCTCCTTCCCCCAACCAGGGAGGGCCTACAGCAGCACTTAGAAATTCTGCACAAATTCTGTCAGACTTGGGCTCTTGCAGTAAACCTCAGTAAGATAGGAATAAAGATTTTCCAAAAAAGGACCGGCAGCCCGGACCCCAAACATTCCATCTAGACTCTGTGGCCCTTGATCAAACCAATAACTAGTGTACGCTTACCTCTGCTTGAACATATAAACCACAGGTAACTTCACCAAGGCTGTGACTGACCTGAGAGACAAGGCCAGAAGTGCATTCTATGCCATAAAAAAGAAAATTAAACTAGACATTCCAATCAGAACCTGGCTAAAAATACTCCAGTCAGTCATAGAACCCATTGCCCTCTATGGCTGTGAGGTCTGGGGTCTGCAGACCAACCAAGATTTTGCTAGATGGGATAAACACCCATTTGAGACTGTGCATGCAGAATTTTGCAAGAGACTCTTCAAAGTCCAACGCAGAACCACAAAAAATGCATGTAGAGCTGAATTGGGACTAAACCCACTAATCCTCAAAATCCAGAAAAGATCTGTGAAAATTCACACCCACCTAAAAGAAAGCGATTACCAGAGTTTCCATAACAAAGCCCTCATCTACAGAGAAAAAGTGCTCCTTAAGCCAACTATTCATGGGGCTTTGCTCACAAACACCCCACAGAGCTCCAAGAGAGCAACACAGCCACACCCAACGAAATTATGAGGACACAAAAAGAAAACTATTTTACACACTGGAACGAATCAACCAAAAAACTCACAAATTAGAAGGCTACCTTACCTTAAACAGAGAATACACATTAGCAGAATACTTGATAACTGTAATAGACCCAAAATAGCATGGCCTTGCTATTGAGAAAATACACCATAGGCAGACCTGGCTCCTGAGAGAAGACAGATTATGCGTACACTGCCCACAAAACAAGGTAGAAACAGAGCTGCACTTCCTAACCACTTGCAAGAAGTATGATTACATCAGAGCCAAATATTTCCCTCAGATCACACACACAAGGAATTCAAGATGAAACCAAACGCTGACAAAGTACCATATTTGTTAGGCGAGGTGGAACAATGTGCTATAACAGCAGCTCGATTTGTGACCCACTGCCATGAGGAAAGAACAATCAGTGCCACAGAAACAACACTTTGAAATGTCTTTACTAACTTTACCCTACAATTTTCAGCTACTTTATGCTACTTTATGCACATCTTTACATTATGTATATATTGTGTAACACTAAAATCTCTTTATTCCTTTAAAACATGTTTAATGTTTTTGTATTGTCATCATCATCATCATCTTCCGCTTATCCGGGGCCAGGTCGCGGGGGCAGCAGTCTAAGCAGAGATGCCCAGACTTCCCTCTCCCTAGACACTTCCTCCAGCTCTTCCGGGGGGAAACCGAGGCGTTCCCAGGCCAGCCGGGAAACATAGTCCCTCCAGCGTGTCCTAGGTCTTCCCCGGGGTCTCCTCCCGGTGGGACGGGACCAGAACACCTTCCCAGGAAGGCGTTCCGGAGGCATCCGAAACAGATGCCCAAGCCACCTCATCTGACCCCTCTCGATGTGGAGGAGCTGCGGCTCTACTCTGAGCTCCTCCCGGCTGACCGAGCTTCTCATCCTATCTCTAAGAGATCGCCCAGCCACCCTGCGGAGAAAGCTCATTTCGGCCGCCTGTATCCGGGATCTTGTCCTTTCGGTCATGACCCAAAGGTGAGAGTAGGAACGTAGATTGACCGGTAAGCCTCTTTCTTCACCACGACAGACCGATACACCGACCGCATTACTGCAGAAGCTGCACCGATCCGTCTGTCAATCTCCCGTTCCATCCTTCCCTCACTCGTGAACAAGACCCCTAGATACTTAAACTCCTCCACTTGAGGCAGGAACTCTCCACCAACCTGAAGTGGGCAAGCCACCCTTTTCCGATTGAGGACCATGGCCTCGGATTTGGAGGTACTGATTCTCATCCCCACTGCTTCACACTCGGCTGCAAACCATCCCAGTGCATGCTGAAGGTCCTGGTTTGAAGGGGCCAACACGACAACATCATCCGCAAAGAGCAGAGACGAAATCATGTGGTCCCCAAACCTGACACCCTCCGGCCCCTGGCTGCGCCTAGAAATTCTGTCCATAAAAATTACGAACAGAACCGGTGACAAAGGGCAGCCTTGCCGGAGTCCAACATGCACTGGGAACAAGTCTGACTTACTGCCGGCGATTGCGGACCAAGCACCTGCTTCGGTTGTACAGGGACCTGACAGCCCTTAGTAGGCAAGGCAAGGCAAGGCAATTTTATTTATATAGCACATTTCATACACAATGGTCATTCAAAGTGCTTTACATAAAAACAATTTAAATATCCATACAGAAATAAGAAAAAATAAAATAATATAAAATCAAATACAGAACAGTGAAGAAATAAGAAAAATTAAAACCGTTAAGAATATAAAGTCAAATACAGTTTAGAATAAAAAATATAATAAAATAAAGGACAGTGAAAACAGTCGGACGGACAGTGGCACAGTGCTCATTCATTAAATGCAAAGTAAAATAGATGTGTTTTGAGTCTGGTTTTGAATGTGACTACTGTAGGAGCACATCTGATCTCTTCTGGAAGCTGGTTCCAGCTGCGACTGGCATAATAGCTAAAAGCAGACTCTCCTTGCTTCGAGTGAACCCTTGGTATTTCTAGCTGATGTGATCCTAATGATCTGAGTGTTCGTTTGGGTTTATATTCATTGAGCATATCTGCAATGTATTGAGGTCCTAGGCCTTTGAACGATTTATATACCAGTAATAATACTTTAAAATCGATCCTATATGTAACTGGCAGCCAGTGTAAAGACCTGAGGACTGGTGTGATATGATCATATTTTCTGGTTCTGCTGAGAATCCTGGCCGCGGCGTTCTGTACGAGCTGCAACTGTCTTATGGTCTTTTTGGGAAGGCCAGTGAGGAGTCCATTACAATAATCTCTTGACTAGAAACAATAAAGTCTTGACTAGAAACAAAGCATCTAATTCTTGCAATATTTTTCAGATGATAGTATGCTGATTTAGTTATTGCTTTGACATGACTACTGAAGTTAAGGTCTGACTCTAGAGACACACCGAGATTCCTGACTTGATTTTTAGTTGTTTGACCTTTAGAGTGAAGGTACGCGTTCACCTTGAGAACTTCATCTTTATTTCCAAACGCAATAACTTCAGTTATTGCGTAGTAAAGGACCCAGGACCCCATATTCCCGAAGCACCCTCCACAGGATGCCGCGAGGGACACAGTCGAATGCCTTCTCCAAATCCACAAAACACATGTGGATTGGTTGGGCAAACTCCCATGAACCCTCCAACACCCCGTAGAGGGTATAGAGCTGGTCCAGTGTTCCACGGCCCGGACGAAAACCACACTGTTCCTCCTGAATCCGAGGTTCTACTATCGGCCGTATTCTCCTCTCCAGAACCCTGGCATAGACTTTCCCGGGGAGGCTGAGAAGTGTGATCCCCCTATAGTTGGAACACACCCTCCGGTCCCCCTTCTTAAAAAGAGGGACCACCACCCCGGTCTGCCATCCCAGAGGCACTGTCCCCGACCGCCACGCAATGTTGCACAGGCGTGTCAACCAAGACAGCCCCACAACATCCAGAGACTTGAGGTACTCAGGGCGGATCTCATCCACCCCCGGTGCCTTGCCATATTAATACTTTTTTGCTGTATTTCATTTCCATTTGCTTTGGCAATGTAAACATGTTTCCCATGGCAATGAAGCCAATTTAATTGAACTGAATACTTCTCTACGGACACTATATTAAGGACACTTCTCTATGGATACTAAATTAAGGGCAATCTTTTATGGACACTATATTAGGACACTTCTCTATGGACACTATATTAAGGACACTATATTAAGGGCAATCTTTTATGGACACTATATTAAGGACACTTCACTAAGGATACCACATTAAGGAAACTTCTCTATGGACACTAAATTAAGGGCACTTCTCTGTGGACAATAAATTAAGGGCACTTCTCTATGGACACTAAATTAAGGGCACTTCTCTATGGATATTACTCTACACAGTCTCAGTTCTACTAACTGCAGAGAGAGTGGTCCAAAACAGCCTCTTGTGATTTGCTTCATGAGAGCTATGCATTTTTTCAAATAAAGACAGAGAGAACAGAGACTCCGGATGAACGTATGTAAAATTAACCCAGTAAAGTCTCTAGTAAGACCCTTTTACAAGGGTAGATTCGGCCAAGACAGGAATCTGCACTGATTGGAAAATCTTTCTAGACTAAACAGTTCTCTGTGTGTGTTCTAGACTGAACAGTTCTCTCTGTGTGTGTTCTAGACTGAACAGTTCTCTGTGTGTGTGTTCTAGGCTGAACAGTTCTCTGTGTGTGTTCTAGACTGAAGGGTTCTCTGTGTGTGTTCTAGACTGAAGGGTTCTCCGTGTGTGTGTTCTAGACTGAACAGTTCTCTGTGTGTGTTCTAGACTGAACAGTTATCTCTGTGTGTGTTCTAGACTGAACAGTTTTCTGTGTGTGTGTTCTAGGCTGAACAGTTCTCTGTGTGTGTTCTAGACTGAACAGTTCTCTGTGTGTGTTCATGACTGAACAGTTCTCTGTGTGTGTTCAAGGCTGAACAGTTCTCTCTGTGTTCTAGGCTGAACAGTTCTCTCTGTGTGTGTTCTAGGCTGAATGGTTTTGTGTGTGTGTTCTAGGCCGAACGGTTCTCTGTGTGTGTTCAGACGTGAACAGATCTCCTCTCACTCTGAGCCACTGCAATATCTTTCCCATCGCATCATCATGACTGAATGAGCACACAGTGAGAACTATCAAAGATGTTAATCATTCTTATTACATACTGAACATGGCATGGCGGGTTTTAATCTCGCAGGGGCAACCTTTTCAAAGCTCATTACCCTGCTGCAGTATCTTGCTTTGTGTGTCTGTATGTGTGTGTGTGTGTGTATTTGCCTGTCAGCATGTCCAGGGGCTGCCTCCATTCAGTAACACTTTTTATGACTGTCATAACCATGTCATAACATGTAACAGCCAACCTAAAGTGTCATATCATGTTACAATATGGTCATAACATATAGGAAGACTTGTTGTGACAATCATAACCATGTCAGAACATGTGATAACAGCTGACATAACTTATTATAACCTATTATAATACTGACATTACACCGTCATAACATATGGGAAGACTTGTGACAATCATAACCATGTCAGAACATGTGATAACACCCTGATCTAGTCAGGGTATTAATAGTGCCAAACAACTTCCAATCTCTTAATAATAATATAATATTCAAGGCCTTTGAAATCTTTTCATGCCCAGTCCCTGATGTCCCACAGTTCTTCTGAAATAATTTGTACACTGATTCCTTCAGGCCTGGGACTCTGCAGACCCACATGCACATTTTCACTGAATGAACTGCCTCTGTGTAATTGTCAGACTGCTGCAAATGTCTTGAGATTTCAGGGGTTTTTTTGTTAGTAGAGATGAATGCAATAGACAGTGTGCCCTTCACTTTTATTGATAAGAACAAAGGGACACTTAAAACCATGTATTTCTATACACATATGGCACATAATCTGTACAAGGGTCTTCCTCCTCCCAGGTTTAGTTTGTGAGGACCTTCAGCTACCCAGTCAGCACCAAACATCACATTCAGCAACATTGTATTTCGGTTAATACGGCTCCAAGGAATTTGCCATCAATGAAACCGCACGGATATACATTCTGTTGACCGGCAGGAGTTTTAGACTAAACAAGAAAGGCACCCCTCCCCCCTCAAAAAAGAAAAGCACAATCTTCAAGTATTCAATCAGCCATTTTGTGTGTGTGTGTGTGTGTTGGTGTGTTTTGGCCAACCTGGTGAAAGCCTTCATGATACACAGTCTCTTTCCCCCAGTCACATTCAAAGCATTGCCTCCTCCTCCGCGCTGTGTGTGGGTGTGTGTATGTGTGTGTGTGTGTGCGTGTGTATCAGAAGGTGCTCTGGAGGAGACAGCGGCAGCCACAGCCGGTGGGACACTCGTCCTGGGTCCGGAACCACTCCATCATGTGGCTGGTGTGTCCACCGTGGCCGCAGCTCAGGCAGAAGTTGGAGGAGCCGCGCACCGCCACGTGGCAGATGGCACACTGGAAGGTGAACCGCTTACACACCGCGCACTGCGTGCCGCACGCCTGGCTACGGCAATGACAGCAGTACACGCCGAACTCTGAGGAGAGAAGAAGGGGAGCAGACGAGGGGAAAGGAAGAGAGGGAGAGGGGAGGGCGAGAGAGGAAATGGGAGGAGAGGAGGGCGACAGAAGGAGAGAGGAGGAAAGGAGAGGGCAGGGTAGGGGAGGAGAAGAGGAGGGCGACAGGAGAGAGGAAGAAAGGAGAGAGGAGGGCGAGACGGTGGAGGAAAGAAGAGGGGAGGCCGAGAGAGGAGAATGGAGGAGAGGGTGACAGAAGACAGAAATGGAGGAGAGGGGGACAGAGAGGACGGGAGAGAGGATGAGAAAAAGTTGGATGGAGCTCAAATGGTTCTTGGCACTCTGTCAAGTTCACTATACATTAGAGCAGTGTTTCCCAACCCTGACCCCAGGACAAGGTTTGGCAAGTACTGCTTAGACAGTACTATGAAAGAGTATTAGGCAATCTGAGAAAATTGTTTAAAGCTACTTATCTGGGCAGTGAGTGTATATTTGCTTGTAGAAACACCATATGACATTAAAGTAAACAAGAATTTCCATCAAATACAATGACATCTAACAATAATTGATTGTGTTGTCCAAAAGGATTCTTGTAAGGTGTCCAGAAGAAATGTCAGGGAGACATTTGGAAATGGACATGGTGAAGACAGAAAATGCAGTGGAGGAGCAAAAAAGCTGTCAGCATCTGACAAACAGTTCAGTCACGTCCCTGAAGGACCGAAGAAATTCCACTCAGGTGCTTGCACCGCATCTGAAAGAGTCACCCAGCACCAAAGTCTTACAAGAAATGTCCAACTTTGAATAATTCCCAAAAAAACTATCACTATCTTTAAGCACGATAATGACCCCAAACCATCTGCAAAGACGATTAAGACCTACTTGGAGCTGATGTCTGCATATCGAACACTAGCATTAAATTGGCCAACTTCAATGTAATTGAAGCAGTGTGGTATCACTTGGAAAATAATAAAAAGCAGCCAAAGTCCAGAGTTATGGCAAATCCTGCAAGTAATTCCCTACAGGAGTACTTCAAATTTCATGAAACTACACCAAAGCGAATTGCTTCTGTTTCTCATTCGAAGGGAAGCCACACAAAATACTCACCTGTTTTGAAAACAGAATACTTCGTCACATTCCTGTTTCCTTGCGTTTCCTTCAATGTTAGAGTACATTTTTAAACCAACACCAACTTGCTCAGATAAAAGGTTTACAATAAATGTGCTGTAGATCACTACACCACATACTACAACGGTATACAGTTCACTGACAGGGATTTGGGCACCAGACAGGACAGATTAGGACACTCACCGATGCCTCTGTGAGGTTCAGGAGGACAGGATATAAACTTGAGGACCTCTGCTCTTTTTTCCTTCAGACCCCAGCGATGGAGGATCTCACCGTAGTACTTCTTAAAGTCATCAAACTGCAGCGTGTTGGTAGGGTCCAGGAGCCTTGACGAACACCCATACAATAGATTTATTTAATACTCCTACTCAGCTACACAGGACTCCTTATTGCTGAGCAGAAACACATGATAGTCATGTTATAAAGTCGGAACCCCACTTGGAAAGTGGTAATGCCATGTGACAGATGGCTATGTTATCCAAACACGGCTAACATATCCAAACACACATGGATATGTTATCTTCAACACACCACTGACAGATAAAAATAAACAAATTCAACCATTGACCCTGAAAGATTATACTTTGCAAGCATAAGTTCATCAAAAATCATTAAGGCATTTTTCCTAGCTTTAATGGCTGGTGTTGCCCCCTTTGGCTGAAAAAACCTAGTGAGTGGGAGGAATTTCTGCCCTGTGTTCTTTAGAAGCACAGCTTCAACTCTGTCATGTTTGAGGGCTTTCTTGAATGTACTGTCCCCCGACAGCATTTTGACAGGGTTGAGATCTAGACTTTTACTATGCCATTCCACAATCCGGCATTTTTTCTTGCTGATTCATTATGTCGTAGCTTCTGCTGTGTGTTTTGGATCATTTTGTGTTGAAAGATTGTGTTTGATTCAGCTTCAGCTTTGTGACAGATGGCCTCACATTTTTCTCAAGAATTCTCTGATACAATATGGAAGTTGTGGTTGACATGAATGAGAGCAAGTTGGCCCTGAGGCAGCAAAGCAGCCCCAAAACATAATGCCACCACCTCCAAGCTTTATGTTTGGCACGAGGGCCTTCTATTCAGTCAAAATGTATTAAAAACTTGAAGCACACAGCCAAGACAAAACGGAAGTATTTTCAGGACATCCGTGAGTGTTGTTGAATGACTTAGGCAAAGGCCCAGACTATCCAGGTGTGTGTTTCTCTCCCTTTGTCATGATGGGGTATTGTGTGTAGACTGATTAATAATTAATTGAATAAATTATAAATTCAGTCTATCATAATACTATTTGGAGAAAGTGAAGGGGTCTGAGTACTTAACGAAGGCACTGTATTTCGGTCCAGAAGCCTGGACATAAACAACCAGATATGGTCCAGGTACAGAAAGACATTCTGTTCTTGACTGGTCTACTGCCTGTTCCTGACTAGTCTGCTACCTGTTCCTGACTGGTCTGCTACCCTTTTCTGACTAGTCTCCTGCCTTTTTCTGACTAGTCTCCTGCCTTTTTCTGACTAGTCTCCTGCCTTTTTCTGACTGGTTTACCATCTGTTTCTGACTAGTCTACAGTTTCCATTTAAAATGGATACTGTTGTTTCACACAAATAACATACCCATACATGTTTTGTCAGAGTTAAATCATAGTCATTCACATTACTTTTTGTTCATGTCGTGCAGTTCTTTCTCTCGCTCACGGGGGTCTGTGTATGGTTGGTTGGCATAGCGATAATCATCGGGCGAGGACTCTCCCCAGGGAGGGATGTGTTCTGGGTCTCGACCTGATTAAACCAATAAAGAGATGAAACCAAAACAGAGGCAGTAAGAAGAGGAAGAAATAAATAAAGATAATAGTAATAAGAACATTTGTTATAGAACCCACTGCCCTCTAAGTCTTTGAGGTCCAGGGGTTTACGTATCAGCTAAGAATTCACAACATGGGACAAGCATGCAGAGCAAAATTAGGATTGAACCCACAAACTATCAAAATGTTCATTTATCAAACAACTCAACTTGGCTCATCATTTTAATCATTTCTGTTCACGGTAATCAGTGAAGTTCCACAACTGATTATGCAAGCACAGGATGTGGGATATTTAATGAACAAGAATTATGATGAACAGGTAGACAGAGATCATGAGGCAGCTGGCATGGAGAGCCTTGACCTGCTGAGACTGGAGCAATCCAACATAAAATGAAACACGTCAGACTGGAGCTCTCCAAGCTAAACAAAACACGCCAGACTGGAGCTCTCCAAGCTAAATGAACCAGATCAGATTGGAGTTTACCAAGCTACACGAAACAGGTCAGATTGGAGTTTACCAAGCTAAACGAAACAGGTCAGATTGGAGTTTACCAAGCTAAACGAAACAGGTCAGATTGGAGTTTACCAAGCTAAACGAAACAGGTCAGATTGGAGTTTACCAAGCTAAACGAAACAGGTCAGATTGGAGTTTACCAAGCTAAATGAAACAGGTCAGATTGGAGTTTACCAAGCTAAATGAAACAGGTCAGATTAGAGTTTACCAAGCTAAATGGAACAGGTCAGATTAGAGTTTACCAAGCTAAATGGAACAGGTCAGATTGGAGCTCTCCAAGCGAAACAACCTGTGAGCCTTCATGGCTAAGGTGGGGCAGGCTAACCCTGAAGACGTTAGAACAAATGGTTCAGCCTATTGAAATGTTTAAGACGACCAATAATTGCAAACCCCAAAAGGTTTCTGTTGGGTTTGAGCGAGGTGAAGTATACTCAATCATCAGCCGGAATGACATGACCACAAAAAGAGAAAACAAGGGGCCATAACAGAACAGTCGAGGCCGAGAACTGTGAATGATCACAATGTGCTCCCCCCCCGTTTTACCCTCGGGGTTCACAGCAGAAACGTACCAAGAATACCCAGTAAAGAAGCAGCCAGAAGCAGCCTGAGGCCACCAGCCAGCTGAGGGTACCCAGTGGCATAATGCAGACAAGGACCAGACGCCGGACTCCGCCAGAAGTCGGTGGACGAAGAACATCACATCCTGCACATCAGCAGAATGTTAATGGACGCGAGAGAGGAAGTAAGCTACGGTGGAACGAGAGCCTCTAGACATGAAGTGGGCCCTTTCGTACTTATCGCCCCTCAAGTGGATGACTGCACTTCTCAGAAACAACAAAACCACGTGTTTGTTTTTTTGCCTACGAGGCATCTCACCGCTACGTGAAGGCAGTGCTCACTCCCAGTTTAACCACCTCTCTGTCTTTGGGCACCCTAATGTTGGAACCAGCTTCCTCCTGAAGCAAGGACAGCTGCCCCTTTTCAGAGTCCCTGCCCCTTTTCAGAGTCCCTGCCCCTTTTCAGAAATCCTCCCTATTTAGTAATACATTGCTCAAAAAAAGTGAAGGGAACACATAATCACATCACAGTTTCGCGTGTTGCTAGTGTCCTTGTCACTACTGGTAGCATGAGGCGGTCCAATCAGGTCCAATTTTTGAGGTACAAGAAAAACATTTGTTGTAGTACAGTGGGGTGTAACAAAACTACAGGTGAAAAGCTTTCTGGAAAAGGCATGCTTTCTGGAAAACTATAAAAAAATTCCAGGGCCTAGGTGCTGAGCAGGTAAAAGCCCTTGCACCCATAGCTGAGCCTGAAAGTGGTGACAAGCATGTCGAAACAGACTCCATAAGCGTGGAATCAGGGCCCGACGTCCTCTAGTGACGTCTAATATATTCCATTCATGGAGACCCGATGTGTGATTTAAGTGTTTGACCAGTGTATTTTATACCTCCCTATTAAAAATGCAACCGACAAAAAACAGGAGATTCTTCTCTTTTTACACAGACACCAATATGTTCAACTGTGTCCCCATTAAAATTAGATTTCCCCTCATGTATTTATAGTTCCGGGAGGGAAGTGACATACATAATGGCATTTACATCAGAAGTTACGTACCAACGTTCCAGGTAGTTGTGGTGGTAGAATCAGACGTGCTGGAACAGGAGCCTGAGGTCATGGAGCTGGACGTGTAACTGGGCTAGGGAAAGGAAGAGAGAGAGCCAATGAGGAAGCTGAAAGGAGAGGGAGGAAGTGGGGGAGAAATCACGTGAAAAAGGATCTAAAGGCTAGAGCTGGTCATGTGGTCGCCTCATCGAGGATGCAACCGGAACGCGCCACGCTGACTTACGTATCGTGAATGGTGAGGGGGGATCTGTGTTGAACGGCCTGGAGCATGTTGTCCGTACAGGGAGAAGTAGTCCTGAGGACATCCTGAGGTCCTGAACGCACTACAGAGCATGGCCAAGGTCTGGACGTCACTCATTTGGGAACATCCCTGGGTCCTGAACACACTACAGAGCATGGCCAAGGTCTGGATGTCACTCATTTTGCTGTAGTGGTCGAGGCTAGGAAGGGGACAGAGGAAAAAGTCTGATACAATTCTACATATGAAATTAAGAGATGTCCGAGTCTTAGACAATAGAGAATGTGAGGCGTCTTAAAATGTTCCCGGGTAGATAATAATTGGTCCGTTATAATAAGATCACATTTGTGACATCAGGATCGCCATGTCATCTGAACAGTCTGAATGACAAGGTAGGAGGGAGATAGGCATGTAGAGAAAGACAGGTATGTAGGGGGAAGACAGGTATGTAGGGGAAGACAGGTATGCAGGGGGAGAAAGGTATGCAGGGGGAGAAAGGTATGCAGGGGGAGACAGGTATGCAGGGGGAGACAGGTATGCAGGGGGAGACAGGTATGCAGGGGGAGACAGGTATGCAGGGGGAGACAGGTATGCAGGGGGAGACAGGTATGTAGGGGGAGACAGGTATGTAGGGGGAGACAGGGGAACTTGCTGTTCAGCGTGCATTCATCAAGAAGTTCCATAAAACAACCAGAACTAGTTCAGTGGATTTAAGACCTGTTCATTGTTTTCATCTGTTACTTAATGTTTGGTGGTTACCCCACCAACCGTTCTCCCTAAGTAGAATGTACGGAAAACAGCTGAGTTGTGTTTATACTTCCAAGCTTCTTGAAAAGTATGAATGAAGTCACTCTGGATAAGAGTGCCTGCTAAATGACTGAAATGAACATGCCAGCCTGATTTCATTCATTACCGATAACCCTTTCCAAAGAGCTTAACAATGTCTAATCGGTGTACAGCATTTCCAGTACAGAATATTTGCTACTCACAGAGTCTCCAGCAGGTGGCGCCCAAAGGGGTGTCTGGCCCATGGCGTATCAGTGTCAGGGTCAGATTCACAATCTGGACTGAGGTCTAGACTGGTGGCAGCGGAGGCCAGGGCCCACACCTAAAACACACACACACACACACAGCCAGTTTATTAACAAATACACCACAGCAATTTCTAAATAACTTTTCATCACCATGTAGTCAGTAAGGATGTTTGTCATCACCATGTAGTCAGTAAGGATGTTTGTCATCACCATGTAGTCAGTAAGGATGTTTGTTATCACCATGTAGTCAGTAAGGATGTTTGTCATCACAATGTAGTCAGTAAGGATATTTGTCATCACCATGTAGTCAGTAAGGATGTTTGTCATCACCATGTAGTCAGTAAGGATGTTTGTCATCACCATGTAGTCAGTAAGGATGTTTGTCATCACCATGTAGTCAGTAAGGATGTTTGTCATCACCATGTAGTCAGTAAGGATGTTTGTCATCACCATGTAGTCAGTAAGGATGTTTGTCATCACCATGTAGTCAGTAAGGATGTTTGTTATCACCATGTAGTCAGTAAGGATGTTTGTCATCACAATGTAGTCAGTAAGGATATTTGTCATCACCATGTAGTCAGTAAGGATGTTTGTCATCACCATGTAGTCAGTAAGGATGTTTGTCATCACCATGTAGTCAGTAAGGATGTTTGTCATCACCATGTAGTCAGTAAGGATGTTTGTCATCACCATGTAGTCAGTAAGGATATTTGTCATCACCATGTAGTCAGTAAGGATGTTTGTCATCACCATGTAGTCAGTAAGGATGTTTGTCATCACCATTTAGTCAGTATGGATGTTTGTCATCACCATGTAGTCAGTAAGGATGTTTGTCATCACCATGTAGTCAGTAAGGATGTTTGTCATCACCATGTAGTCAGTAAGGATGTTTGTCATCACCATGTAGTCAGTAAGGATGTTTGTCATCACCATGTAGTCAGTAAGGATGTTTGTCATTCCGGTGTTGTCACATTAACCGTCATTTATACTTCCACTTGATGCTGAGTGAATAGTTACCACTCGGTCACGGATTTCATAATTTGTTTTGTTTTGTGGGGTTTGTGCTTCGACTTCAGCAGTTTGGATATTGTGATTGGTTAGGTCCCGAACCTCCCTTTGTCCGGGGGTAATATTACCGCTCTCCCCCTCGTCTCCCCTATTTTCTTTCCAAACTAAAGATCAGAACACACCGTGTTTGACAATGTGAGGCAAATGGTTCAATGTGCCATGCAACTGAAGCCAACAGGGGCCTTCATGCTGTCTCTCTCTCATCAATGAGTTGTCACAACAATAACACGGTCTCTCTGTTATTACCATGTTTTCACAAAATAATATCTCAGTCATCACTGTGCTGGCACATAATATTGTCTCTCTGTCATCACAGTCTTGTCACCAAATGCTTTCTCACAGTAATTATTATGTTGTCACATAACACTGTCTCTGTCATCACTGTGTTGTCACATAACACGGTAGCTGTCATCACTGTGTTGTCAAATAGCGCTGTCTCACTGTCATTCATCTCCGTGCCATCCCATAATGCGGTCTCTCCGTTGTCACTGTTGTCACATAACGCTGTCTTACTTCTTTCATTAATGTGTCAGCCCGTAGCGCTGTCTCTCTGTCATCACCGAGTTGTTACATAATGCTGTCTTACTGTCTTTTATCACCATGTAATCCCATAGCGCTGTCTCTCTCTCATCACCGAGTTGTTATATAATGCTGTCTTACTGTCTTTTATCACCATGTAATCCCATAGCGCTGTCTCTCTCTCATCACCGAGTTGTTATATAATGCTGTCTTACTGTCTTTTATCACCATGTAATCCCGTAGTGCTGTCTCTCAGTCATCACTCAGTTTTGACAAGAACACCTCTCTGCCACCACCAACTTCTGTCTTCCTAACCTACCTTTGCCACATCTCGGCGTCCCAGAGCCAGGGCTGCTGCTGCGTTCTTCTGGCACGTGTCCTGGATGTCATTAACATTCAAACTGCAGGCGGTAAAGACCAAGGGAGTAAGGAAGGATGTAAGGATGGAAGTAAGGAGGGAGGGCTTGTCCAGGCCCATAAATGCTTTAGATAATGCTGTTTAAGCTTTTTCCAACAATCCCCGGCCGCTATTACTCACATGTATGCCTCCCCCAAGGCCTTGTGTACGGGAAGCAGACAGGAGATCTCCTGGATGATGACTTTCCCTGCCAGCTTTATAGGTCTGTTACCATACTCTGCTCCTTCTCGCTTCGTCTTGAAACGACGTGATTTCTGACATACGCAAACAAACAGCAAAACAAACAAAATCACAAACTAACCTTGGATCAGTTGCAATAAAAGCCCAGGTGTTGTTTACAGGGATGAGGGTGTGTAGTGAAAATGTCTGTTTAGATTGTGAACATCTGGTTCAATTTGAAGATTTAGTTGTTGCTGATGCCAGCAATCACAGGACTTTACCTGCAGTGTTATAATTGTGTTAATACAAGCTTTGGCCATCATTAATGTTAGACGCAGAGGTTGAGAGTATTGGTGGGTTTAAACGTGGTTATCCGTGCTGTGAAAGAGTGACATCATGCACAGTAAGGGTTGCTACATTCCAGTAACTAAACTCACAAGTTTTCTAAAAATCCCAGTTGGAATATTCCACGGAATATGACAGAATAAGCATGAAATCTGGACTGCTAAAACTAAAACTTCTTAAAATGTAGAATGTGGCAAGGTACGTAGAGATAGAGGGAGAAAGGTGAAGATAGGAGAAGACAAATCAATCAAGGGGAAAAAACAAGAGAAGGCGAGAGATGGATGAATGAATGAACGGAGGAAGGAGGGCACGTGAAAGCCAAATACCGGGCAGTCATGAGCAATCTGCATAGACCAGCGACGAAGGCCAGACTGAAGAGGCTTCTGATTGATGGAGAGGGGAGATAAGAGTGGACCAACCACAGCTCAGATGTGGGAGGAGGATGGGCAGGGGGAGGCATGCCAGTCAGCGGGACAGCCAACAGACAAGGAGGGAGGTGATGCAGGAGGGGCAGAGAACAACACAAAACCATGAAGCTACAAACATTAACCAGGAAGTATGGAGAACAGAATGTTAGCAATATGAATGAACTAGCTTGAGCTATAAAGTCAGAAGTTGGAATCAACCAGTTATTGCTATAAGCAGTGCAAATGAGCTAGCAATGGTTATAATGTCAGCAATATGAATGAGTTAGCAATAGCTATAAATTCAGCTAGCTATATAGTCTCCTATATGAATCAGCTAGCTATAATAGTATCAGCAGCACAAACATTAGCTATAATGTCACATAGATGGATAAGGAAGCTGTCAGTGATATGAATTAACAAGCTATAGCTATGATTTCAGCAGTATGAAAACGCTAGCAATAGCAACCATATCAGCAACATGAATGGGTTAGCTATGTCAGCTATATGAATGAGTTAGGTACAGCTATAATGTTTGCTAACTATAGCTTTGTAAGCTACTTGAATGTGTTAGCTATAACTATTATTTCAGCTTTATGAATGAGTTAGCTATAATGTCAACTATTTGAATGAGTTAGCTATAGCTGTAATGTCAGCTATATGAATGAGTTAGCTATAACTACAATGTCAGCTATATAACTATAATGTCACCTATTTGAATGAGTTAGCTATAACTTTGTCAGCTATATGAATGAGTTAGCGATAACTATAATGTCAGCTGTATGAATGAGGTAGCTATAGCCATATTGACAGCAGCTATAGCAATATCATTCCCAGATGTACAATTTCTCATAGTTATACTATAATATACTGTACATAACAATTATATACCAACGATATATTTAATTTAAAGCTACGGTGTGGGACTTTTGGAATTAACAAAAACATTTATGAAACCTCCCATTTTGGCCCAGATTATATAATATGTTGTGCCTAAAATCACTACCATATCTCAGTTCTCAGTTAGCCTGGAAATTCCAACTTTGAAAGCTAGTGGTTTTGATAACATAGGGCAGAAATCAAAACATACACAGACTACGCCATTCTGTGGGACAATTCTTTGGCTTGACAGGTGCCACTACAATAATGTATGAGGTGGAAAACACATTTGAAGGGATCTTATATCATTCCAACAGTCCTACTGTACAGTCATGTCAAAATGTACACCCATTGGGTAAAGTTGTCTTCAGGTCCATTGTGTAAGAGGGCCATTCTGAAATATGGATGCTGTGGCCAATTAAAAGTAATTACATATGCTTGGGGTCATCTGTCTCTCGGGAAGATTCAACTGCAGCCAAGCGTCATCCTCCTGGCAGATGTCCCCAAGTCAAAATATCCTGCCGTCCACGGATTACCGCATGATTATGAATTACAACCCCAGTAAAGTTCAAAATGCCAATAATCTTTGAGGGCTCCAGGACCGGTGGAAGTCACCCACCACCATGACATCATAGACCCACCCATCGTCAGGTGTATGGGGTGGTTTTCTGTCTGACAAAATGAACGTGTCCAAAAATCCCCAAGGGGTCATCCAAGTAAAACCCCTGGAGGTCGACAAACAACGTGGTACTGGGACTGGGACTGGAACCAGGGCTCCGGTCAGAGGGAAACAGTGCCCCCTAGTGCACATCAGGTGTGTGTGTCTCACCCGTTCCTTGTAGTAGAAGGAGGATATGGAGACCGGGTCCTTGTCGGTGCGTGTGGGGCTGCCACCGTACAGCCTCAACGTGCTCTGTGACTCCGTGCGCATTTTCAGGGGAGTGAGAACTCCACTGTGGTACGCTGACAGGGCCGATAGGGACCTGGAAATGAATGCACCGGTTAACGCGCACACACGCACGCACGCACGTACACACACGCGCACACACACACACACACACACACACGCACGCACGCACGCACGTACACACACGCGCACACACACACACACACACACACACACACGCGCACACACGCGCACACACACACACACACACACACACACTCTAACCCACATAAACTCTCTCACAATCAATCACACTCTAACCAAATAAACTCACAATTGCACACTCACAATCTCGCACACACTCTCGCACACTCTAACCAAATAAACTCACAATCACACACACCCTCACAATCCCACACACACTCTCTCAGTCTCACACACACTCTCTCTCTCTCTCAGAAACACAAAGCTGTATAAGATCTGTGCGTGATACCTGGGCGTCGGCTCTGTGGTCGGAACAGAGCGGTGCATGGTGATTGGTCTGGTGAAGTACACTAGGCAGCCAGTGCCACAGAAGCGAGCGCCCGAGGTGCGCGGGAAGGGGATGTTGGCGTCCTGGTAGGAGCCATAGGTGTTGGTGACCCGGGGAAACGCCGGCAGAGCCGGGGTCACAGGGTTAGTTAGGAGGTACGGATTGGCAGCACCGCTGTCCTCCTGGGTCTGGACAAAGGGGAGGGAGGGAACAAGACCAAGAGAGATCCAGAGAGAGAGGGAGAGAGAGAGATCCAGAGACACAGAGAGAGAGAGGGAGACAGAGAGAAAAGGGGGAGAGAAGGGGGAGGAAGGACACATTCTTGGGTTTGTTTGCGTGGACCAATGAACATGCTCAATTCAAAACACATAAATGTGTCTGTGCCTCTCACCATATAAGACTCCAGACAGGAAACCAGTTGTCTCACACAGGGTTCCAGGCAGTTCTGGTTCCTTTTGACCTTCTGCAGTGATGTGTCTGTTAGGATCTACAGAGGGAACCCAACCACAGAGTCATTTAGAGATACATGTTCGCTATTTTGAATCCACATTACGTAAAGTATTTCACTACATCTGAAATTCAGCAGACACTCTCGTCCAGAGATAAGTTGGCTCATTCCTCTTAACCAGGTGATCCAACATACCATATCCCCCTTAAGATAGCCAGGTGAGAGAATATAATAAAGCTGAAGTGAATTGAATTGAATATACCACATTATCTCAATACAGGCATTTACAAATACATTTAAAAGTAAATATATCTGGACACATGGTTAGAAATAGCACAACACACACACCTTTTGAATCTTGGTCCTCATTGTGGAGGGGATTGTGGTGGGGGAGACAAACTGGAAGGACGGGGCAGCATTGTTGGGGTAATGAGCTGGGAACTTCACCACCAGTCGCACCTGAATGGTCCCAAAGACAGCTGACACCACACAGCTCCGGTTCACTGCATCCATCTAGACTCCAAAACAATCACACTGCATCACTGATCTCGTGTAGACATCAAAACAATCACACTAAATCACTGATCTTGTTTAGAATTCAAAACTATCACACTGCATAGCTTAATTTATCCTGACATAAAACATCTTCTTGTACTAAATTCAGGTCAAGCTACACCACTGCATCCACATAGACTTCAGACCATTCAAACTATATCACTGCATCCATTTACACTTCAGAACATTCATACTATATCACTGCATCGATTTACACTTCAGGACATTCACACTATATCACTGCATCCATTTACACTTCAGGACATTCACACTAGATCACTGCATCCATTTACACTTCAGGACATTCACACTATATCACTGCATCCATTTACACTTCAGGACATTCACACTATATCACTGCATCCATTTACACTTCAGGACATTCACACTATATCACTGCATCCATTTACACTTCAGGACATTCACACTAGATCACTGCATCCATTTACACTTCAGGACATTCACACTAGATCACTGCATCCATTTACACTTCAGGACATTCACACTATATCACTGCATCCATTTACACTTCAGGACATTCACACTAGATCACTGCATCCATCAAGGCTTCAGAACATCCAGCTGTATGAGACTTCAGTCTGACCTCCACGTTGACGTTTCTGATCTGCAGGTTGACCAAAGAGAATTCCTGTTGCAGTGTCTGGGGCAACCCCGAAGGGTCATGTCTACCAGTGGAGTTCAGCAGACCATCCTGGTCTGAATTAACAAGAAAAATACACGGGTATTAATGGGGAACCCAGGCCGTCGTAGTGTCTATTGGACTACTGTGTTTTGAATTGAGAAAGCTGTATTTCGATTCCTGCACAATGTATGGACATTATTCTACTACATTTTGGTTTCTGTGCATTTAACATATTCTTCTACATTCAGCTTAATTTATATTGAATACAGATTGTTATTCTACTATATTAAGGTTACTTTGTATTGAATATAGACTATTATTCCCCTATATTCTGGTTTCAGAGACATACATGGCTGTGTATTGAATAGACAACAATTACAAACCTGTGACCAATATTCCCATACTACTGAATCACAAAATGGAAAACCATTGGTTTAATACAGCAACATATTTAAATAAACAGTAATTAGGGTACTCCTCCCCCATCTTCCCTCACCCAGTATGTCGTCAGCTAACTGGCCAGAGATGTGAGTTGCAGATTCATGGTCCGGTGAGGGCAGGATCTTCTCTGACTCTGTGGTTAAACTCATCCCCTCCATCAAGTCTTCTACCAGATCATTGGCACACAGCTACACACACACACACACACACACACACACATTTGTATTTCTATCCTTGTGGGGACTAGAAAACAAAAAAACAGCATTTTGTCTAAACATTACCTGGTGTCTAACTCTAACCCAGAATGCCAAAACCTAAAAGTGTTCTCAATTCTAATACTGTCCCCAAAAATTTTACCCTAAACCTAACCCACAGGATGGAAATAGACGGCAAAAAAATTGCTGTATGCTGATGTATAGGGGATCAATGACATATATAGCATTCCATGGCTATATCAACAATATGGTTAAAGAGTATCCACCCGCCATATCAGACTGACCTGCATCCTAATCCTGACCTCTGACCTTCCGAAGCAGAGTATCCACCCGCCATATCAGTCTGACCTGTATCCTAAACTTGACCTCTGACCTTCTGGATATCAGTCTGACCTGGATCCTAACCCTGACATCTGACCTTCCGAAGCTGAGTATCCCCCGCCATATCAGTCTGACCTGCAATCTAACCCTGACCGCTGACCTTCTGAAGCTGAGTGTCCACCTTCCATATCCTCAGAGTCTGGTCCCTGGACCAGGTCACCAGCTGGTAGTCCTTAGACCCTGGGAGGAGACATAACAAGACAGGGTCCAGTAGAGACAACACCGTAACACAACACAAGTCTAAGGAGAATCCCACAACATTATTCTATTAGCAGGTAGACTTATGATGACAGTTTAGGATAGGGGGAACATATAGCCTGGCCTCTGGTTGTCGTTACCAACACTGACCCAGGCTAGTAATCATGTAGTTACCAACACTGACCCAGGCTAGTAATCATGTAGTTACCAACACTGACCCAGGCTAGTAATCATGTAGTAGTTACCAACACTGACCCAGGCTAGTAAACATGTTGTAGTTATTAACACTGACACAGGCTAGTAATCATGTAGTAGTTACCAACACTGACCCAGGCTAGTAATCATGTAGTTACCAACACTGACCCAGGCTAGTAATCATGTAGTAGTTACCAACACTGACCCAGGCTAGTAAACATGTTGTAGTTATTAACACTGACACAGGCTAGTAATCATGTAGTAGTTACCAACACTGACCCAGGCTAGTAAACATGTTGTAGTTATTAACACTGACACAGGCTAGTAATCATGTAGTAGTTACCAACACTGACCCAGGCTAGTAAACATGTTGTAGTTATTAACACTGACACAGGCTAGTAATCATGTAGTAGTTACCAACACTGACCCAGGCTAGTAAACATGTTGTAGTTATTAACACTGACACAGGCTAGTAATCATGTAGTAGTTACCAACACTGACCCAGGCTAGTAAACATGTAGCAGTTACCAGGACTGACCCACAACCCTTTTAGGGGAAGACATTATGGTAACATGTGGGACAGAGACATGGACCAGAATAGAGACATGGGGAAAACTCACCCTCTTTCTGGGGGCGCCACTGGAACTCCAGCACCACATCGTCGTGTCCCACGAAGGCGTGGACAGGGTTGTTGAGATCCAGACTGCTCCATAGCAACAAGCTATTCTCACGCCTCAGCTGGGGAACCATTACGGTCACCAGGCCATTGGAAAAGGGCTAAACAAACAGACATTACAGAGACTCTGAGATTCCCCAGATGGCTCCGTCACTGTAGATTCTTCACACGTTTTAGAGAATATTTGCTGGATTAAGTTGGTGAATGAGGGCAATTACAGAATACATTAAGAAAAATAATACTCACAGTGTATCTGGCTTTCCATACAGGAACCTGACAAGACAGGATATTTAGGTACTTCCTTGGCTGTCTGAAGTCCCAGAACTATACAGAGATGATAAGGATGAACAGTGCCGTAAATACACTGAGGAATGTCCCAGAACCAGAGCAGAAATGGACATCGGTCTGATGCAGCTCACTCGGTATGAGCTCGGCATTTGCTATGCCAGGGTTGAGGATCAATTCAGCCAGTACAGGAAAGTATGGAAATGTAAGCAACCCCTAGTGAAAGTAGCTCTGGATAAGAGTGTCCACTAAATCACCTAGAAGTATATGTTTGTCTACTAATCAGCCAATCGTTGACTAGGTAACTCCGGTTAGCTAAATCAGAGCTATGCCAAAACGATGAAATACTTTACTGGAGGTTGCCAGGTTGTATTCATGTAATTTACCCCCACAGAGATGTCTTAACTGGAGGTTGCCAGGTTGTATTCATGTAATTTACCCCCACAGAGATGTCTTGACTGCAGGTTGCCAGGATGTTTCATGTAATTTACCCTGACAGAGTTGTCTTAACTGGAGGTTGCCAGGTTGTATTCATGTAATTTACCCTGACAGAGTTGTCTTGACTGGAGGTTGCCAGGTTGTATTCATGTAATTTACCCTGACAGAGTTGTCTTGACTGGAGGTTGCCAGGTTGTATTCATGTAATTTACCCTGACAGAGTTGTCTTGACTGGAGGTTGCCAGGTTGTATTCATGTAATTTACCCTGACAGAGTTGTCTTGACTGGAGGTTGCCAGGTTGTATTCATGTAATTTACCCTGACAGAGTTGTCTTGACTGGAGGTTGCCAGGATGTATTCGTTGTCAGGATGCCAGTCCAGACCGTGAATCTTTGACAGGTGAGCCGCAACATACTCCACAGCTGTGTTAGGTTTCTGGGGAACAGATACCTGATGTCATAATGCGATATCAGATGTCATAATGCCTTACCAGATGTATTAGATGTCATAATGCGGTACGTACTCTCTTGTCCCAGATACGAACATCTCCGTCATGGCTGGAGGCTAGGAGGCAATGATTACGCCTGTTCCACTTGACCTGAGATGCCCCCGCTAGATAGATTAGATTTAACATCTTAATCATTTAGGAGACGCTCCTATCCAGAGCAACTCACATGAAGTCGACAGACTTGAACAGAGCAAGGTGGAACATCCACACAGTATTTTAGTAAGACTAGGTGGATAAGTCCAAAACAGAAGAGTATGCAGTACACTCGTCATTAAGATATAACTACTTACCCACGGCAGACAACGCCACTGTTGGCTTCCTTGTGTCTCTGTGGGATTAGATTTAAAACTGATATTCACCAGGAGTCAATACTGCAGATTTAAATATGAAATGTACTAGCAGTCCATACTAAAACGTTTTTAGGAGGTGTTTTGGTTTATAGGCTCTGGGTCCTGTAAAGCAGCATATCTGCTGATGTAAATAGTGTTTTATTAAATAGACTGAACATGCATATCCTACCTGGTATCCCAGATATAGATGTATGTGTCCACAGAGCTGGTGACTAGATGTTCAGGTTCAAAACAGGACCAGTCCAAGTCACTTTAGGATGAAAAGAAACAAACACGCATCTACATTTAAAATGGAAGTAATTTAGCGTACACTTAGTGGCCATTTAGCGCCTTGAGAATAGTGCGTGCATACATTTACATTTTTACTTTTTTCCAACCCGTCCCCAATGGAAAAATGAAGCTACAACCCGAGCACTGTAAATAGCATGCTGTGACAACTGAGCTACTCAGAAATACCTGGGAAACTCTGGCTTGACTACTGACCACCTTCCATTACCAGATCACAGGTGGCACACAAGGGGTTTAGACTCAACCATTACCTGATGACACGTGTGTGCCCCTGCAGGGATGTGTGCACCTCTCCGCCACCAGAACGCCACGAGTACAGGTCAACTCTCTGGTTACTCTGTAAACATAAACCCAGGTCAACTCTCTGGTTACTCTGTAAACATAAACCCAGGTCAACTCTCTGGTTACTCTGTAAACATAAACCCAGGTCAACTCTCTGGTTACTCTGTAAACATAAACCCAGGTCAACTCTCTGGTTACTCTGTAAACATAAACCCAGGTCAACTCTCTGGTTACTCGAACAATAGAGCATACACAGATGACCAATAGAGCATTCACAGATGACCAACAGAGCATTCACAGATGACCAATAGAGCATACACAGCATGAACAATAGAGCATACACAGATGACCAATAGAGCATACACAGACGACCAATACAGCATACACACAACCAACAGAGCATACACAGATGACCAACAGAGCATACACAGATGACCAACAGAGCATACACACATGGGACACTCAAAATAAACCTGAAAATGCACTCTTTCTGAACATTTAACATCATTGTCGGTGTTGACCGATGGGACTCACCGAGGCAGCGAAGACGTGGGACTCCGCCTTGTGAGGGTTCCACTGGACAGTACCCACATCCCACTTGCTCTGCCTGCTGATTTTCCTGGGGGCTTCAAAAGGAGCCTCCAGGCTCACCATTAACAGGAAGCGCCGTCTAGGAGGGCAGACCACACACACACGTGATTGGATGAATGCCTTATCAATCGTCTGAAATGACACCCACCTGTCCCACCCATGACTCAACCACAAAACACTGCTAGTGAGCACACCCCCCGCAGCTCACTAGGTTACAGTGTGGTGTTTGTAAAGCAAAAGGTTCTGGGTTCGATTCCTATGAGGGCCAGCACTAAAAAGTGTAAAAAACGTATGCACTAAGATACATAACGTAAAGTAGTAGTAGTGGCTAGAATAGATAACGGCTGGTGATAACACTAATGAAATATGGACTAGCTATCCACTAGTAGTTACTATGGTGACACTACACTTATGAAACATGGACCATGTTGAGTGGAAGAGAGGCTGGTGTCCTGCCAAAATGTTTCTAACTTCCATGGAGAAATGAAAGGCTCTTTTAACTGTCTGGTTAAGGTTATGTAAAGTTTCAGTGAAACGGATTGGGACACACCCAGACAGGACAGCATGTTGACCCAGGCAGTCTACAGACATAGCAGTGGCCTGAAAAAAGAACACACAACATTATTATATGGTTCCTTTACCAGTCATTAAAGATCAAGATCATGCAGAAGAATAGTTTAAGATGGGATCCTTCAGGAGGCAGAAGCTGATTTGTACTATTACTTCATATAGTGAAAGTTCACGAAATGTTAAAAGTATCTGGGTAAGTTTAATTGAAACTAATGAAGAGGGGAGGGGGAGAGCAGAGCAGAGCAGAGCAGCACCTTTGCATCTTTTGTGTTTCATGTAAATTATTAGAACTACGTGCATGGATCAATAATTGCATGATAATGGATGTTGTGGTCTTATCCGTGTATTTCACGAGAGACACAGTTCCAACAGTCTTGTGACTGAATGAGTGACATTTGTAGGTACTCCCTCATTACTCACAACAATATCATCTACAGCCTTTTCAATTTGGAAACTTTGGAAACATACGCTGCATGAGTAAACTGGATCTCGCAAAATCTCCATTGCATCATGTTTTAAAAAAAAGACGACTACCTGTGCATCTCGGAATTCCACCACCACATTCTCACTACTCCAGCGTGCCGCCATCTTTCTCCTGCCACAACAACATCAACAAAACATCACATGATTCAAATCACGGACAACGCGATGAAAACTTGCCGTCTTCTGAATGGTTGATGGTCCACGCCCTCAACCAATAATAAAACAGAAAGCCGTTATCGCTTGGGCCTTACTATCCAAGATGTCTGCTTCCTTGGTGGAACATGTTGTTGCTGATGCCGGGGCATTTTTAAAGAAAGCCCCTCTTCAGGTGAGGTTTATTTGACGGTTATGTTATAGCGATGCTTTTCAGTGCTTAAGTCATCCCAGGATCAATGCCAAAAAAAAATCTCACTGACTGTGTTCTTAATCAGGGCTGGCTGCTAGCTAAGTTGTCCTAGCTTTTTGAGTGGCCACTTGAACATGACGTAGCCAGTTAACTGCGCACGTTATGACTTCGATGATTGTTGTTTTAAATGATTGGTTCTTCTATTCTAGGAAATAGGAAAGAATATATACACCGTAAAAGATGTAGTGGAAGAAATCCGAGACAAGCCTACCAGGAGAAGTTTGTCTTTTCTTCCATATCAACTGAACTTCAAAGAACCATATCCCGAGTACATCCGATTAGGTAGTACTAGCTAGCTATTGCTTTTACACGTTTTGTCAACTTTGGCTGGTGAATCGTTTGTTCCGGCTTCTTGTTTTGTAAATATGTTGTCTACAACGCTACGCTTTTTTTTATGTATGTAGTGGAACAACATATCGCCATTCCAGAATTGTGGTTGTGATGACCACAACAATTCATTTGATACTGAAAGTTGTGGTCCGCTTTCAGTGACCGAGTTCTCGAAGAAGACCGGAGATTACCCCAGCCTGTCCGCCACTGACATAAAAGTGTTGGCTCTGACATACCAGTTGGAGCGGGAGAACGTTGGGACAGACCATCTGAAGAAAGAGCCTGAGGTTAAGGTAAGACGGGGAAACGGGGATGTCCCAAATGACCTCGGTTCTCAATGGTCTCCTATGTAGGAAAGACGATGCTCCTTGGGACTTCAAATTAAAGTTTCAAGGTTTGTTAAATGCACCGAACAGCCCAGTGCCGTCCTGCAGAATTAAATTATTGTGACATGGCAGGACAACTACGTAGTGAGAGTTAAGAATGAGCAAAAATACAGCCAGGCAAAAAAGAACCCAACAATATACATACCACTGTAGACTAGCAGCAGTTTTAAAAGGAGTACTGTAAACTAGCAGCAATCTGGGTAGTATAATTGAACATTTAAATAAGGCAAGTATGGCAGTAATATATACTACAAGGAACTAGCAGCAACACTGAGATGTAATCACACAGCCAGTATGATAAATATTTTTCTGTGATGTTAGGTCCAGGTATGTGGTACCAGAAGACATCCGGAGGCGCCGGTTGGCGTGGCAGGTTTCCACTTTCCTTCAAAGGTAAAATGCAAACAATCTCTCAGCCAACCGCTCAGAACGGAACCACGCTACAGTTTCCCAAACAAAAATGAGAAACATTTGGGTAGGCCAGCGGTGAGGTTTGGGGGACTCCAATTATTTTCCCAAGCAAGATATTTTGCCTGATCAGGTTAGTCCACCAACCTGTCATCAACCACAACATGGTGTTTGAAAGATTAGAGACAGAACAACATTCTAACATTGCATTTAATGGTCTGGGTTGCTAGCTGGTTATCTTGTTTTCTAAATGAATCTCTGCTGAACATGCAGATGGCCAGGTCATCAATGAAAAAACAGTTAGCGTTGCCATGTCTTTTAAAGCCCATACGTAATGAGCCCGGTGCTGACTTGTTGATTGTGATGCTGGACTTTTCTCCATGGCACCAACAGAGGCCGGCTGATGGGTTGTTCAGCGGTAGTGGCAGACACGCTCCAGCAGCGCCGACTCCGCATGGCTACAACCCACCCGAGATTGAAGAGTACAACAGCTTCCAATTCTGGAGGAATCCTCTGCCCTGCTTTGATACTGACCTGCTCCAACTGCTGGTGAGTATGATGTAGCTGCTGACCTTTGACCCATGGACACATTGTTTTACGTGTGGTCATCATGGGGTTCATATACTCCAGTTGTTGTGATGGAATCAGTCATGTACTCTAATGACTGTATCTGTCGCTCTCCCTCAGAATCAGTGTCACAGCACAGTCATTATCCTGTAACTTCCTTGCAGAACATAGACAAGCTCTCCATATCAGACAGCAAAGAAGCACCAGACACCAACAGCACAGAACAGGAGCCAGAACACAGAGGCTCTGAGGAGCATGGCAGTGGGTCAGCGGGCGAGGAGGAGGAGGAGGAGGACAACGAAGATGACGGTGGTGGTTGGATCACTCCTAGCAACATTAAACAGGTCCAGCTGGAAACGGGGAACTGGGTATCGCCTGATGACATTAAAGTGGGATGCCTGACCACAGACTTTGCCATGCAGGTACCATCTCCTTAAATACCCAGGAGTGTCTCAGCGGTTATCTCCTATTACAGTAGATAGAGCTTTGATGTTTGCATTCTCAAAGTTCGTATAGTTCCTATTAAACACTGGTCCTGTTCTGATTACTGACACCTGCCTACCTCTCCAACAGAATGTCCTGATTCAGATTGGGCTCCATGTCCTCTCTGTGAATGGGATGCTGATCAAGCAAGCCAGGAACTACATTCTGCGTTGTCACGCCTGCTTCAAGTAAGAACAAATGATTCTGAAGAATTATGGTCACCAGAGCTGCCTATATATGTCTGACAAAAGTAGGTTTGGTACTTGGACACACTTCGGAAATGTTTTAGGAAGCTGATACTCAACCTTGGTCTCGAGGAGCTTTCTGAACTGATTGCATTTCTGTTTTATTTTTAGGACCACGACGAATATGAATAAGGTTTTCTGCACGCATTGTGGCAACAAGACGCTGAAGAAGATTGCAGTGACTGTCAGCGAGGACGGAACCATCCAGATGCATTTCTCAAAGAACCCCAAAGTGCTCAACCCCAAAGGAAAAAGGGTACATGAATCAGACTATTAAACATCCTGTCTAACATTACAACAGGCACGGTCTCAGGCTATCATCCTGTAAGCCCGTAGGACGTCTGCTTTAATGCACTCTTGTTTAATCCTGTATGAATAGACCCTAACCCCTCTGTTCCTCTGTAGGACTCCCTGCCTTTAACCCTTCTGTTCCTCTGTAGGACTCCCTGCCTTTAACCCTTCTGTTCCTCTGTAGGACTCCCTGCCTCTAACCATTCTGTTCCCCTGTAGGACTCCCTGCCTCTAACCATTCTGTTCCCCTGTAGGACTCCCTGCCTCTAACCATTCTGTTCCCCTGTAGGACTCCCTGCCTCTAACCATTCTGTTCCCCTGTAGGACTCCCTGTCTCTAACCCCCCTGTTCCTCTGTAGGACTCCCTGCCTCTAACCCCCCTGTTCCCCTGTAGCACTTCCTGCCTCTAACCCCCCTGTTCCCCTGTAGCGCTTCCTGCCTCTAACCCCCCTGTTCCCCTGTAGCGCTTCCTGCCTCTAACCCCCCTGTTCCCCTGTAGCGCTTCCTGCCTCTAACCCCCCTGTTCCCCTGTAGCGCTTCCTGCCTCTAACCCCCCTGTTCCCCTGTAGCACTTCCTGCATCTAACCCCTCTGTTCCCCTGTAGTGCTTCCTGCCTCTAACTCCTCTGTAGTACTCCCTGTTCCTCTGTAGTACTCCCTGCCTCTAAGCCTTCTGTTCCTCTGTAGTACTCCCTGCCTCTAACCCCTCTGTTCCTCTGTAGTACTCCCTGCCTCTGCCACAAGGAGGAAAACATGCCAACAACCCACACCTGGTTGAAGACCAGCGGTTTCCCCAGCAGCGTGTGTCCCGGAAGGCCCACCAGAAGACGGATGTCTTCAACCCAGATTACCTGGCTGGCGGTGGATCCCCGTTCTCCGACCACGACATCTACAGCCGCTCGGCCAACCTCCACATCACAGACGGGGCGGGCGGCGGCGGGCGGAGGCGAGCCAACCCCAACGCTGCCCGGAAGAAGTTTGTCAAGACCAAGTGACGAGGACTGCAGGGTGTTGAAGGTCGAATGGAGATCATCCAGCCCTCTCCAGAAGTCTGGAATCAGGCATTTCCTTCCATGCGTGTGAAGGCTTCTGACTGGTGTAAGGGAGTGAGTCTCTCACTACTCCACTCCATTTTAAGTACATGTGTACAAGTGGTACTCTCCTGGAGAGTATAGGCCATAATTAAAGCAGATGTCCATGAACTGGCGGCAATCTATTTCTAAAGACCAGGAAATCTATCAACTGAATTTATTATACGTTTTGTAGGAATTAATAATTAATATTTTTAAGCAACTTTGTTCCATTGTAGGAATGGAATTTTACAGTAACCATACCAAGTTTGTGAAAGTATTTGCACTTTCAGGACTTTGCATTTAACCTGTTGACATTTTGCTCCCAATTAAAAAACATTAAGCTGAGTTTGCATTTTCTTATGTTTTAATCAATACCTCTTATGTTCACAGTAGAAATAAAGAATTTTATATATACATGTATTAAATATGTTAACCCAGTATTACCTGTGACAGAAGAAAAGCTAAATTATCATTCAACCCTCCAGTAAGTAATAGTTCATGACGGAATAAAAGCTGACGTAGCGGTTAATCCTCCGGTTTCATTCCCTGGGTCATGAGGCATGGCAACACCAGGGAGCTGTTCATGTTTAGGGGGAAAGGAGTACAGTGTGTGGATGAGGGGGAAAGGGTTACAGCCTGAGGGGTAGCTGTCACTCCTCTGAGGGTTTGCTCTCTGCCTCCTGTTTTGAGCCCTCTGGATCCTGCTTCTTCAGAACAGGCTGTGGAGGGTTCAGTATGGCCTCCAGCTCTGGGTCTTCCTCCACCTCTTGGCTGTTGCCGCCTACTGGTCTCTCATGCTCTAACTCGCCCAGTACGGGGTTGGGGTCGTTCAAAATGGCCTCCAGTTCTGGGTCAGAGGTCAAACCTGACTCTGAAACAAATTCTGTAGATAGGGTAGAGGAGACCATGGCATCGTCACGTTTAGGCTCCTCCCCTAAGTTTTCTGGAACAGGAAGCTCCAGGTTGTCAACGAGAAGCGCTGATTTGGTTTCAGCAGGGAGACCCTCCAGCTCAGCACCGAAGTCTTCATCTACCACAGGGGCCATCATCTCCCTCTTGGGCAGAACAAACTCCAGAGGCTCCAGAACGGAGTTCACGTCAATACACCCCAGACTACCATACCTGCAGACTTGTGTTGGTGGGACACCTTGAAACAGCATGTTACATAAATAGTATGATTATAGAGGTCATTATGTAGAAGCTAGTAAGACTGTAAATGTGTATTTACCCAATATGAGTGTATTGGAGTATTTACCCAGTATTAAAGGAGCATATTGGAGTTTTTCCCCATTATCAGAGGAGTGTATTGGAGTATTTACCCAGTATTAGAGCCAGCTGGGCAGGGGGGAACAGGACCTGCAGACACCGGTTGAGGAATGGCACCAGGTCCTCAGCAAAGGAACAACAGAACTGGACAAACAGTTCCTTCTCTCGGCTGCTGAAGGCTGTCTCCTCAGCCCTGTGGAACACCAAAATCAACTTGGTCACCTGGCAGAGAGGAAAGAGAGAGAGAGAGGTTATCTTTTGAAAGGATTATAGCAGAACATGGATAACATTCAAATGTTCTCGATGACCATGTCGAAAAATCCCAAGTTCTGTATACAGCAACGCGGTGCCTCAGTGTGAACGCCTTCATTAATTGTAAATGTAACCTTTGCCCCAGTCCGGTGCCAGAACTATTAAAACCGGCATGGCAGTAAGGTAGGGCCTGCCAGGGCCAACCGCATCGGTTCTGCTTCAACCACAACACGATGACAGTGGTGTTACCAGACAGCTCAGAGACAGAGGTATACCTTCAGAAGGGACAGACAGCTCAGAGACAGAGGTATACCTTCAGAAGGGACAGACAGCACAGAGACAGAGGTATACCTTCAGAAGGGACAGACAGCACAGAGACAGAGGTATACCTTCAGAAGGGACAGACAGCACAGAGACAGAGGTATACCTTCAGAAGGGACAGACAGCACAGAGACAGAGGTATACCTTCAGAAGGGACAGACAGCACAGAGACAGAGGTATACCTTCAGCAGGGACAGACAGCACAGAGACAGAGGTATACCTTCAGCAGGGTCAGACAGCTCAGAGACAGAGGTATACCTTCAGCAGGGTCAGACAGCACAGAGACAGAGGTATACCTTCAGAAGGGACAGACAGCTCAGAGACAGAGGTATACCTTCAGAAGGGACAGACAGCTCAGAGACAGAGGTATACCTTCAGAAGGGACAGACAGCTCAGAGACAGAGGTATACCTTCAGAAGGGACAGACAGCACAGAGACAGAGGTATACCTTCAGAAGGGACAGACAGCTCAGAGACAGAGGTATACCTTCAGAAGGGACAGACAGCTCAGAGACAGAGGTATACCTTCAGAAGGGACAGACAGCTCAGAGACAGAGGTATACCTTCAGAAGGGACAGACAGCTCAGAGACAGAGGTATACCTTCAGCAGGGCGTCCTCGAGGTACTTGGTGACCTGCTGCGCGAGTCCGACGGGGCAGCAGAGCCGGAGGTCATTGAATGCGGTCAGGATGTTGTTGAGGAAGCAGGCCAACGGGGGGAAGTCGAGCAGGGCCATGGGGGGCTGGAGGGTGCCAGGCTGGGTACTGGGGGCTACAGGGGGCATGGAGCCGCCACCACCCAGCATGGAGGGCAGAGAGATCAGGGTGTAAAGGTTCATGTCCTCCTGGAACTTCTCCACCGCCTCTTCCACGGCTTTGCGGAACGTGTCGGCTGCCACGCGCTGGAACACAGGGGCCAGCTGGCCACGGAAGTCGGCACCCACGCGGCTGAAGGACAAGCCGAAGTACATGCACTGTCCCAGGAGGGAGTCTAGGCGCCCACCCACCCCCCTCTGGAGATCTCTGTCCAGGGTCTCCAGGAACTCAGACATCTGCTGCACCACCCAGCCGTGGAAGATGGCCCCCTCGTTCACCGCCTGGACCTGACCACCTACCAAGAATGAGCAACACCATACATCACAGGGCTGCTTCGATATCGTTTAGTAATTTAGCAGACATTTTTATCCAAAGTGAATTACAGTAAGTACATTTTTCCCCAGAGAAACGTAGTTGAAAGTGCCTTGCCCAGGGACACAACGACAATTGGCCCAGTCTGGGTTTTAAACCGGGAATTAAGAGCCTGACTCCCTAACCGCTGAGCCACTCAAACCCCAACGGCATCAGGTCTGCTTCTACCCCAACTAGATCACGGTGGTGTTTACCGGCAGGGACACAGTCCAGAGACAGAGGTATGGACCAGGGCCAGACCGCCTTTACATCACAGGACTGCTTTAATACTGTAATAAATACTGCCACATGGACTGCAACTTAAGACAATTATAATCTTTACTGTTCACATTTTCTGTGAATTCTGCCTAACTGAAGCCTGGTCTGACCTGGAGGCAGCAGGGGATCTTCGTCAGAGAAGATGGCCCGGTATTGGGTGATGATGTCAAACAAGTGCACCCGGCAGGCCTCAATGGTTTTGGTGATGTGGAAGTAGGGGTCTTCATCAGGCACCGCTGCGAGGATGGATCGCAGCCAGCTACCCCTCGCCTGCAGGAACTTGACCCGGAGCTCTGCCTCTGTAAACACATCCATCCTGCGCAAGTAGCCAATCACACGCAGGCACACAGGAAGCTGAGAGTTGCTGCGTAGCTGCTGCAACAGCTGGTTCAGCATGAGCTGGGCAGACTGACGCACCTCATGAACGATGCCCTGAGGAGGGAGACGGGCACAATTAAAAGATGCCCTGAGGAGGGAGACGGGCACAATTAAAAGACACCCTGAAAATAGAGACAGGCCCTTTAGAGCAACATTACCTGTATGACAGGTAAGGATGAGTGTTTCTTCTCCAGTCTCTTGACATATGCTGCCAGCTCCAGAGCCTCCTCATAGTAGCCATTCCGAACGCACGTGTCCATCAGCTGAGGGATCTCTAAGATCTCCAGAATCTCTGTGTGGCGGTTTAGAGTCAGACTGTTCATCCTCCGGCTCGCCCCAATGTCCTCTGCCTCTTTCACAAAACCCCTGCAGAGAGGACAGACGTTAGACCCACATGCTCTACAGACAGAACTGACATTAGCCCCACTGGTTCGTCGACATCAGGTAATAATAAAACGTCCCTGTAGCAATAAAATTGACCCAGAGTTGACATGTCAAAAAAGTAAAATATGCAAAATAGATAAATCCACCCACCGGCATTTTTCACCGAAACTGGGCAGCTTATCAAGAAGTTTCGAGACACTGCTTTCCACCCGTCCAAAGTCGTGGTATATTTCCTCGGTGCAGTCCGCTGTGCGGATGAAAGTCTTGTAGTTGGAGAAGGCTAGCTCGCGAGTCTGCTGCAGGATCTGTGCCCTCTCCTCTGCCAACCGCTCCGGTTCACGGTTTAATTTCTCCACACCATAGGAGCTGAGCTCAGACAAGTAAGCTGCGAAATCGGGGTTGTCTCTCCAGTTATCTGGAAAGCTGTCTTTAAATATCGAAGCTAGGATACTCTCATCTTCCACGTCCACACCAGCCATATTGAAAGTTGTCAATTCAAAACGTCATCAGAATGTTGTTAGGTATAGCTAGCTAATGCTATTGTATTTTTTTTTTTTAAGTTTAAACCCAACCTACGTATTTGTTTAATGGTGCTAAACGGCAATGTAATTCCTTATTTAATTCTGAAAGTCGTCAGTCAACACACACAACAGGAAACGGCGCAGGGTATAGTCGTCACTTCAGTTATACTGTTAATGGATTTCCGCTCTTTCCCACGTTGTTGCATTCCGCTCCTCATTGATAACTTAATTCGGTGGCCACAGCATTTTACGAACTTTCTTCTTTAAATTTACTTGTTGAAATGAGGCCACTAACAGATGACGAGACAAGGACGATGTTTGAGAAACTCTCCAAATAGTGAGTATTGAAAATTATTGAGAAAGCCGAAGATTGAAACTACTATGGTTTCTCAGTCCCATGCGTGATAAACCAAAACGTAGACGGTTTGGCTATTGTTATGCTTGTTGATGCTCGCCTTTATCTAACCAGCTATGTACTAGATATCGTGTGTTTACAGATGGCACGAGACCTGCAATGTTCGGAATATTTACAAGGTCTAAAAAAGTCCTTGTTTTCTGTCCACAGCATTGGTGAGAACATCAAACTCCTGGTTGACAGACCTGATGGAACATATTGCTTCAGACTCCACAATGATCGTGTGTATTACATAAGGTGAACAACATTGCAGTGAACCAGTTAGACATTATTATGGCTGTTACTACATTATTATCCGTTAGTACAAATCTATCTGTGAAACAAGTGCCAATATTGAACAGGTATGAAAGGCTGCGTTGACCAAGGCTACTCAGTTTGGAATTATTTTTCTGTGATCTGATTGGTCAAAAGACCAATTAATTGATCAATAATATCTGAATTTGGTTACCTGTGTAATCCAGCGGTGTTGTCTTTTTTTCCATCAGTGAGAGAATCCTAAAGTTGGCTACAAACATCTCCCGTGATAAGTTGGTGTCAGTGGGAACTTGCTTTGGAAAGTTCACCAAGACCCTGAAGTTCCGTCTGCACATAACAGCACTGGACTTCCTGGCACCTTATGCCAAGGTAAGCTTGGAGTGGAATTACATTGATATTTTACATTATTCAGCTCACGTTACAGCCATTAAATTACTTCATTACAGACCTGTTCCCTCAGTAATTGAAGTATGTTTAGTTCAAGGTGTGGGTGAAACCAGGGCAGGAGCAGTCATTCCTGTATGGTAACCATGTGTTGAAGTCCGGTCTGGGGAGGATCACAGAGAACACGAACCAGTACCAGGGAGTGGTGGTCTATTCCATGTCAGACGTACCCCTGGTGAGTAGGCCCAGTCTCTAAACTCAGTCCCAGACTACGAAGCGGCTTCAATGCAGTCAGAATATAGTCAGAGTTGGTGGCAGAACCAAGAGTTTGGGTAGAGATGCAGGCTCTTTGACTGGATATGGATATGACACTGTGTATTGCAATGATCCTATTCACGATTCCACTTACTGCCGTGTGATTTTACAAAAGGACAAGAGAGTTTTGAGAAGCCATGCAAGTAAAAGGGCAGAAAACGAATGTATTTCCAATTAAAAAATAAAAAATGTTTTAAAGAGAGAGCGGGAAAAACAGCACTTGGGGCAGGTACAGAAAACTAGCACGAACAAAACAATATATTGTGAAAGGCTTGATCACTATATGTGACTGTATTGATATTTTCTACATCAATAAGGTTTCGAGCAATTGTGGGTTGGGGGCAGCGCAACCAAAATAAACCCCGGGTTTACATCCTGGTTTCACTCAACTGAACGCTGTTCCTTGGTCTGCCAGGGTTTCGGTGTCGCCGCCAAGTCCACCCAGGAGTGCCGGCGGGTGGACCCGATGTCCATCGTAGTGTTCCACCAAGCCGACATCGGAGAGTTCATCAGGTCTGAGGACACGCTCACATAGGGAGACCGTTTCTTCACCAACATGTCACAGCTTTACCTCATGGCCCTCTCCTCAGGGACTGCCGGATGTTTCACGTTCTACTCCTGCGCTGGCAAAGCTGATGTACACATTGTAGTCCAGTCCGGCACACCTGAATCAACTAGTCGGCTAATGATTGAATTGGATGTGCCAGTGTAGGACTTCAACAAGTATGTACATTAGATGTGCCAGTGTAGGACAAGAATGTCAGAGATCTGGTTGTCCCTGAAGAGAGGTGTGGGAGGCCCTTTTCAACGGTTACGGTGAAGTATCTCCCTTCTCATCAACGAGGCGTGGTCACCATGTTGCCAGGCTGGAAGAGATGGCTGCCAGATTGTTCCACAAGGCCCGGGACCTGGGTGGCTGGAGTTCATATGTGAGACCAGTCCATGGGTCCTTTAAGAGTAACTCTTCTGTTTCCAAATTTCAATAAAACATTACAATTGAATAACAGTAGCTAGGTTTCCAACAAAATTATGAAAGATTGTGTTTTTAAAGATGCATGAAGGAAAATTAGCAGATTGGTGTAAGAGTGGAGATGGGTATTTTCAGGTGTGTGGCTTTTGTTTTTTTTGACAGCCATTGCCTGATTTGCCAAGGTTAACAACCTTTTGTCAAATCTAATGTGTGATATTCTTTGACTTTCACAATTATAATAGATGGTTAAGGGAATTTAGTCTCAGGACATGGATGACCACAGGACGTGAAACAGGACATGGATGACCACTTAGGAGTACGTTAAAAAGTAAATTTTTAATTGGAACCTGAATTCTGTTTTGTTCATATGATTCATTAGGGATGGTGATAATTGTCACATGCATGTTACTGAAATTAAAGTTGTCAAGATCAAGCTAAACAATGAAATCTTTCACATATTTACAGTGTGCCTATAATTCTGGGGAGCACTGTGCCTTACCCCTTACAAACCGTAGATGGGAGGTGGGGTTAATGAGGGACTTTTGTAGACAAAGCAGCTTTTGATTTTGAATGATGTTGACATGTACCTATAAATACCAGTGTGAATTCCAGACCATCCTTCTCAAAGCAATTACTTCATTAAAACAGCAAGCTTTCTTTGGTCTCCCAATTCCTGCTTTGGCTACAAATACAAGTATGAATCAACACTGATGGGGTAGATGGTGATTTTCCATGGACAACTGCTTTAAGCAAAATCTTTACCCCAACCGGCCATGCTAAACCAGTGTTCCCTAATGGCCTTGCAACCTGTAAATCTCCCACCGAAACAAATGTAATGGTTTCCTCTCTACATTTAAAACCAGTGTTCATGTAGTTAGCTGTATATTTGGTTTAAGCATGGGAACTTTAAGTACAGTCAGAAGTGCTTAGGTACTATCTTCCTCAGCAAAATCTACCATACCGAAACCTACACTGAACTGCTTTGTAATATATATTGAATGTTTTGTAAAATAAAACCATGATCTGGAATCACTGTCCCTTCATGATTAGAATGTCTGCATGTGTGATATCATTTCCTAATCCTGGACCGAAGCTAATCAGGTCAACTGTCAGATTATACTCGGTGCTGTGGCTATGCAGATCCTAAATTGTCACAATACCGCACGGTATCTTCACACTTCTTCACCAGAGTAGGAGTCCTAAGGGATGGACCAGGGCTGTGACCCACGTGGCAATCCGATGTTTTGGATTTTCCAGAACATTGAGAAGTATTTTGTGTATTCCTTTATGCTGAACAGACTCCCCTTTCCAAATTGTGAAATAAAATGTAGACACCAAGGAATTTCTACCGGCTATGTTTTGAAACTAAACCAGCCTGGAGACTTTGCACCAAGCTAAACAACAGGACAGACATTTAATCAACTGGGAATGTGAGTTTGGTAATTGATTTCAGAATGAAGACTACAGAGATGAAATTTGTATTTGTAAAGCAAACATGTTAAAAAAAAAAAGTGGCAAATAAAATGTACATATTACAGGAACTTTTAACCAGAAGTCTCCCATTTTCTCACGCTTAGTCCCAAGAGGCCTAGAACCCCTTTGCTGCTCAACCTGTCCTTGTTGATGCCTGTCACACAGACATTTATTGTTTAAGCAAAATCAATTTCAACATCTTTTGTGTAAAGAAAATGTTTTTCAATAATTCTGCATTTGTTCCTCTGCTCCTCTTCCATACCTAAGGTCTTCTTTTATACAGGTAACACGCTGAGATTAGGAGCACTCCCTTTTAAGAGTGTGCTCCTAATCTCTGCAAGTCTGACCATTGCATAACATCTTGCAGTAGAAAAACTAGAGAAAGCAGTGTTTAATGCATAGTATGTCTCTATTACTGGTGTGTGGTCCTTATGGGATACTGCCCAGCCCCTCAGACAATCTTCAGTTTCAGCATGGTCCTCCAGCGGTCCTTAATGTTGACAGATGTGCGGCCGACAAAAGGGAACGTAGACTTGATTTTCCCCCAGTTCCCCTCTCCGAATCGCTTCACTCCATCCTTCACCCACTCGGTCTCCTCGGCTGTCCACCTCTACACGTGGGAGGGCCACAACACAATATAATATAAAGCATTTAGACCACAGTATAATATAAAGCATTTAGACCACAGTATAATATAAAGCATTTAGACCACAACCCACAGTATAATATAAAGCATTTAGACCACAACCCACAGTATAATATAAAGCATTTAGACCACAACCCACAGTATAATATAAAGCATTTAGACCACAGTATAATATAAAGCTTGTAGACCACAACCCACAGTATAATATAAAGCTTGTAGACCACAACCCACAGTATAATATAAAGCATTTAGACCACAGTATAATATAAAGCATTTAGACCACAGTATAATATAAAGCTTGTAGACCACAACCCACAGTATAATATAAAGCATTTAGACCACAGTATAATATAAAGCATTTAGACCACAACCCACAGTATAATATAAAGCATTTAGACCACAGTATAATATAAAGCATTTAGACCACAACCCACAGTATAATATACAGCTTGTAGACCACAACCCTCAGTATAATATAAAGCTTGTAGACCACAACCCTCAGTATAATATAAAGCATGTAGACCACAACCCACAATATAATTTAAGGAATGTAGACCACTACACACAAAATATCATACAGAATGTCGAGTACTATATACACATACCAACCAAAAAATCATACCAACAATCATGGTAGAGTATAATATATATATGGCGTTTTGACATTTGGGTGGGTCCTGGACTAACAGCTTTGCTTACCCTCCTTTTGCCAGCTCCGCTTGAAATGGTGTCATTTCCAGAACCTAGACAAAAACATAGCTTAGAACTGAACTGGGTCATCTTAAGAAATGAACGCTGTATTGTTTCAACAGATAACAGTTCATCAACACGATTACCTTCTTTTTGTGGCGAGTCAAACAAATTCTCCTCATCACTCCAGCGGTCCTTGGACTCTGTGGCTAAATTGATCAGTTTCTTCCTGAAAATGGCAGCACCATGAAATGACAGGAGTATGGGCATGTCACACAGACTCTACAGATGAGACAGACTGACCTGCATCATGAATAACTACTCATTATTATTGGCAGAACGGTCACATCACATACACATCATGATGCTGATGCTCAGAAACTGTACAATCACTTACTTTGTAATCCCTCCTCAAAATCATGACTGGCAGTAACAAACCACGGTCAAAGGGAACTATAAAACTGTCTACGCACAGATTGCAACCAGCTATTTGTTACTGGTCCAATGTTCTAACCACTAGGCTCACTGCCTTTCAAATACGTAACATTACATTTTATTAAAATAAATGAGAAACAAATTCATAAAAATTCATACCACTTGGAATCGGTTTCATTTTGTCTGGTAGATGCCTTCTGAGGGTTGGGGCTTCGCAGGTGGGTGGAGCCTTTCTTAGGGGTGGAGCTTCTCTGGTCAATGGAGCCTTTTTTAGGGCCGGGGCTTCCCCGATGAGTAGAGCTTTTCTGAGGGGTGGGGCTTCTCTGGTGTGTGGAGACTTTTTGAGGACTAGGGCTTCTCAGGTGAGTGGAGCTTTTCTGAGGGGTGGGGCTTCTCTGGTGTGTGGAGACTTTTTGAGGACTAGGGCTTCTCAGGTGAGTGGAGACTTTTTGAGGACTAGGGCTTCTCTGGTGTGTGGAGACTTTTTGAGGACTAGGGCTTCTCAGGTGAGTGGAGCTTTTCTGAGGGGTGGGACTTCTCTGGTGGGTGAAGCTGCTGTTATTTGTAGAGCTCCTCTTAGTGGATGAGCCTCTCTGGGGGTTGGAGCTGTTCTGAGGTAAGGTGGTGGTTCGGGGCGCCCGTCTTTTATTAGCAGAGGGCTCTGGGGAGTCATCCATAATAATCACTTCGTCCTCGCTGTCTGAAGGAGTCCTGGGGACAAGCTTTCATTTAGATGTTTTTCAATGGACTATAGGTACTCAATTTCAATAATGTACTGTATTGAAGTCGCTCAGGAGGAGCATCAGCTAAATCCAATTGGTGCTAGTTTCACACTTATGTATATTACTGCAATACTGGCCATGTTTAAATGTTCAATAATACTAATAATAATATATTAATAATACTAATAATAATAATACTACCCAGATTGCTGCTATATCAATAATACTACCCATATTGATGCTATATCAGTAATTTCTTTAACTGCTGCTAGAGTCCAGTGTTATGTATACTGTTGCTTTATATTATTACTATTTTCTGTCTAGCTTTATTTTTGCTTATATACTCTTCTCCTTAACTCTCCCTACATAGTTTCTGGGTGCCATGCCACAGGAATGTCATGGTGCAGGACGCCACGGTGTTGTTCGGTGCAAATGACAACCAAGCCTTGAAACTTGACATCACTGAAATGGTAAATAAGGCCACACGGTAAACAGCAACAACAACTTTTCCCAGCATTACTTATTACAACGTCAGGAAGTCAACATCTGTTTTCTTTTATGTTCAATGCTAACCATAGACTAAACATTTACACATTAAAATGATCTTCCAACACTCCACTCTGGTTGGCTTTGCATACATTTTGTTGCTGCCACTGCTGAGCATGTTTGACGTGTTCAATGAACTATGAAACCATGTTGAAAACATCAACAGCAGGTTACCGTTTGTGCCATTTAAAACTGGTCAGCAGTATCATTGTAGATTCAGATTCGAGGTGCGGGAAACACTGGTATAGTACGTTTTCAGCTCTCTGTTATTGTCAATAACTGTTGGGGTTAATTGTCAGCATTAGAGAAAAGTAAAACTGTATCTCCACCACTGCCAGCGGAGTGACGCCAGAGCCCTGCCGTTAAACTGTGTTAAAGTCAAAGAGAGAGAGTAAAAGGCCAATTCAAACAGTCCAATACTGGATTGTCTTCCTTAACTTACTGGGAGATCATCTTGCATGCCCGTCGCTTGCGGTACTTTCGTCTGGGTGGGGTTTGACTGGGAGTGGGACTTAGTGAGTACTCCCTGCTGCCTGATTTCACCCTTTCAGCTACTGGCTCCTCCTCCCCGTCCGCTGCTGGCTCCTCCTCCCCGTCCGCTGCTGGCTCCTCCTCCCCGTCCGCTGCTGGCTCCTCCTCCCCGTCCGCTGCGGGACCATTTCCCGGGAAGTCGGTGGATTCCTGTTCACCATGCGACCAATCAGGGAATGTCCCATTTATTGAAAAACAGACCAAAAGCACAACAGGAAAGAATGGCCACCGACCGAATTCACTGAACCAAATTCTTAAACGTCATACAGACTAGTCCTTATACAATTTAGTCCGGAAATAATTGGACACTGAAAAGTTTTGTTATTTTGGCTGTTTTCCAAAATATATTCTAGTTACAGTTAAATAATTAGTATGGGCTTAAAGTGCAGTCTCTCAGCTCTAATTTCTGGGTATTCACATCCAAACTGGAGGAAGGGTTTAGGAATTACAGCTCTTTAATATGTAGCCCTCTCTTTTTCAAGGGACTAAAAGTAATTGGACAATTGACTCAAAAGCTGTTTCATGGGCAGGTGTGGGCTATTCCTTTGTTATTTCTTCATCAATTAAGCAAGTAAAAGGTCTGGAGTTCATTCCAGGTGTGGCATTTGCATTTGGAAGCGGTTAGTGTGAACCTACAAAATGCGGTCAAAGGAGCTCTCAATGCAAGTGAAACAGGCCATCCTTAGGCTGCAAAATAAAAATCAATCATATTGATAGCAGGAAGATTATGAGTGGCAGTTTGGTGCATTCTGAGATTTAAAAAAAAAACACACTGGTGAGCTCTGCAACACAAAAAGGCCTGGATGTCCATAGAAGACAACAGTGGTGGATGATCCATGGTAAAGAAAAACTCCTTCACAACATCCAAGTGAAGAACACTCTCCAGGAGGTAGGCATGTCATTATCCAAGTCTACCACAAAGAGAAGACTTCACAAGAGAAAATACAGTTAAGGAAAAAAGTATTTGATCCCCTGCTGATATTGTACATTTTCCCACTGACAAAGAAATGATCTGTCTATAATATTAATGGTAGGTTTATTTGAAGTGTGAGACAGAATAACAACAAACAATTCCAGCAAATCCCCTCTCAATCAGAAAGATTTCAGGCTCCCAGGTGTTTTTTATACAGGTAACGAGCTGAGATTTGGAGCACCCTCTTAAAAGGGAGTGCTCCTAATCTCAGTTTGTTACCTGTATAAAAGACACCTGTCCACAGAGGAAATCAATCAGAATCCAAACTCTCCACCATGGCCAAGACCAAAGAGCTGTCCAAGGATGTCAGGGACAAGATTGTAGACCTACACAAGGCTGGAATGGGCTATAAGACCATCGCTAAGCACCTTGATGAGAAGGTGACAACAGTTGGTGCGATTACTCTCAAATGGAAGAAGCACAAAAGAACGGTCATCTCCCTCGGTCTGGGGCTCCATGCAAGATCTCACCCCATGGAGTTGCAATGATCATGAGAACAATGAGGAATCAGCCCAGAACTACACAGGAGGATCTCAAGGCAGCTGGGGCCATAGTCACCAAGAAAAAAAATTGGTAATACACTACGCCGTGAAGGACTGAAATCCTGCAGTGCCCGCAAGGTCCCCCTGCTCAAGAAAGCACATGTACAGGCCCATTTAAAGTTTGCCAATGAACATCTAATAATTCAGAGAACTGGGTGAAATTGTTCTGGTCAGATGAGACCAAAATCTAGCTCTTTGGCATCAACTCAACTCGCCATGTTTGAAGGAGGAGAAATGCTGCCTATGACCCCAAGAACACCATCCCCACCGTCAGACATGAAGGTGGAAACATTATGCTTTGGGGGTGTTTTTCTGCTAAGGGGACAGGACAACTTCACCGTATCAAAAGGGACGATGGACGGGGCCATGTACCGTCGAATCTTGGGTGAGAACCTCCTTCCCTCAGCCAAGGCATTGAAAATGGGTTGTGGATGGGTATTCCAGCATGACAATGACCCAAAACACACAGCCAAGGCAACAAAGGAGAAGCTCAAGAAGAATTACATTAAGGCCCTGGTTTGATTTAGCCAGTCTCCAGACCTTAATCCCATAGAAAATCTGTGGAGGGAGCTGAAGGTTCGAGTTGCCAAACGTCAGCCTCGAAACCTTAATGACTTGGAGAAGAGGAGTGGGACAAAATCCCTCCTGAGATGTGTGCAAACCTGGTGGCCAACTACAAGAAACGTCTGACCTTTGTGATTGCCAACAAGGGTTTTGCCACCAAGTATTAAGTCATGTTTTGCAGAGGGATCGAATACTTATTTCACTCATTAAAATGCAAATCAATTTATACCATTTCGACATGATTTTCTGGATATTTTTTTTTGTTATTCTGTCTCTCACTCTTCAAATAAACCTATCATTAAAATTATAGACTGATAATTTCTTTGTCAGTGGGCAAACGTACAAAATCAGCAGGGGATCAAATACTTTTTTCCCCTCACTGTACAGAGGGTTCACCACAAGGTGCAAACCATTCATATGCCTCAAAAATAGAAAGGCCAGATTAGACTTTGCCCCCAAAAAAACTAAAAAAGATAGTCCAGTTCTGGAACAGCATTCTTTAGACAGATAAGACTAAGATCAACCTGTACCAGCATGATGGGAAGAAAAAAGTATGGAGAAGGCTTGGAACGGCTCATGATCCAAAGTATACCACATCATCTTTATAACTCGTTGGAGGCAGTGTGATGGCATGGACATGCATGGCTTCCAATGACACTGGGTCACTAGTGTTTATTGATGACGTGACAGAAGACAGAAGCAGCCGGATGATTTCTGAAGTGTACACTCACCTAAAGGATTATTAGGAACACCATACTAATACTGTGTTTGACCCCCTTTCGCCTTCAGAACTGCCTTAATTCTACGTGGCATTGATTCAACAAGGTGCTGAAAGCATTCTTTAGAAATGTTGGCCCATCTTGATAGGATAGCATCTTGCAGTTGATGGAGATTTGTGGGATGCACATCCAGGGCACGAAGCTCCCGTTCCACCACATCCCAAAGATGCTCTATTGGGTTGAGATCTGGTGACTGAGGGGGCCATTACAGTACAGTGAACTCATTGTCATGTTCAAGAAACCAATTTGAAATGATTCAAGCTTTGTGACATGGTGCATTATCCTGCTGGAAGTAGCGATCAGAGGATGGGTACATGGTGGTCATAAAGGGATGGACATGGTCAGAAACAATGCTCAGGTAGGCCGTGGCATTGAAACGATGCCCAATAGGCACTATGGGGCCTAAAGTGTGCGAAGACAACATCCCCCACACCATTACACCACCACCAGCCTGCACAGTGGTTACAAGGCATGATGGATCCATGTTCTCATTCTGTTTATGCCAAATTCTAACTCTACCATCTGAATGTCTCAACAGAAATCGAGACACATCAGACCAGGCAACATTCTTCCAGTCTTCAACTGTCCAATTTTTGTGAGCTCGTGCAAATTGTAGCCTCTTTTTCCTATTTGTAGTGGAGATGAGTGGTACCCAGTGGGGTCTTCTGCTGTTGTAGCCCATCCGCCTCAAGGTTGTGCGTGTTGTGGCTTCACAAATGCTTTGCTGCATACCTCGGTTGTAACGAGTGGTTATTTCAGTCAAAGTTGCTCTTCTATCAGCTTGAATCAGTCGGCCCATTCTCCTCTGACCTCTAGCATCCACAAGGTATTTTCGTCCACAGGACTGCCGCATACTGGATGTTTTTCCCTTTTCACACCATTCTTTGTAAATCCTAGAAATGGTTGTGCGTGAAAATCCCAGTAACTGAGCAGATTGTGAAATACTCAGACCAGCCCGTCTGGCACAAACAACCATGCCACGCTCAAAATTGCTTAAATCACCTTTCGTTCCCATTCTGACATTCAGTTTGGAGTTCAGGAGATTGTCTTGACCAGGACCACACCCCTAAATGCATTGAAGCAACTGCCATGTGATTGGTTGATTAGATCATTGCATTAATGAGAAATTTAACAGGTGTTCCTAATAATCCTTTAGGTGAGTGTATATGGTTATATTGTCTGCTCAGATTGAGACAAATTCAGTGAAGTTGATTGGACGGCGCTTTACTTTACAGATGGACAATGACCCAAAACATACTGCGAATGCAACCCAGGAGTTTTTAAGGGCAAAGAAGTGGAATATTCTGCAACAGCAGAGTCAATCACTTGTCCTCAAACCGATCAAGTCTGCCTTTCACTTGCTGACTACAAAACTTATTTATGATCGTGTTAATTTGGCCAAATATATTTGAGCCCCAGAAGTAATCAATCAATCAATCAAATGTATTTATAAAGCCCTTTTTACAACAGCAGTTGTCACAAAGTGCTTTACAGAGACACCCGGCCTTAAACCCCAAGGAGCAAACAACAGTAGTGTTGGATTTCAGCGGCTAGGAAAAACTCCCTAAGAAGGCCGAATTTTAGGAAGAAACCTAGAGAGGACCCAGGCTCAGAGGGGTGACTAGTCCTCTTCTGGCTGTAATAAGGGGACAATGTATGAAAATGGTTGCAATTCCTAAACATTTCATACAATATTTTTGTTCAAACCCTTGAATTAAAGCTGAAAGTCTGCATTTCAATTCCATCTCGGTTGTTTCATTTCAAATCCAAATGTGGTGGCGTACCGAGCCCAAATTATGAAAATTGTGTCAGTGTCCAAATATTTTCGGACAGTAAAACGATTACTGAAGCATAGTGCTTCTCTCACCTGGCTGTCTGGATCAACGACCAGCCGGGCTACTGTGCAAGGCCAGCCTCTGCTCCTCCATTGTGGGGATGCCGACATCTGAGCAGGGGCAGGGGGGTCCTGGGGCTCTGCTTCTTGGGCCAGCTCTGCTGCGGGAACCAGGTCCGCAGGGGAAGCCTCCATGGGACTGTCAGAGTCCCTCTGGGACCCGGGTACTTCCTGCTCCGGCACAGCATCGGAGCCCTGTCTGGAATCAAGGCAGTTTAACTCACAACACACTTACAGGGAACAAAAGACACGCCATCCTTCCAAATTATCCATCCAACTGGAAAGTCCCACTATACAAATTACATTGGTTCAGGAGACAAAATACTTAAGAGTGACATACCACTGATTCTAGCCCCTTAGTAAAGTGACACACTCCATTACCCGACCTCTCATTGGTGCATCACACACAAACACAATCATCCAAATTTGCCATGTTGATAAATTCAGCATGGAATTGACAACAGTAAGCAGCAGGAGGAGCAGTGATGTGATTGGTCTACTACGAGACAGTAAGCAGCAGGAGGAGCAGTGATGTGATTGGTCTACCTCGGGCTACCAGAGAGGGGCAAGACAGTTCCCTCTAGGTCCACAGCAGCAACCCCTCTTGCGTTCTCCTTCTTCACCTCCCTCTCCACTTCATCCTCCAGCTGGCTGAAGGTCCTGGATTCTCCCAGCTCCTCGGCCAGCGCTGTATAAGCAGCCTTCAGCTGGCTGCGGGTCAGCTGGACGGCACAAGGCACGGCACTGCAGGACCGGACCGAAAGATCAACGTAAAAGACGGAGGAAAACAGAATGTAAACAGAATGCAAGGAAAAACAAGCACAAACAACCCCTCCTTGTGGTGCGCTAGAGAAAAACAGTTGCACTGACAATGGCTCTGCATTTACTGCTTAGTTTTTTTTGCTTACTATTGCTTTTATTTATGTTTACGCTGCACTGTCGCTCATACAGTATGATCCCCAAGCACTTTTGGATATTTGTTCATCAATGAACACAGACTTTAACACTACTAACCGGAGCAGCTGGTGCAATTCTTTTGTTCTGCCGCCGATCTGTTTACCGACCCGCCGACGGAAGAGAGAGAAGAGGGCCAAACGTGCCGGTGTCTTATGCAGATCTCGGACGAGATACTGCAATTCGCCATTACCGACCATTCTACTCGCACATGTTCAATCCATGGACAGTAAAATCATCCAGCTACATGCACTAATTCACTCTCAACGGAACACTGCAAACTGTGGTGTGCTAGCGTTCATGGAATCATGGCTGGATCCTACAGTGCCAGACTCAGGCGTCACCCCTGATGGCTTTTCTATCAACCAGCAGGAAAGAACGTAGGAGTCAGATAAATGTAAGGACGGGTTAACTCTCGTTGGTGAACGGATGTTGCAGTGCTATCAACACATTGTTCACCAGACCTGGAGCTACTGTCTGTAAAGATACGGCCTTTCATGGTGGAAGGGCCGTATGGTTACAAACCCCTCCCCCGCCCTGCATTCGGGAAGGCAGACCACACCTCAATTTTGCTCCTCCCATCTTATAGACAACGCCTAAAACAGGAAAAAAAACTGTTTCTCCGACAGTTCACAGGCGGAATGAGGGGTCCATTACTGCCCTACAGGACTGCTTTGAAACAACGGACTGGCAGATGTTCTGTGATGCTGCTGATGGGAACATTGATGAATACACAGACTGTGTCTCAGCATAATCTCTAAATGCCCGAGGGTCAATGTCAGGACTTTCCCCGACCAAAAGCCTTGGGTAAATGGTAATGTCCGTGCTAAGCTCAGAGCACGGTCCTCCGCCTATAGCTCTGGGGACCTGGAGGCCTTGAGGAGCTCCAGATATGACCTACGGAAGGCTATCAAGGATGGAAGAAAAGAATACAGGGCTAAGTTGGAGTCCAACTTCCACAGCTCTGACCCCAGACACATGTGGGGAGGACTGCGACATCACAGAATACGAAAGGAGAAACAGCAATGATGCACGTCCTACCGCCTCCCTGACAAGCCCAACTCCTTCTATGCACAGTTTGAGGAGACCAACACAATACCTTCAGTGTCGCACTGAACCCTGGGATTCCAAGCCGTGTCCTCAGGGGGTGCACCGATCAATCAATCAATCAAATGTATTTATAAAGCCCTTTTTACAACAGCAGCTGTCACAAAGAGCTTTTACAGAAACACTCGGCCTTAAACCCCAAGGAGCAAACAACAGTAGTGTTGAATTTCAGTGGCTAGGAAAAACTCCCTAAGAAGGCCGAATTTAGGAAGAAACCTAGAGAGGACCCAGGCTCAGAGGGGTGACCAGTCCTCTTCTGGCTGTGCCGGGTGAGATATTGGAATAATTATATTATTGGCATCCCAGTGGCGACGAGAGCCCACCTGGCAAGACAGCAATGGTGGACAGTATCAAGCCTACTGGTCACCTTCACGCCCCCGGGCCAGGCTACACCTAATTACAAACAGTGCTGTAGAGATGAGTTTTTAGTAGACACTTGAAAGTTTGCACTGAGTTTGCATTTCTAACCTTAATTGGCAGATCATTCCACTGTAGTGGAGCTCTATGAGAAAAGGCCCTGCCTTCGGCTGTTTGTTTAGAAATTCTAGGTACAATTAAAAGGCCTGCATCTTGCGATCGTAGGTTACGTGTAGGTATGTATGGCTGGATCATTTCAGCAAGGTAAGTAGGAGCAAGTCCATGTATTGATTTATAGGTTAACAGTAAAACCTTAAAATCAGTCCTAACCCTAACAGGCAGCCAGTGTAAGGACGCCAGGACAGGAGTAATGTGTTCAAATTTTTTTGTTCTAGTTAGGATTCTAGCAGCCGTGTGCAGCACTAATTTAAGTTTATTTATTGATTTGTCAGGATAACCAGAGAGAACAGCATTGCAGTAAACTAGTCTAAAAGTAACGAAAGCATGGAGACATCTTTCTGCATCAGTTTTTGATAGAAAGTTTCAGATTTTTGCAATGTTTCGAAGATGATAATAAGCAAGTCGAGACATATTTTATATGTTCATCAAAGGAGAGGTCAGGGTCAAGGGTAACGCCAAGGTTTCTTTCAGTTTTTTGGGATACGACCATGCAGCCGTCGAGGTTTACAGTGAGATCTGCTAACAACTATCTTTGTTTCTTGGGTCCTAAAACAAGCATTTCTGTTTTTCTTGAGTTTAAGAGCAAGAAGTTCTCTGTCATCCACTTCCTAATATCTGAAACGCATGCTTCCAAAGTAGCTAATTTTGGGGTTTCTCCATGCTTCATTGAAATATATAACTGTGTGACATCAGCATAACAGTGAAAATTTACATTGTGATTTCAGATTACATCGCCCAGAGGGAGCATATATAGTGAGAACAATAATGGGCCCAGAACCGAGCCTTGAGGAACACCAAAACTTTTACTTTAAGGATATGCTACACTAACAAAATGATATCTTTCAGATAAATAAGATTTAAACCAGGCTAAAACATGTCCACGTAGCCCAATATGGGTTTCCAGTCTCTCTAAGTGATCAATAGTGTCAAAAGCAGCACTAAGATCAAGAAGCAACAGGACGGATGCGAAACCTTTGTCTGGGCCATTAGAAGGTAATTTGATATCTTCACGAGTGCAGTCTCAGTACTATGATGGGATCTGAAACCGGACTGGAGCATTTCATAAATGTTATTTGTCTTCAGGAAGGCATTCAGTTGTTGGGAAAAACATTTTTCTAAGATTTTTGAGAAGAACAGGAGGTTCGATCACCCTGTCTCTGTCTGTAGTCCCCTCCTGCTTCAGACAGACCACCATCGTCCCTCTACTGAAGAAATCTTCCATCACCTGCCTGAATGACTACCACCCTGTAGCACTGACCTCCACCATCATGAAGTGCTTTGAGCGGCTGGTCAGAACTCACATCTGCTCCACCTTTCCTGACACCTTGGAACCCTTTCAATTTGCAAACCGCCCCACCAGATCTACGGAAGATGCCATCGCCCTGACGACACACACCGCCCTCTCCCACATGGAAAAAGGCAACACATAGGCAACCTTTGTGAGGATGCCATGTGGACTACAGCTCTGCATTCAACACTATTGTGCCCGTCAAGACTGTTCCTAAGCTCAGGACCCTGGGATTTAACTCCTCCCTCTGCAATTGGATTGTGGACATCCTGACGGGCAGACCCCAGGTGGTGAGAATGGGCAACCTCACCCCCTCTACACTTACCGGGCAACAGGGCCCCCCAGGGCTGCGTACTCAGTCCACTCCTGTACTCCTTGTTCACACAGAACTGCATGACCACACACAGCTCCAACATCATCCTCAAATGTGTGGATGACACTATCATCCTGGGTCCAATCTCCAAAACAATCCGACTGCATACAGAGAGGAGGTTAAGAACCTGGCTACATGGTGCCAGGACAACAACCTCTCTCTCAACATCTGCAAGACTAAAGAGATGATCATGGACCAGAGCATCGGAGCACTCACTTCCAGTCTCAAAAACATTTTATTCCCTCAGGCCATAAGGCTCCTCAACCAGCAACACTGATCCATGATCATACTGACGAACATTCCAGAGGCTCTGATGTCCTTTCAGGTACTTTAACAGGCAATCAGAATACTTCTTTACATGTACCATTTATAAGCATATTAAGAGGAGGGATTCAGGAATTAGAGTTATTTTATATGTAGCCCCTCTTTTTCAAGGGACCAAAAGTAATTGTACAATTGACTCAAAAGCTGTTTCATGAACAGATGTGGACTTTTCCTTCGTTGGTTCTTCATCAATTAAGCAGGTAAAAGATCTGGAGTTGATTCCAGGTGTGGCATTAGGATTTGGAAGCTGTTACTGTGAACCCACAACATGTGGTCAAAGGAGCTCTCAATGCAAGTGAAACAGGCCATCATGAGGCTGCAAAAAACAATCCATCAGAGAGATAGCAGGAACATTAAGAGTGACCCAATCAACAGTTTGGTACATTGAGATAAAAATAACACACTGGTGAGCTCTGCAACACAAAAAGGCCTGGATGAAGACAACAGTGGTTGATGATCGTAAGATCCTCTCCATGGTAAAGAAAAACCCCTTCACAACATCCAGCCATGTGAAGAACACTCTCCAGGAGGTAGGCATGTCATTATCCAAGTCTAACATAAAGAGAAGACTTCACAAGAGCAAATACAGAGGGTTCAAGAATAGAGAGGCTAGATTAGACTTTGCCCCCAAAAAAACTCTAAAAAAGCCAGCCAAGATCTGGAACAGCAAACAGATGAAACTAAGATCAACCTGTGCCAGAATGATCGGAAGAAAAAAATATGGAGAATGCTTGGAACGTCTCATGATGCGAAGCATACCACATCATCTTTAAAACAATGTGGAGGCAGTGTGATGGCATGGGCATGCATTGCTTCACTTTACAGATGGACAATGACCCAAAACAACCCAGGAGTTTAAGGCAAAGAAGTGGAATATTCTGCAATGGCCAAGTCAATCACCTGATCTCAACCCGATCGATCATGCATTTCACTTGTTGAAGACAAAACCTAAGGCAGAAAGACCAAACAAACAAACAACTGAAGACAGCTGCAGTAAAGGCAAAGCATCACAAAAGAGGAAACCCAGGGTATGATGATGTCCATACGTTCCAGATTTTAAGCAGTCATTGCCTACAAAGTATTGAAAATGAAAATTGTATTTATGATTGTGTTAATTTGTTCAATTACATTTGAGCCCCTGAAATAAGGGGACTGTGTGAAAATAATTGCAATTCCTAAATGTTTCATACAATATTTTTGTTCAACCCCTTGAATTAAAGCTGAAAGTCTGCAAATTCATTGTGGTGTTGTGCAATTATGAAAATTGCATCAGTGTCCAAATATTACTGCCATACTTGCAATATCTATAATATTCAATACTCCTACCAATATTGCTTCTAGTTTACAGTACTAACTTTAAACTGTTGCTAGTTTACAGTGTTATGTATATTAATGCTTTATCCTCTCGTTATATTTTTGCTGTGTGTACATTTTTCTTATTAATTCTCACTATGTAGTTGTAGTGTGGTATGCTACATTAATAAGCTTATTGCATTCATATGTATCTATAATATTCAATAACTTTACCATTTGCTGCTAGTTCAAAATTATGTATATTACTGCCATACTTGTCATATTTAAATGTTAAATAATACTACCCAGATTGCTGCTAAATCAAGAATCCTACCCAGATTGCTGCTAAATCAAGAATCCTACCCAGATTGCTGCTATGTCAAGAATCCTACCCAGATTGCTGCTATATCAATAATACTACCCAGATTGCTGCTATATCAATAATACTACCCAGATTGCTGCTATATCAATAATACTAACCAGATTACTGCTATATCAATAATACTACCCAGATAGCTTCTAAATCAATAATACACAGATTGCTGCTGTATCAATAATACTACACAGATTGCTGCTAGTGTACAGTGTTGTATATCCTTGCTTTATTTTATAAACATTTTTGGTCTGCCTACATTTTTGCTTTTATATTCTTCTTAACTCTCACTACGTAGTTGTCAGGTGCCTTGTCACAATAATTTCACTGTACAGGATGACGCTGTGCTGTTCGGTGCATTTGTCAAATACACCTTGAAACTTGACACTGCCTGTTTAAGTATGTTTAATTCTGCCCAGTGAACATAACCCAGGTGTTCTTCCAATAATAACAAAAAAACTAGTCTGACAGTTTTACTACTGGCAAATATCTGAAGACAGATTTTGGACATCTTTGAAGGGAAAGTAAAATATGCAAATATTCAAACAAAGTGCTAGAGTACATTTTTGAAATGCTATGAGATGCTATAAACGTATTAATTACGTTTGTTCAAAGTATTAAAGATAAATAATTTAACAAAACTAAAGTTATGAGATGCAACACAAACTGGGTGTCTATATTACCTACCTGGGTTTGAGTCCGCAGGCGTTCTGTTGACCAGCAGGGGGTGTTGCTGATAAAAGGTGGTCCTCTGAGAGTCTCTGGTGGTCTGAGCAACAGTCTCCTTCATTGACCTTCAGTTGTGCTTCCTGTCTCTTCACTAACAGCTGATCAGCAGCCTGCATTCAAACAGAGGGGCATTACCATATGACAGGGGAGGAAACTCTGAGACCTTACATAATACACAATAAGACCACAGCCATAACTAGAGGGCCAACTGGACAGGCTAGTGGCACAAGCAAAAGAAGGAGCCCCTGAGGGAGAAGACCTGCTACGGATCAGGATGTAGTGTAGTCATACCCTGCACAGGAAGGGCTGGGAGTAGCTAAAGAGGCCTTGGCAAAAGTGCAGCATCTCCTGTTTAAACTGATGGTAGGTGACCTGCTCCAGAGCTGGATGCTCACTGCTCCTGTTTTTGACCAGACCCAGGAAGATGGCTTTCTGCAGATCGGACATAGAATGACAGGGTTAGAACAACGAGCCACTAACCCATAGATCTGAATCATCAAACTGACAATGTGAATAATCTGTTGACGTCGCCTGGAGCAAGCTACATAACAGAACTGCATCCTGTAGGTTAAACATAATAAACAGGAAGACCTTGGGTTTTTATGATGATCAGCTTCAATAATGATGAATATGATAAATGACGATGACTGGTATAAACTACAACAACTGATGAAGATACGTGGTGTACAGTTCGACTGGTGTACATGATGACCCGTTTAAACACATGATGAAAACATGCAGCTGAAATACAGTAATGCACAATTCATACTGTTACCACTCTCTTTCATGAGTGAGCTCACCTTTCCAACCATGCCTTTGGGAAAGTATTTCATTAATACCTCCTTGGCTCTGTCAAACTCTTTTTTCTTGATGCACACAATCACCAACTGCAGAGGAAAACATTTAAAACAAGTCAGGATGTACAACAAAGCAGAGGACTGCAGCAATTACAAAAAGGGACAACCAAGCCCAGAGATAAAGCATAATGTTTGACTCCAATGCATACACAACCCCTAAAAATCCAGGACCGCCTCTCTGGTCAGACTGTATGTCGTGTATGGATACCAACCCCTCAGAATCCTGGACTACTCAGAATCTACGCCCTGTAGCCAGATCTTACCATCTCTCTGATAGACTTTTGCACTCTCTCCAGGTCTTTTGGAGGAACAGTCATCTCCTCTCTGATGTTGTCCAAGACGCTCATAGCAGACTCCAGAGGGGTAAGAGGCTCTTGAGACTCAAATAAGTAGTCTGGAGGTGACAAAAGAACAACTGTCAGAGAGTCAGCGCAAACTTTTGAAAGACACAGCGAGCTGAAAAACTTGTGAGGAACAGCATGACTGCTAGCAACTCAATGTTTGGAGAACAAAACGGCACAGCTATTGGGTGGGTGGGTGGGGAATAAAACAACACAGCTATCCAGCTATTCAGTGTGGGAAACAACATGACATTATCTCAACTATGGAACTGCCTCCTTACTACAGCAGTTGTTCATCGTTCCAAAATGGGTCAGCGCTGCCACCAAGTAAAGAAAGAAATGTAATAATAATTATAACCCGCCCTAAGACATAAAACTATAGACTGTCAACTTTGTGGGTATTTACCAACATAAACAGTGGATAGTGTAGGAACTACAGCCCTGATTTCAGCCAAGTACACAGTCCGTTTGGGGGGAGCATTATGGGTTTCCTGGGCAGAGCAGCGTGTGTAACAAGTAACAAGTATCAGTAAAAGCACTCAAATGTGCACTCGCAAAGCTGTGGAACAGATTAGTGTCTAACTCGAAGGTTGTCTGGGCAGGATTTGGTAGTGGGCAACCAGTCTGTCTGGGTAACTCCGAGTTAGCTATCTACCAGGGTTTGTTGGGACTTCTCACCGAGTTTGTCGCCGTCGTTTATCCGGGTGAGAAACTGTATTGCTCGGATCTTCTTGGTTATGACTTCGTTTGCTTCCAACGGACGAACAAGAAGGGCTTCAAGGTGGGAAGGAGATGGTCTTCGTTATTGTTGTTATTTAAATTACCAACATGTTACAGTAACATTTAGCGGTACCTAGACTGTCTAGTAGGCGTGAAGCTAACTAAATCATCAGATGTGAAGGCTACTACAACGTAATAAACATGGGACCAGGAGGAGGACTGAGAGCCGCAGACGATGACAGTATCTATATAGGTCGTTAGCTAACTAATCTAGCGAAGATAACACTTAAAATATAACATAACCAAATACCGGATTAGCGAAAACGCCAACGACTCTACTATACAGTACAGTACTAGTAACTACAGTAACATTTCAGGTGCACGTAAATCTGCATTGGTTACTTACATTGAAGTACGTCTCTAATCTCACAGAAATCTGTATACTGTTCATTCCTAAAAGTATCCAATGCCAGGGATATGTAGTAGTCCAAAATCCACCTATTAACTACACTTTCCACATCTGATACATGGTGCTCAGTCGGGGCCATGTTTTCTTTTGCCGCCATATTTACTTCGTAAACATGTCAGCTACGACAAGAACCTTCTTTAAGTGGTTTGGCGGATCCATCAAATCTTTTATGTGCGTACACTGCCATCTACTGTTCTGGAGGTCCTAGTTACGACCGGCCTAGACTCTTATCCTCCAAACACCAGTCAACTGTCCAGACGCTATTAATCTTTCCCTCTACGTCAGACAATTCAGGAAACTGCAACTGAATATACAATTCCAGCTCCCACTTTTTAATTGTTTGTGTGTAGCTAAGCATGCACAGAACGCTAAATTCGCTCAATATGCAAGCTCTAGCTTATCTCTTCAAAGTTAAAATGGCAATTATCTGTGGTCTCCAGAGTTATTGGCACCCTAGGTGAACATGAACAAAAAAAGTCTGTAAAAACATGTCATTGAGTAGTATATAAGATTCATCTGAAAAAGGTCTAACGAATCCAAACTTTGAGTGAATATTCTTCAAAGAAAAAATAACAGATCTGTGTCATCTAGAATTACATTCATAGTGGAGAACACATAGGAAGAGATGTAAGATGATACATCTATAAAGAAACTCCAGATCCTTCAGGGGAGTCCTATGTTCTACTTTCCAGTTGTATCTCTAATGAGAAACTGACAGCCAATGGAAGCACAGGAGCTCAGCTTCCCCTAGATCTCATTTTGACCAAAGTTCAAAAGGTTTATTTGTCATTTGCAATGACAAGTTACGGCAATGAAATGCTTGGTTTTCCTACTCCTGACAGTGCAGTTAAGTTAAAAAGTAACAGTAATTATATTAAAAAAATAAGATAACACAATCAATCAGTGATAACACTATCCATAAACACACATCACTTATAATAATCACTATATAACTATACAACCGTAGTGCAATGTAAAAGTAACAGGTGTGCATGGACTATGGATGGAAGGGAAGATGTGTTCCCGAGTTGAGCAGCCTTACAGCCTGTGGAAAGAAGCTGTCCCGTAGCCTGTTAGTTTTGGACTGAATGCTCCTGTACCTTCTGCCTGATGGCAGCCTGGTAAACAGTCCGTGGCATGGGTGGCTGGGATCTGTAATGATCCATTTGCTCCTCCTCCTACACCTCTCTGTGTAGAGATCTTGCAGGGATGGCAGGTCAGACCATATGTATATGCTCCCGCCCAATTTAATCCCTGACTTAAACCATCATTTTCACTGTGCAAATAAACACGTGTCCTCTTCCAGGCAAGTTCATCACTGCTCCAGTTGTTTGATATTTCTTAATTGTTGACATAATAGGGGAGATGGGTGTTTTTCGGGCATGTAGCTATCTTTTTATAGTCATTGCCTGATATGTGCAGGTCGACAACATTTTGTGTCATTTCATTTGTCAGTTTTTTTTTTTACCTTCACCATGTTAATAAATGACTTTAGGCCGAGTTTAGGCTGTGTGTCACCTCATATTTACACCCCAGTGAAACAGTATGCCATTGATGATGACTTCAGAGGAGCGGACACAAAGGGAGGTAACTTGGGTGAGGAGCAGGATCTTACAGTGAATGTGGAACTTGACAGGGAGCCAGTGAAGGCGGTGCAGGAACTGGTCAAAGAGGTGGTGAAGGTGGAACAGGGATTTGACCGTAGATGACCCAGGCGTCAGATGACCTGGCCCGGGGTTAGCATGTGGATGATGAACAGCAGGGGTCCAAAGCATGGGACCTTGAGGCACGCTTTTATGACAGGGGTTGCAGTGGGGATTTAGAATCTCCAAATTAAACAAACTGCTTCTGGTCGGCCAGACCAACTGCTCAAAGGCAGCGGACTGGTCCAGGTGTTGAAAAGATGTTGAAAAGACCAGTCAGCAGTAATGAGGAGGCCGTTGATGATTTTGGTGAGGGCAGTGCCATGTGCGGCACTCTGCCCAGATAGAAGAGATTCATAGGGGTCACGATTGGTCACATGGCACTGTTCCAGGATTCCTGAGGAACGTAAACTGTCGATTGGTGGAGAAATTAGTTCTGGAATATCGGTGGGCATGGTGGATGAGGTTGGAGTAGCGGACTGGTTTTGCCTAGGAGAGGGCCTCCTTGTAGTCCTTGACATACACCCTGAAGGCCTCAATGAGCGGACTGTGACACCAGATAAGCCTCTCCTGTCAGTGGACTTCAAAATACACTGCTCATGGGTAAACCAAGGAGAAGGCAGAGAGGAGAAAATCTGCGTTTTCAGAGGGGCAACAGTGTCAAGTCCGGAGGGGAAGAGGGTGTCATTGCGAAACATCGACTCCTCAACCGAGAAAATCAGTAGATCAGGGATGTTGTGTTGTTCAAAGCCTGTTTCCTAGAACTGACATACAGACAGACTCAATGTTCCTCTGTGAAAGGGTCACTTTTTGCAGTAGCTTTGTTAGGCAGATGGTAAGAGGGTTTGAGATGGCAAGACCCAAGCAATGACCTGTCACGGAATAATCCTATTTATTAGAATTTACTTTAACATAATATTATCATATTTAAATTTAAGGTACACTTTTCAGATTCATAAGAATTGCTTAACTACACAAATGGACAATAAACGGAATGAATAGCTATAGTTTAGTTAAAACAGTCAAATTTATTAAGGAAAATAACATTTTATAAACACCATCTGAAACATAAAAAGTCTACGTTAAACTTATACATATTTATTTACGCTTTACTAGAGATGACGTAACGCATCTTCGCTCTAACGTTACGATTTCTGTAGCCATTGGTTCCACTGTAGCCTGAATGCAGAGCAGAACATTTAACACCCAGGCTCTCCATTACCGAGGAGTCACCTCAACAATAACATCCTGACCACCCAGCAGAGCGTCCACCCAAAATGTACATGTATAAACCTATATTCAGAACGGCGGAGTTGATCCAGGATGAAGTAATGAATGGAATAATTATCAGACCCGTAGTCAGTAAGAGTCAGGGTCTTCAAGCATCTCAGAGTAGGACTGTTGATCTGGGATCACATGATCTTAAAGATGTGAAAAGCTGGGGGACCTGATCCAGGGTCAGCCCAAGGTGTCTTGCGTTTGGAACACTAAGTGTACCAAAGACCACTGGCAAACTCAGGCACTGTTCAGCTAGAATATTGTTACAACATAAATGTATCATGTAGAACATGACCAATGTGTTAGTGTGTAAACCTTAAAAGCAATACACCTGTAGTTTGGTTTTATCCATCCCATTCCTCAAGTCAGGGCTTCCTGGTAAAGGATGGGTTCCAGGCCCAGGTGTCACAATCGGCTCCTAATTCCTACAGCAATCTTTAGGCTCTAGGGTGAAATAGTGCACTACAGGGAATGGGGGGCATTTCTAATGAATTCTGTGTGTTCCAGTCTGTACTTATATTACTAGATCAGAGAGATGGTTGACTCAGCTTTTAAAATTAGATCAGAGAACGCAAACTCCTTTCACTACCAGATCACAGACAACGGAATCCACTTTCAAGACTAAACCCGAGATGACCAAATCATCTTTCAGCATTAGATTAGAGATGACTAAATTGCCTTTCAGTACTACATCGGTGATGACCGAATTCCCTTTCAATACTAGATCAGAGACAACCGAATTCCCTTTCAATACTAGATCGGAGACAACCAAATTCCCTTTCAATACTAGATCAGAGACAACCGAATTCCCTTTCAATACTAGATTAGAGACGACTGAATTCCCTTTCAATACTAAATTAGAGATGACTGAATTCCCTTTTAATACTAGATTAGAGATGACTGAATCCATTTTCAATACTAGATCAGGCAGAGATTAATGAATCCACTTTCAATACCAGCTCAGAGAGATGACCAAATCACCTTTCAATACTGGATAAGATAAATCACTACATCCACTTTGATCAACAGTGCCCTGTAGCTAACCTGAGCATGGTACTCTCAACAGCAGGTTTGTGGATTCAATTCCCACACAGAGCGAGTCCTCAGTAAGTATGAGCATGCATGCTCTCAACTGTAAGTCTCTCTGAATAAGAGTTAAAAGAAAATTGTAATCCGCTTTCACATTAATAGACAAGAGATCACAAGAGCAGTTCAAAATATTTTTGGCTACTAGCCAAAACGGACCCCTGAAAATGTCGTGCCAATATGTCCCGGAAGTCGTCAAAACCACACGTTTGAAAGAGTTTTCACGGACATCCTACCAAGAGATTATTTGCATACAAACAAGGATGTTTAAAAATGCTTACTATTCGCAAAAGTCAGAATACATCTTTAACAACGCTTGATGAGGTTTATGGTCAGAATAGTTGGTTACGTCCAAAATGGCACTAATGGTCCTGGACTAAAGCCGTGCACTGCCTACAGAATGGTCTTTTAGTGTACTGTGTCCCTAAGTGCCAATATATAAATATCCCAAGGTATGACATTACATACACTGCTTTAACAACATTAAATTGATGATACATACATAGGAAACGTTTACCAGGGTTAGTCACTAGTCATTCTAATTTCTCTTCTATATAAAGTCCCCAGAGTGCAAAATAAGGAAGATCCTTTTCCATACCAGGCTTTTCGATGTGGACAATAATGCTCCTTTGTGATTAAAATAAACAGTAGATTTTTTACACCTTCAAATATGCAAATTAATGAATGGATAGAATTTGCATGACTGATTGTTCAATGTTTTAAAAGGTGCCCATCTCATAAGACCAGGTGTGGGTGATAGTCATCACAGTGAGATACAGTAAGATGTTACCAGCATTTGATTCTTCCTATACTCAGCATTAACCACATCATTTGATTCTTCCTAAATTCAGCATTAACCACATCATTTGATTCTTCCTATATTCAGCATTAACCACATCATTTGATTCTTCCAATATTCAGCATTAACCACAATTTGATTCTTCCTATATTCAGCATTAACCACATCATTTGATTCTTCCTATATTCAGCATTAACCACATCATTTGATTCTTCCAATATTCAGCATTAACCACATAATTAGATTCTTCCTAAATTCAGCATTAACCACATCATCAGTGGTTACCAAAATAAAACATATATTCCAGCAGTTGGTTGCAAAAAACTACTTTCTGTGATTAAACATGAAGAGAAACTGGGGAGTGAAGGTCCCAGTGAGGGGGCCTTGGGGTACATGACTTCCAGAAGGCCTAGACATTGGTGGTATGCTTGTGTATAAGGCTGCTTTGAAGTAACTTCTTCAAACACACTTTGTTTTATATTGCTGTTATACAGGGCTCAATTGTAAATGAGACCTTGGTTTCAGCTTGATTAACAGGTATGAATGAAAAATTAAAACCGGACAGTATGTCTACATCAGCAGGATGTTTCGTCCGAGATATCTTGGTCAAGCCACCTTAAAGGCTAAACATTAAAAAAAATATCACTAATTTGGGATGGTAATATGTTTTCACTGTAAACATACACAACTCAACCCACAAGTGTCCGACCATACCATAATTAACTGATATGAGACATGCAGAATAGATAATGAACATATTTGTGTCCCAACCACCCCCAACTGATATTTAGTTTTAAGGTTTGAGTCACTCTGCAAAAGTCATGGCAAAATAGAATGTGTCGGGAAACAGTGTCACTGTCCCAGCACCTGCGCATGTTCTGGTTTTGTGGACGATATGGTAGTGCGTTGAGCAGTGGTAAAAAGAAAAATATCTGTACATCTCTGTCCTACATCGGCATGTTTTAGGATTAGCCCAAATCTACATCAGTATGTTTTAGGGTTAGCCCAAATCTACATCAGTATGTTTTAGGGTCAGCCTAACTCTACATCGGTAGGCTTTTCGGTCATATTAACTCTACATCGGTAGGTTTTAAAAAGAAAACAAAACTCCATGTGCCTCTACCTCTCCATAAAGGGCTTGTTGGCTGAGACACACCCAGACCCAAGACACAGGTCCCCTGTTAGCCAGTGTAGCAGCCATGCTGGGCTCCAAATAGGGCCAGAAGATTATGTCAAGTCCCTGTACAGAGATTGGGACAGCCAGGTGACCCGATTGTGTTTTCAGAGTGGTGTTTAGAGGTTCCCAGTTGGGGTCTGATATAGTGCTTGGCCCTCAGACAGAGAACTCCACCCCACTGCGTCGTGTACGTGTCATCAGAAGGCGCCGCAGACGCAGGCCGGCTAAGGGGTTGAGCCAGAGGAAGGAGGGTGGACCTCCGAACACAGCCTTCATCCCCTCCCACCGCACACGACGCTCCCAGGTCGGCTTCTCGTTCTTCAGGCGCTCTATCTCCTGGGTGTGGGACAGCACAGGTTAGTCAACATACTACTTCTATCAGAGAAAATATGAGCTGAACCTCCTAAGGAGTCAGGGGGGGGTCAACTCCGGGGTCACGGGGTTAGGAGGTCAACTCCGGGGTCACGGTGTTAGGGGGTCAACTCCGGGGTCACGGAGTTAGGGGGTCAACTCCGGGGTCACGGAGTTAGGGGGTCAACTCCGGGGTCACGGAGTTAGGGGGTCAACTCCGGGGTCACGGAGTTAGGGGGTCAACTCCGGGGTCACGGAGTTAGGGGGTCAACTCCGGGGTCACGGAGTTAGGGGGTCAACTCCGGGGTCACGGAGTTAGGGGGTCAACTCCGGGGTCACGGAGTTAGGGGGTCAACTCTGGGGTAGGGTGTCTCACCGTCTCATCGTTGCAGATAGAGTGGATCTGTGTTCCAAACATTACCACAGTGAATGTGAGGAAGAGGAAGGCCTCCAGACAGAGGAAGATCATCAACATCACTGCCACCGGAGGAGAAAAGTCAGTGCATTCTGGGGGATAGAGTTGTGGGATTTTTTCACTGGTCATTCAAAGGTGCCACAAACAGTCAGGAGTGTTTTAAAATATAATGTATTATATATAATAAAAAAATATTATTATTACCTAGAATGACTGTCAGAATATAAACAACTCTATACAACCCCCATATTAGACCTTTGGTGATTTTGAAACATCGCTTACATGACCCCAAAAATTACAAAACTGGTAAAACTGCCCACAGCATAGAGACTAAACAATTGTAAAAACTTCAAAAACTTAACAGTAGCCTACTGTTCCACTAGTCACTTGACACAGCAGACCTGATTGGCTATATATGTACAATTCCACTGGTCACATGACAACAGAACAGCAAAACTGATTGGCTATATATTTACAATTCCTCTGGTCACATAACAACAGAACTGACAGGCTATATATTTACCATTCCACTGGTCATGGACACAGGTGTAGAACTGTAAAAAACTGAGGCAGAGGGCGTAGCCTGAGATCAGAGCTATGTACATCTGCAGGCAGGAAAGAGAGACAGAGGGGATCAGAGAGGGTTTGCGAGGACTTACACCACCCATAGTAGAAGCTGCGTTACTCCAACTGGACAAGAACCTTCGTCAGAAAGCATCAAGAACAGAGTGAATAGGGTGTCATTTGGGAGTGCAGCACTGACTGACTGTGTGACTGACTTCTAATCTCACGTGTTTAGGCCAGTACGCTCACTACTGGCGAATCCAGGCTCAGGCTGAAGTAAGGCATGGTAGGACTGAACACAACTCTGGCATCTACTTACAGTGAAAAGTACAAAGAAGCGCTGGTTCTTCTCTCCAACACAGTTGTTGACCCAGGGACAGTGGTGGTCCATCTTACGGATGCAGCGCTGGCAGATACTTAACAAGAGGTGACAGAACTCATCACAGCACGCATGAGAAGTCTGCTAATACATGTACCAACCGGAAGACCTCGAATAACATAAGGCGTGTACGAATACAAGACAGACCTGTAATAATGCATTTATAAGGAGTGTACTGATACGAGTAAGAGCTGTAATAACACATGCATAAGACGTGTATAAACATTTATAAGGTGCATAATAATACATGTATAAGACGCGTAATAACACATGTATAAAACGTTACATGTATAAAAAGTGAGGGGCGGGCAGCGTGGGGTGGCGTAACGGCGATGGGCGGGTGGCGAAACGGCGATGGGCGGGTGGCGTAACGGCGATGGGCGGGTGGCGTAACGGCGATGGGCGGGTGGCGTAACGGCGATGGGCGGGTGGCGTAACGGCGATGGGCGGGTGGCGTAACGGCGATGGGCGGGTGGCGTAACGGCGATGGGCGGGTGGCGTAACGGCGATGGGTGGGTGGCGTAATGGTGATGGGTGGGTGGCGTAATGGTGATGGGTGGTGAAGGCGGTGTCTGAGTTTCTCCCGCCCACCTGCAGTGGTGCGCCCGCTCTGGCTTGATGCTGCTGCACTTCGGACATTTATAGATGACCTCCCCGGGTTTCAGCTGGAGGCTGTCCATGTACTCCCTGGTGGCGTTGCCCTTAGGAACAGCACCCTGGTAAGAGGTCAAAGGTCAACAGAGTCAGCCAAGTAGGAAGTTAGGTGGTCAGATGACCTTTCTAATATCAGGGCTATGAAACAGATATTTGGACCACAAACTGATCAATTTCACCAAGTGTTCTTCCTCTCAGAAAACCTCATAGGCTTTAACACAAAAGCAGAGAGATCCATGCACCCAAGTCTCACCGGGTCACTTAGCATTGCGCGTAGATGGGAGGCCAGCGCCATGACAGCCAGGAAGTTGAACAAAGCGCCGTTGACCAATGAGTACCAGAAGCTCTTGTTGGGAAGCAGCATGACGAAGTTGACCACAAAATCTGCATACAGGACCAAGCACCAGGTCACCACGGCGCAGACGATGCCGCACCCATCCTGGATGAACCACAGTCGGCCGTGGTCAGCCGGCGCCCCGGCAAGGCCGGCCACAGCCCCGCGGTCGTCATCCGGCGACAGAAGAGGCTGCTGCTGCTCGGTGTCACGCTGCCGATGACCTGAAGACTGCATTCTGACCTGGGGAGACATAACGCTGTCACGGTTATTCCTGTCTACATTCTGATCTGGGGAGACACAGTTAATCCTCATCCCGGTGGAGGACTAGAGCACCGGACATAGTTAATCCTCATCCCGGTGGAGGACTAGAGCACCGGACACAGTTAATCCTCATCCCGGTGGAGGACTAGAGCACCGGACACAGTTAATCCTCATCCCGGTGGAGGACTAGAGCACCGGACACAGTTAATCCTCATCCCGGTGGAGGACTAGAGCACCGGACACAGTTAATCCTCATCCGGGTGGAGGACTAGAGCACCGGACACAGTTAATCCTCATCCCGGTGGAGGACTAGACCAACGGACACAGTTAATCCTCATCCCGGTGGAGGACTAGAGCACCGGACACAGTTAATCCTCATCCCGGTGGAGGACTAGACCGGGGTTTTCCTAGGCATTACCAGTGGTTTGAAACCATGAGGTTATTCGGGTGTAGTCTGCTCTTTGGCAGATCTATGCCTACATCAAGGAGAATGTTCTGTTCCACAGTTGAAGGTTTTTTTCCTTACATTTGAAATAATAAATGATTTGGTGATCAACTACAGTGGTCTACTGGGTTGTTTGTTATTGCTGAACTCACCACTGGGTTCTCGCTTCATAACAATCATCCAAACTGTTGATTTAAACACCAATTTATTTTGACTTCAAAAGGTGATGGCCTGCTTTACGGGCACTGACGCTTTGAGAGACAACAGCAACAGAATCGAAAGGACAATGTCAGACCTAGAATCACCTCTTTACCTTTTGTTACAGTTGTGCTCAAAAGTTTGCATACCCTTGGAGAACTGGTAATATATGTACCATTTGTAAAGAAAACATGAGTAAGCAGGCCTGGTTGACCCCCCTCCAAACATAGCGCTTATAGTTGTTACCATGAAACTATATTATGGTCTCGTCACTCCAAATTACAGTGTGCCCGAAGCTGTGAGGCATGTCAAGGTGTTGTTGGGCATATTGTAACCAGGCTTTTTTGTGGCATTGGCGCTGTAAAGGCTTCTTTCTTGCAACTCGACCATGCAGCTCGTTTTGTTCAAGTATCGTCTTATTGTGCTCCTTGAAGCACCCACACTGTCTGTTTCCAGAGCAGCCTGTATTTTTCCTGAGGTTATCTGTGGGTTTTTCTTTGTATCCCGAATTCTTCTGGCAGTTTTGGCTAAAATCTTTTTTGCTCTACCTGACCTTGGCTTGGTATCAAGACCTTGGTATCCCAGAATTTCCCACTTCTTAATAAGTGATTGAACAGTACTGACTGGCATTTGCAAGGCTTTGGATATCTTTTTATATCCTTTTCCATCTTTATAAAGTTCAATTAATTTGTTATGCAGGTCTTTTGACTGTTCTTTCTGCTCCCCATGGCTCAGTATCTAGCCTGCTCAGTGCATCCACGTAAGAGCTAAACTTCTTGACTATTTATACACTAATTGCAATTTAAAAAGCCACAGGTGTGGGAAATTCACCTTTAATTGCCATTTTCACCTGTGTGTGTCACCTTGTGTCTCTGTAACAAGGCCAAACATTCAAGGGTATGTAAACTTTTGATCAGGGCCATTTGGGTGATTTATGTTATCATTATGATATAAAAAGGAACCAAAAAACTGTGAATAATAAATGGCTTCATATGATCACTATCCTCAAATAAAATACTTCTTCTTTGCGTGATCAGTCATATTTTCAAAATCAATGCCAGAATTTTACAATTTCTGCCAGGGTAAACTTATAAGCACTGCATTTCAATTGTGGATCAACTAACGATGCCGTGACACACATTTGGCTGAAAAATTCCAATTCAACCTCCTCAAACTTATATACAGAACGAACAAACCACAATACAGAACGAACGAAAGAACAAACTTGTGCCACCGGCCGAAACACTCCCGGACTGCGGCGGCTGTGTCACTAACCTCTCCTCACACTGGCATGCTGTTCACGGCGTCTCCACTCCACTGGCCTGTGTTCAGCCCGCAGAGTAGCAGAGTGTCGCTGGCCTAACAACCTCATCCAAAACCCTGTAGAGGAGAGCGAGCGCGCACACACACACACACACACACACACACATAAGGACAGAAACATACACGTGCCTAAATCTGAGACCCCAAAGGCAAATTAGTCTGTCGAAACATTTATTCTGTTCAAAACGTCATATCATATCAACGACCATCACTTTACTTCCTCACGATTTGGAATGTGGCCTTTTGCGGACCGGGGACCTCTGCTTTCGACAAAAACCAGACCACCTGATTCAACCAGACTGTAAATATTGACCAGAAACTGAGATGTTTTAAATATTCCTGGTAATCCTAGCAATCTATGTAACTAGTAGCCACTTGTCGTTCTATTGAAGCAAATCTAGCCAGCTACATTACTGGGCTCTGTCGCCCCAAAACAAAACACTCATAGCTACTCTCAAGAGGAATGCATTCGATTACTCTATTAACAGTGTGCCACTCCAGGCGGGTCTTGAAGCAACGTTTGCAAAACACAGAAAAGCATCCCGTCCACACAACAAAGACCTGTCAAATCCCAACACAGGCTTATATATAGCCGTCCCTTGAGGTCAAGCCTCACCCCTCTGAGCCTGGGTCCTCTCTAGGTTTCTTCCTAAAATTCGACCTTCTTAGGGAGTTTTTCCTAGCCACTGAAATTCAACACTACTGTTGTTTGCTCCTTGGGGTTTAAGGCCGGGTGTCTCTGTAAAGCACTTTGTGACAACTGCTGTTGTAAAAAGCGCTTTATAAATACATTTTGATTGATTGATTTGAACCTTCCCCTGCGGTCAGGAAGCGATGGACACACCCATTCAGACTTTAACTAGTCTCTCATGCCATGACTACCCATGCCAGTTTGGCACGGTAGCGCGTTTGGTATGATCCAGCCCACACTAGCTCAATGGCAAAACGTGTACTACAAAAACTGTCTTAGCTGATCTACAAGCCATTCAGTGTGTCACAGTACTCCCAGAGCAACATTTCGTCTTGGCCGTTTCACAAATGTTGTATACTACGATATGTTATTTAAAATAGGTTTTGGATGTTTATAAGTGCCAACATTAGCTAAGAGGTTTGAGTGCTGTAATTATGACCTAAATAATGTTGCTTAGCAAAACATAAGGCCGTCCAACAAATCAATGTTTACCTACTACTGTAGTAAACTACCTACCTAGTTAGCTAAGCACTAGTATAGGGCCATCCCTTTCATGTTTCGTGGTTAGCTACGGATATCTAACGTTGCTAACATTTACAGCAGTCAACATGCTACAACTTTCAAGTAGCATTATAGCACATATAGCAGTAAAAACCAAGTAATACTTGACAGTTCTGAGAGACTACGATTCTAAAGTGTGAGCCAATATTCCTCGAACCAACATTGTTATTATGATAAATCAAAGCTAGCTAACTAATGTTAGCCAGTTAGCATTGATACATCTGTTAGCATAGTAAATCAAATTGTCTAACTATTGGTCGCTTCTTACCACACCCCAATGTTCCTTGTTTCGTGGATGTTTGTAATCGTCGTAGTGGGTTACATTTTGATATGGTGTATTCATACAATTTTAGGCCAAAGGTAATTATTCCATACCACCAACTTGACCCTCATTCAAACAACCGGTCACAACAGCGCTAACACAGCCTGCTGAATCGTTAAAAATGACTTCCGGGAATCGGCTGTTTCTCCCCCCCCCCCGTTACCCTAACCGTTCAACTATGTACGGCTAACAACATGTTCATCTTATCCATATATTGGTAATATTCGTCGCATTTTAATACAAAAATCGCGTTTAAGTGGATACAAGCCTGAAATCTGGAACAAATGGGTGATTTAAAAATCTAAAACAGTTACAATTTAAAAACTATCCAGGAAAGCAGAATTGTCAAGAGCCTTCACTGATAATAACAGTGATAATCTCAAGCATAGTTAGAGTCACTGTTATTATGCAGATAAAACAATTTAACAAAATCTAAATAATGAACCATGTAATGTTGATCAAGATACAGTCATGTGAAATATGACAAAGCAGCCCTAAACCATAATACCACCGTCTCAATGCTCTTCGGTTGGTATGAGCTTCTTCGAAAGGCAGTGTTTAATTTTTTGGCAATGCGGTCAAACATCACCACCTTTGAGCATATTGTTCCAGTAGTTTTGGTCTCGATATCATTTCTATCTTGATTTATTTTTTGAGAGCCGAGGCTTCTGCCTTCCTAATCGCCAATGTATGCCAAGTTTGTGTAATCTTTTTCTGACAATTGACTCATGCTCTTTGACAATGATTGCAGCAAAAGAGGCTTGGGGTTCTTAGAGACTTCTGTGAGCATCTTTTGGTCAGTTATTGGGCTGAGTTTGGTGAGTTGACTTATCCTATGTAGATTGCTAAAGGTCTGGACTTTTCTCTATTTGGAGATGATCTGTTGGACAGTGGAATGATGTACTTTGAATTGCTTGGAACTTTGTTATCCCTCCCAGAGTCATTTTGATGTTGGCATGATGTGTTACCACACACCAATATGGTTCAGACCAGACCAAGTTTCTAATCTATATAGAAGGATGAACCCTCCCAAGTTCAATGTAAGCATATAATGATTTTCCTGTTTAGGAGCATTTGATTCTAATTTTAGCCATTTTATGTGATGGTAAAAGTGAGGGGTTCTCAAAGTTTTTCCGCATAAGGATATTGCATTTCTGTTTATTTTAATTGCATAAATTATTTCATTGTTTTATGTGTTTGATTTGTTAAATTTGGTTAACTTTATCAAATACATAAACAAAGAAGATACATTTTCAGTGTGTGTACATATGTTTTCAACTGAGTGTATTAAAGGATGAGATGACAGCATGACAGTACAGGTACACCCAGTGGCAGACATTTACAGGACTTCTTTGACTCAACATCACATTGGTGGGGGATGGTGAAGGGCAGGACAAGGACTTTTTTTAAAGAAGCAGGAAAAAGGACAAGAATAGCAGCAAGTATGGCAATGGTGGGACTTCAGAAACACATTATCTTAATCTAGTTAAACAGGGCTTTGATTTTAATGGTGGAATAAGAGGTGAAAATGGATGAAATGGAAAGTTTATCATAGGAGAAAAGTTCAAGGTAATTTAAACTGGATTCCAATTTTAATCAGAATATAAGGAATACAGTATCAGTTATGTCAGAAGTGAACCATGGGTTGGATCTATTATTGACTTGTACTCTTTTATATGTAGGTTTCCTATCTGCTACTAGTATGAAAAACACAAGTGAACTGCTCAAGCAACAGATTGGCTTCTGGTATAGCAGAAATTCTGTCAAGCCTATTTTGATAACATTTTGATTTCTGACATTTCTTTGATTGATAACGACACCTTGATTAAATGCATAACGGACAAGGATGGCAGAATATTTCTTGCAAGTAATCAAGTGTAGAGGTGAGGTTTTAGGCCAAAAGAGAGAAACTGACATTACATTTATACCTGCTAAACTTCGACACACCATGCCAGGCCAGCACTGAGAGAAATGCCTTCATCACTAGCAAGCTTGACATTTGCAATTCCCTCTTGTTTGGTCCAACCCAAGAAGACATCAACAACATCCAATGTTGAAGAAGAAGAAGTCATTATCAAATATGTGTCCATGGAAAATTCAAGGGGCATACCTGTTATCCATTGCCACCCTGAGGATCTGACCGTATTGCTGAATGTCATCCCTGCATACATACAAAAACGTAAAACTACAAACCCTTTCAAACATATGGTGTGTAAATGGACTGACAAGGTCCTTGGAGAGCCGAAGGACTGCTGTAAAACCCCAGATTGGGATTAATTCAGGGATAACCACGCCAACTCACACTACTACATTGACAAGGTCACATCCTACATCAACCTATTTCAGGACATCTAAATCCAATGAGAAGAACTTTGAATCACATGTTTTTGAAAGCCCATAGAGGTCTTTGCTGTGCCAAACAATAACAAGTGCAGATTCCTGTATAGGAAGGCCAAGAAGAAGCTCACAACGGGAATCAGGTCAGCCAAACACACATTTAAAAACAGGTTGGAGAAGTAATTCTTCTGAAATCGCTGCTTGTTTGTGTGGAAAGGCTAATCCCAACCTCTCACTGATGAATAACATAACCGGCAGGTTTCAGTCCAAAATACCTCTGAAAGACACTGCACTCTACGCCAAACTGACCTACCCCCTCACACTTCTCACTTTTTCCTGACCAACTTGGACTCTTTATTCATCAACACTGTAGAGACGTGCTTTCACATCTTATTTACGTACACCACACTTCCAGCAATGCTTGTATGTACATTACATTTTAGTCACTTATCCACAGTGACTTAGCCTTAGTTCATACATTTTAAGATAGCTTGGGGGAACAACCACCTCAAATGCATTTGACTGAATCAGTAAATGATCTACAGAAGTCAGTGCTGGAAAGAAAACAACACAAACATTCAGCGTAACAAGCATTCATTTTAAGTCAATGGATTGGATGTCTATGGAGTTATTATTACTTCTATCATACTACTCAAGTTTGGAGATGACCATTTCCTAGTTGGTCCCCTCACTGAAAACCATGTGTTAATGCACTCCATGAAAACCATGTGTTCATGCACTCCATGAAAACTGTCTGGAGGCCGGCTGCACTTAAAATAACTTGGAACATGGTATGGGTCTTCCACCGCATTCTGCAGGGGTAAATTGCAATGCATTGTAAGAATGGGGTTTGCTGGGAACGACAGGATCGCTGTGTGTATGTTTACGAGTGTTGTCCAGGGTCAAAGTTATTTTGAAGTCTGGTAGAGGGACACAATGGATTTGTCAACAGTGATGAAAAGATCTTTGTGTGGACAAAACTTCGCCCAGAAGAAGAGCTGCTCGGTCTTTTCAAGGTTGAACTTGAGGTGGTTAAGCCAAAATCCAAGCAGAGATTTCTTTCTTTTCAACTTTTATGAAAGCATTCAATAGTTTACTAAACTTACAGGAAGGGATTAAGAAAATGCAGGGCCAAATTTATAAAGCACAGAACCAGTTGCTTAGTAAAAAGTACATGATATAGTAGGGATTGTATTTATACTCAGATGAACCACATGGGAGTGCTTGTGAAAAAAAGCACTTTGTCAGGCAGAGGGCCTCACTAGCCTACCTGCTCAAGACCTTTTGGATTGGCCATGATGTAAATCCCAAGATGAGGACTGAAACCAATTGGAGAAATCAATTAGCTCCGCTTCTCATTTGTGAACTTCCAAATTCCATAAATAGTATACTACTTTACCACCTGATTCTCTACATAGAGCCCTGATTTTTTCCCTGTCTTATTCCCTTCATGTGACATATGAACAGTGTGCACCACTCAGCAGGCAGACAGAGCAAACACATATACATCACCCGACAGAGAGCAGCTAATGGACAATGTCCACAAACAGCATTCAGCAGAAAAACAGTGACTAGCAGACAGACAGCATTTGGCAGATGTACAGAATTCAGTAAAACACATTTTACTGGGTCAGGGTTGACCCAAATGTCATTGAGATCTGGTGGTTTTATAAGTTGAACCCGACCCTCATTTACATCTGATGGTTTTATAAGTTGACCCAAATCTCATTGAGATTTGATGGTTTTATAAGTTGACCCAAACCTCATTGAGATCTGATGGTTTTATAAGCTGACCCGACCCTCATTGTGATGTGATTATTTTATAAGTTGACCCAAACCTCACTGAGATCTGGTGGTTTTATAAGTTGACCCGACCCTCACTGAGATCTGGTTGTCTTATGGGTTGATCCTGATGCTCAGATGTATCTATTTTCTGCAATGCGTTCTATGTACTGCAGTACCTTTGAACATTTAGGACACGTCTGTTTTATTTTTATTTGTGCCTTGTCCCTCATGCAGGTAACCTTCTGTGCCTGTTCCATAACACTACGTCTCTATGTCGGTCTGACATGGTTTGAACTGCAGTGAGAACAAACCCTATAGTCTGCTGTGTTTCAGTGGATACCAAGGGAATTGTAGTCTGCTGTAGTTCAGTGGGTACCAAAGGAATTGTAGTCTGCTGTAGTTCAGTGGGTACCAAGGGAATTGTAGTCTGTTGTAGTTCAGTGGGTACCAAAGGAATTGTAGTCTGCTGTAGTTCAGTGGGTACCAAGGGAATTGTAGTCTTTTGTAGTTCAGTGGGTACCAAAGGAATTGTAGTCTGCTGTAGTTCAGTGGGTACCAAGGGAATTGTAGTCTGTTGTAGTTCAGTGGGTAACAAAGGAATTGTAGTCTGCTGTAGTTCAGTGGGTACCAAGGGAATTGTAGTCTGTTGTAGTTCAGTGGGTACCAAGGGAATTGTAGTCTGTTGTAGTTCAGTGGGTAACAAAGGAATTGTAGTGTGCTGTAGTTCAGTGGGTCCCAAGGGAATTGTATTCTGCTGTGTTTCAGTGGAAACGAGGGGAATTAATATGTTCTGGTTAAGTGGTTACCAGGATAACTTTAGTATGCTGTGATTCAGTGGTTACCAAGGCAACTCCTCAGGGTGGCAATGTCTGTTGTGGTTCATAGTTAACCAGGGGAAATTGTCTGTTGTAGTTCATTGTTAACCAGGGGTACTAGTATCTCATGGTTCATTGTTAACCAGGGGAACGAGTCTGTCATGGTTCATTGTTAACCAGGGGAACTAGTATGTTGTGGTTCATTGTTAACCAGGGGAACTAGTCTGTCATGGTTCAGTGTTACCACAGGGTACTAGTTAGTTCAGTGGTGACCAAGAGGTACTGCTCAGTGTTCAGAAACACTTCATACATGTCTCACAATCAACTCTACCATAACAGTAGCAAAGATTCTCTCCCAACAAAAATACTTTGTCCCTCAGATCACCTAAAATACACTCACAACAGGTTGTATTACAGAACATATTATGCGTGTATTGTTTGACACAATATTTATTTACTAAACAAGAATGGTACCTCTTGACTGTATGAAATGTACTACAGAAATATGAAGGAGGGATCTGTCAGAGATGCTGCTATATGGTTCTTATTTGCAATTTGTTTGCACTGAGTAATCCAAAATACACAAAATGGAACTACAGTAATTCCTGTATTGTAATACAAAAACATTTGTCAACTAAACATATACATAGAATAGTTGCCAGTCGATGCAGATACAGGTCAACCCTGTCTTCTGCATTTGGCATCCACATCTTGTGTCCTCGCAATACACCAGGGAAATAATCTCTCTGTATGTCTGATCTGTCTCTGGCAATCCTCTGCAGTCATCTCCAGGCATCCAGCTTTCATTGCATCCAGCAGGGACATCCTACATTTGCAACATTGCTGGGCCCAAGTTTACGTAAAAAAAACACACACAAAAACACGTTGATGTCCCCTTTTGTATAAAACCAAAAAAAAGTATAAGTCTGGGAATCAGCTATGGGTGGTCTAATTTCAATTTGTTTCTGAGTTAGAATTTATTTCAGTGTGGTATTACTGGAGAAATGTAGCAAATTGCAATCAATTTTTTCTGTTATATTTTGAACTTCAATTGAACAGATTTGTAAAACTAGTGCAAAATGACCTGTATATACATTGAAGTTTGCTGGGGGTTGAGTTTGATTGAAATCTTTCAATTTTGAAAGATGAATGCATTTCATTGCTAAAAAGGCTAAGCTCTGTCACCTTTTGTTAAGCATATTTAGCCAATAACAATATGTAACAGGAATAAAAAAGCTAATCAACAGACATTATGAGGCATAGGTAAGTGATCTGAGTGACTAAAACAACAGCATTAATCTAGCAAAACGCTCCTAACAACCAAACAATTTCAAAGCAATATGCAGTGTCTAAGCTTTGATTTGCAGTGTCTAAGCTTTGATATGCAGTGTCTAAGCTTTGATATGCAGTGTCTAATCTTTGAAATGCAGTGTCTAAGCTTTGATATGCAGTGTCTAAACTTTGATATGCAGTGTCTAAGCTTTGATATGCAGTGTCTGGGACATCAATGATTTTGGTTGAGTAGACAGCCAGCACAGCAGGCCAAAATTGGGCTGCGTTCTGCTTTTGACTGAGACAACCGAACACAACAGTCGTCTAATCAGTTTGACTTGAGTACCCAGTGCATGAGGAAGCTGCGCTATTCTTATTGTTGGATTTACATAGGTAGGAGTTGACTCTAAAACCATCTAACAGTTTAATACTCTTATAGGTATTAGATTGTGTTTGTTAGTGGATGCTATTGGAACAGAGTACACCTTAAGCTTATAAGCAGTAGCAGAGTTTGCTAGCTGTGGAAACTCATCTGATTGGTTACAACAAACAGGTTCCACCTTCCAGAGGTCATACAGTGGATATAAAAAGTCTACACACCCCTGTTAAAATGCCAGGTTCTTGTGATATAAAAGAACGAGACAAAGATGAATCATGTCACAACTGTTTCCACCTTTAATGTGACCTATACTGTGAACAATTCAATTGAAAAACAAACAGAAATCTTTGAGGGGGAAAAATTAAAAACTCACTATAACCTGGTTGCATAAGTGTGCACACCCTTAAACTAATACTTTGTTGAAGTACCTTTTGATTTTATTAGAGCACTCAGTCATTTTGGGTAGGAGACTATTAGCATGGCACATCTTTCCCACTGTTCTTTGCAAAAGCGCTCCAAATCTGTCATATTGCAAGGACATCTCCTGTGCACATCTCTCTTCAGATCACCCCACAGATGTTCAATTGGGTTCAGGTATGGGCTCTGGCTGGGCTATTCCAAAACTTTAATCTTCTTCTTGTGAAGCCAAGCTTTTGTGGATTTGGATGTGTGCTTTGGGTCGTTGTCCTTCTGAAAGGTGAACTCCCTCTACATCCTCAGCTTTCTAACGGCCCCGGTTCCAGCTGAAGAAAAACAGCCCCGAAGCATGATGCTGCCACCACCATGCTTCACAGTGTGTATGGTGTTCTTTGGGTAATATGCAGTGTGGTATTTGCGCCAAACATACCTTTTGGAATTATGGCCAAAAAGTTGAACCTTGGTTTCTTCAGACCATAACACATTTTTCCACATGCTTTTTGGGGACTTGATGTTTGTTTTTGCAAACTTCAGCCGGGCTTGGATGTTTTCCTTTGTAAGAAAAGGCTTCCGTCTTGCCACCCTACCCCATAGCCGATTAGTTTGAAGAATATAGGAGGTTGTTGTCACATGTAGCACACAGCCAGTACTTGCCAGAAATTCCTGCATTTCCTTTAATGTTGCTGTAGGCCTCTTGGAAGCCTCCCTGACCAGTTTTCTTCTCGTCTCTTCATCAATTTTGGAGGGACGTCCAGTTCTTGGTAATGACTCTGTTGTGCCATATTTTATCCACTTGATTATGACTGTCTTCACTGTGTTCTATGGTATATCTAATCCTTTTGAAATTATTTTGTACCCTTCTCCTGACTAATATCTTTCAGATCCCTCTGATGCTTTGGAAGCTCTCTGCGGACCATGGCTTTTGCTCTGAGATGCAACTAAGTAAATGTCAGGAAAATCCTACTAGAACAGCTGAACTTCATTTGTGATTAATCAGAGTCACTTTAAATGATGGCCGGTGTGTAATGACTTTTATTTAACATGAGTTTGAATGTGATTGGTTATTTCTGAACACAGCCACATCCCCAGTATGTATGTGTATACTTTTTATATCAACTGTAGCTGTGCTCTTCCTCTCAATATTCAAAAATCTGTGTTTGCATGTCTACTAATCAGTGGGCTGTAGTGCAGCCAACAGCCTGTGCTGGTATACAGATGCAATTATGGCTTGCTATTATTCTTACAACTTTGCTGATAAAAATTTTTTTTTTAGTTTTTTCTCAGAAGCTCACCTGCTACATGTTGCACCTCATCGGCTGTACACTTTCAAACTGGGTTACAACTACAAATCTATTGTATACATGCAAATCATTGTCAGTGGTTTGCCTTCTTTACATCAGTAATTCACCTAGTACAGAGAATGTGACTGTGGCCTTTCATAAGCTCATGTCTCCTCTGTTATCTCTCCTCACTCTCTCCCTCTGATCTTCTTCTTTCCCTCTCCCCCCTGCTTCCTGGAAATTCACCCCTGAAGCCATTTAGAGAGGATTTCTTGGGACCAACCTCCAGTCCATTACAACCAGACCAGTCCATTTTAGAGAGGATTTCCTGTGACCATCCTCCAGTGCATTACAACCAGACCAGTCCATTTTAGAGAGGATTTCCTGTGACCATCCTCCAGTCCATTACAACCAGACCAGTCATTTTTAGATAGGATTTCCTGGGACCATCCTGCAGTCCATTACAACCAGACCAGTCATTTTTAGAGAGGATTTCCTGGGACCATCCTCCAGTCCATTACAACCAGACCAGTCCATTTTAGAAAGGATTTCCTGGGACCATCCTCCAGTCCATTACAACCAGACCAGTCCATTTTAGAGAGGATTTCCTGGGACCATCCTCCAGTCCATTACAACCAGACCAGTCCATTTTGGAAAGGATTTGCTGTGACCATCCTCCAGTCCATTACAACCAGACCAGTCCATTTTAGAGAGGATTTCCTGGGACCATCCTCCAGTCCATTACAACCAGACCAGTCCATTTTAGAAAGGATTTGCTGTGACCATCCTCCAGTCCATTACAACCAGACCAGTCGTTTTTAGAGAGGATTTCCTGGGACCATCCTCCAGTCCATTACAACCAGACCAGTCCATTTTAGAGAGGATTTCCTGGGACCATCCTCCAGTCCATTACAACCAGACCAGTCCATTTTGGAAAGGATTTGCTGTGACCATCCTCCAGTCCATTACAACCAGACCAGTCCATTTTAGAGAGGATTTCCTGGGACCATCCTCCAGTCCATTACAACCAGACCAGTCCATTTTAGAAAGGATTTGCTGTGACCATCCTCCAGTCCATTACAACCAGACCAGTTATTTTTAGAGAGGATTTCCTCCAGTCCATTACAACCAGACCATTTATTTTTAGAGAGGATTTCCTGGGACCATCCTCCAGTCCATTACAACCAGACCAGTCCATTTTAGAGAGGATTTCCTGTGACCATCCTCTAGTCCATTACAACCAGACCAGTCCATTTTAGAGAGGATTTCCTGTGACCATCCTCCAGTCCATTACAACCAGACCAGTCATTTTTAGAGAGGATTTCCTGGGACCATCAAGCTGATGGCGTTTCTGACTGAATGGCAGCAGTTAGTGAAGGCCAACACAAACAACCCACATCTCACCTCCCAGTCAATCAGTGGGTTGTTAATGGACAGATGGAGGTGCTGTTTACATTTCCACGGTCAACTGCAATGATCTGGCTGCGGGCGGGGCAGAATGGAGCGGGAGGTGGGGGGTCGGGGGAGGGGGGGGCGACGGGTCAAGATAGCGTGGGCGGCAACTGGGAGGCGGGGGGGGGGGGGGGGGGGGGGTTGTAGATGTCACGGGATTAGCTGTAAGCCTGCCCCCAGCAGATGCCCTGGGCTCCTTTGGGCTCATCTCTGCTTAGCGTCTAAACCTCCGTCGGTACTGGATGAAGGGGCTCAACGACTCAAAAGCACATGCTAACAGTGGTCACGCCCATAGATGTGACTGACAGGGCTTGGAATATCCAACCAAGCACATATCTGTACTGCAGGGCGGTTCAATGAGCCGCAGGCCTATGCTGGACACTGGACCATACCTCCAAGTCTAGTCCCGCCTCCTTGGTGGTCAGGAAACGTTTCTGTTTAACCAAAAGAAAACTGTTTGAATGGAGTGATGGCTCCCGTCGCAAATATTTCTGTTGGATGTTATGTTTCAGGAAATCTCCCCCACACGCCTGTCAAAGGCATGTTGTGGTCAGCGATTATTTCTACATCACATATTATTTCTACTTTAATAAAAAGATTGCAAGGCGATTATTTCTACATCACATATTATTTCTACTTTAATAAAAAGATTGCAAGGCGATTATTTCTACATCACATATTATTTCTACTTTAATAAAAAGATTGCAAGGCGGGCCGCTCATCCTCACTCAGTTTTACAGTGATCTAGTCAGCACCCAGGCAAGGGCTTTTGATTGGGTGAACTTGTTGCAAGACATTAAATCACTGATTCTTACAGGATTTTCCAATCATTTTTAACATTTGATTAATTTAAGTTAGCCAGACTTGGGTGTTTAATGCTTTGTTTGTGTGTGTGTGTGTGTGTTTTAAAGTGGGTACCAGGGTCTGTAAGAGACCACATAGTGAGCATCTCTGGAGTGGAAGGAGGATCTTTAATAATTCAATAGAATGACTTCCCCTGTCTCATTCCCTCTCTTTCTGTATCCCCCTTCTCTCTCTCTCTCTGTCTCTTTCTGTATCTTTCTTTGTATCTGTCGGTATCTCTCTCCTCTGTACTCCCTCCCTCCACTAGCACTTTGCCGGCCTTATGTTATAGTCTTATGTAACCCCAACTATTATGTTTCTAAATCTGAAGCACAGTGAAGTAATACTGCAGCTTTTAAAAGTAGTCAGATTAGAGCTTAGTGTGTTTGTGTGTGTGTGTGTGTGGCTGTATGTGTGTGGCAGTGTGTATGCTGTATCTGGCCCTGTGTGTGAATGCGTGGCTCTGTAGAGGAAGTCAACAATGTTGGTACCATGTTTCAAAAAGGAAGTATCTCAATAAATTCTGTCAGTTTATGCCACTGCTTATGAGAATTTCGTTTTTGCCTAGATAAACCCTCTACCTGCATGTCCAGAAGCGGATTAAACATAATTATCACTACATAGCTGCACCTAGTGCTGGGGACAATAAAATGCCACCCTATAAATGTGCAGTTCATGTCTCTACCATAAGCCATCTCAAATGCTGTTTTGGAGAATTTTTTGTCCAGGGGCGTCGCCAGGCCTGGGCTTAGTGGAGCATCCCTGGTCTTACGTGATGGATACACATCATCGCATGTCACTGGAACCCACAGCCATGTGTTTCTTGTAATCCTGCGACCTCCCCTGTCATTCAGTCTCTGAGCAACACAGTAAACCCAACTGCTCCCAGGTTGTTGCTATGAATATGATGCTATAAATAATAATGTGTTGTAAGCATACTTATCTGATGAAATACTGGTAACAATTACAATTACATGGACTTTCTGTTTACAAAAAATAATGAGAGGGCATATTTTATTCTGAGTAACAATAAGGACAGTGGAGTAGGTTTATGTGAATATCTGGCTAATTTTGTAGCATCCTGATCAAATTTATTTTATAAGCACCACAACAACAATAACGAATTGAAGCACAATGGCTAGAAAAGCCTCCCTAGCGGAATTGGAGCTTTGGAAAAAACCTATAGAGAAGTGGGGATCTAACACACTTTAGAATTAGTGAGAAACATCAGAACACTGAAGGGAAGTTTGGAAGATTGCTTTTGATAACAGCCTAATTACATAAATATAAAAATACATAAAGAAAAAGGTTTAGAATGACACAGAACATGGGAAGGATACCTTAAAATGTTAGAACATTACTCTAAGCGACCTGTTATTTCATCACATTCTGCAGGGTCTGTTAACCCTAAACTGCAGTTATTGATCAAACATCAAGTAAGCTAAATACTGCTGGATCAGTGACAATTCTTGCTTCCACTACGATCTAAGACATCTATAATATTGTAATATAGGCTTCTATTATCATCACAGATTTCTCTAACTTCACTGCAATAAAGGCTTCTACTATCGTCACAGATATCTCTAACATCACTCTAATAAAGGCTTCTATTATAACAGATATCTCTAACATCACACTAATAAGAGCTGAACATCACAGACAGGGGGCTGGAGCAGAGGATTGGTATGTCAGAAGTACTAACCAATCACATCAAGAGTCCACTCGAGATGTTGTGTCACTAACCAATCGGTTAAGCTCTAGGTCTCCGCTCCTTTCTCCAACCGCACAGAATACCTACCGCTCAACTGTCCTGTGGTGAATGTGTCCATGTGACCACCAGAACACACAGCGCTTAGTGGTATTTAAACATCACTGTCGACAGACACGGTGCTGAAGTAGCGAACTCCCATACTGAAAGAAAAAATACAACAATACTCCGACCAATCAATTAACATTTTGATTTGTCTCATCCAATTGGATGCATTTGCGTCTAAATATATATATAACACGCGGAGCTGCTTCATTCCTGGACATTAACCGTTTTTATTCCTCCATATGATCATCACCACCAGATCCAGATTGATATCTAAGAGGATGCGACAAAATGAATGGGTTTCTGCATGGTTATTCAATGTCATACGTTTGTGGCGAGCTGTTTGGAAGCGCGCGCACGCTGCTCTGTGTGAATGCTGTGGAGTAACGCGGATGAGGATGTGAAGCACCTGTAGCTGAACCTTTGATCTGTATATGCTGCCAGCCTCTGCAGCAGCGGACTATTTCAAACAAACAAAAAGGTACTGATACACGCATTTCTGCTACAGGCAGGCAGGGCTGCTCTCTCGCTCTCTCTCTCTCTCCCTCTCTCTCTCTCTCTCCCTCTCTCTCTCTTTCTCTCTCTCTGATGCCGTCAGCCGTCTAATCTCCAGTGCAAAAGCGCAAAGGTAAAGCCATTTACGTGTCCATTAATATCTAAGCCTCTCTGTAGGCGCTCTTCTCTGCTTGCAGACGGGAGCAGGGATAGAGAGGAATGCGCTGTGACAAGAGCATTGACTGGATTTGTATGGCTGGTGTTCTACGGTGGAAACTAAAAATAGACATCCGATTCAAGCTCACCCAGTGTGCGACGCGCGTTGTTCGTGATCCTTTAATTTTTTTTACTCACTGCTTGTTTAACATTTGAGTTTCTTACTGTAGGGGAGATTTTATACCATATATTTTTTTAAACAACCATGGGCAAAGAGGAGTGTAAAACCATGCTGGACGCTCTGAACAAAGTGACTGCGTGCTACAGGCACCTGGTCATAGCACTGGGGAGCACCTCGGACTCCCAGAACCTCCGGGAGGAACTCAAGAAGACCCGTAAGAAAGCACAGGAGCTGGCGGTCGCCAACCGGACCAAACTGACTGCTCTGCTCAAAGACAAGGCCACCAGCAAAGACGACCGGGCCGAGTACGAGCGACTGTGGGTGGTGTTCACCAGTAGCATGGAGCTGCTGGAAGTGGACATGAAGCGGAGCCTGGAGATAGGGCAGGAGTTCCCCCTCAAGGTGCCCACCAGACACCTCATTCAGACCGGCATGACAGGCAGCACCACCACGGTGGCGGCCAGGGCCATGTCCGTGCAGAACATGAAGTACGACGCGGATGGCAACATCGACACGGCCGACCTGAAGGAGCTCCAGGCGGAGATCGACCAGCTGGGCCAGATGATGGAGGAGATGGAGATGAAGGTGCAGGTGGCGCCGTGGGCCGTGGAGGCCAAGCAGGAGGCCGGCGCGGAGCTCAAGTCCTCGCTGAGCGTCGGGAACTCCTCCGTGGGCGTCATCTCCATCTGCGAGGAGGAGCCCAAGGACGAGATGGACGACGGGGGAGACGACAACGGGATGATCACGTGCGTCGCTGGCTTGATGTTCGTCGGCATTGTGGTGATCGCCGGGGTTCTGGGGTACTTTGTGGTGGGCGGGTAGATTAGGACACCTTGCAGTGCACGTTTGGACCCATGGGGGGGGGGGGGGTTTGGGGAGGGAGTGCTCTCCTAGAGAGACGAACGCTCCCTCCCGGAAGAATTGTCCTGGTGATGGATACTTACACTGTTACGTCCCAAATGGAACAGAGTCCCTTCTCAATACCGCACAAGGGCCCTTTTGGAGCAGAGCACAGGGGCCCTAAACCAAAGCCTAGGCCCTGGTCAGATGTAGTGTGTTTGTTGGGGGGCATTTGTGGTGCAACCTATGGGACACGTGTAAGGGGTCAGTTGGCCTTGTAGAGCCTTTCCAAATGTATTCAGCGTCGACATGACGAATTGCACTAGATTTCTTTTAAATGTGAGACGTTCTGTCGGGGCAAAGGGGACTGGATAGAGAGGAGGACCACGTTTTGTTAATACACAGAGGAAGTGCATTAGGCCCGGACTAGGAATAGTGAATGTATGTTCACGGGAGATGACACGCGAGACACAGCTAACAGTGAACGCTGTCACCACTGGAGCATAATCCCACGGGATTAGTCCACCACATCACCCTGTGACATCGCACTGCAAACTGCAACACACTTACTCTGCTGCTCAGTGTGTTCACAGCTTGTGTCCAGCCTGAGCGGAAAAGGCCCACATTGCTATGTCTTTTATGACGTGCGGCAGGTTGGAGGAGGACATCTAGCCTGGCGGGCGCCGGTGTGAGCCTCGAGAGCTGTGTGATCATATTTACTATCAGTGTTTGTCCGTCACACACCGTTCTGTTGGCAGCGGTTCTCACTGCCTCTTGGTCTGCAGAATGCAACCTTCCTAATTAGTAGTCTTCTTTTTTCTTCTTTTTCTCTTTAGGACTTGTTCTAGAGCACCTACAGAATCCTAATATTATTTTCCACACTTCCAGGGCTGGATACCTAAATCTGTTCTGTGAATTGAATTATTGTATACTGCAGCAGCACTTCTCAACTGGTGTTCCTTTGGGAGCCAAATTTGACAATGATAGAGCAGTCGCAACCCCATATTGTGTTACAGATTCTGTTGCATTTTGCTATGTTTCATTGTTGTTACTGGCAGTACAGACCATGTCTCATTTGGCTAAAGTAAAAAAAAGTTGATAAATAACAAAATTTGGTTTTGAAAGACTTGACAGCCATAGACCATTAGAAATAAGTTATTATAAATTCAAGAGAAATATCCATAATAAAGGATAAATGAAAGAGGAGGAAGTAATGATAGACAAAGTTACATTTGTCCTATTGAAGATCAGCGAAAAGAATGTAGGCGTTAATGAAAAGTTTTCAGTGTTACCTTTAGCATAATGACAATGTTGACAGACAACATTAGGTTATGGACAGCACTGAGCTACGCCACTTGAGATCCATGTATATCTCCAGCGAATAAAATCAACGCACTGCGGGGCCCTTCAAAATAAATGTTTAAACAAAAAGCAACGCACTGCTCGTCTGTGTTTATGTAGAATTCGCCCTTCAGAGTAAAAGATGTTTAATATCAGAATAAAGTTTTTTTTACACATCCCTTTGAAAACCTCTGGCGATCTAAATTTGACTTGCGACCCACCAGTTGAGAAACATTGTGCAGCAGTATATCATGTGTGCTAATATAGAATATATTATTCCAGACATTCACTAACCTTCACATTCCTGCAACATAACTACGGTCTGGAACCTGGCCCGAACGCGTACATTGCAGGAGTTTGCATAGTGGGTTTGTATGTAAATACTGTGATTCAGTTTTCAAATAGTGTATAGACAGCAACGTATATTTATTATAATAAAAGTGTAAAAACATGATGCATTTAATTAGTCTTTTTGTTTTAGGAAAATGGCACAATTCAGCCGCAATTTACACTTTTACAGGGCCACATGGATCCCTGGGTTTCTGTGCGAGTCCTTCTATGTAGCTCAGTGTATCCAAAGAACCGTATGTGTGTATCTGGGAGACCTCAACATGGTTTAGCTTGTAGACGTACGGGCTGTGAACAGAGACGCGATTCAATTCAGATGGTCTTTATTTTTCAGAGATGCCTAGCATTCCATGAACAGTGTGAGTTTAAGTGAATCTGGTTGCGGGACGGTTATGTTCTTAATGTGATCATGGGGGCAGGACTGTGAGGCCATGACAGGATGGTACCACACACTGACCCTCACTGACTGGATGAAGGAAAAATGACCCCCCTGTTCTCTCTCTCTTCTCTGTCGTTTCTCTCTGTTCTCTCTCTCTTCTTTCTTTTTTCTCCCTTTTCTCTGTCTCTCTCCTAATCTTTAAACACTGGCTGGTTAGAGGTTTAAGCTTTAGGTGGGAAGACCTGAAACTGGAATGTAAAATTAGATTAGTATATTAGATTAGGGAGAGATGAGAAAGAGAGAGAGAGTGAGAGAGAGAGAGAGAGAGAGAGAGAGAGGAGGGAGTGAGTGGGGGTGAGAGGGAAGCAGAAAGATATTAAGAGAGGGAGAGTAGTAGATAGTAAGAGAATGGAAATGTCATTCAATGGTTGTTCAGATAAAACTATGCGGAATAGAGAGCAGGCAGACCAGATATGTAAGTGCTAATTCCTAATAAGACTATGTTAGTTTAGATTCTAATTCCTAATCAGACAGGGTACCATACCATACCATACCATACCATCATCTTCCGCTTATCCGGGGCCGGGTCGCGGGGGCAGCAGTCTAAGCAGGGATGGAGACAGACAAGGTTAGAGTGCTAATTCGTAGTCAGACTATGTGAGTTTAGAGTGCTAATTCATAATCAGACTATGTTAGTTTAGATGGCTAATTCATAATCAGATAGTGTTAGAGTGCTAATTTATAATCAGACTATGTGAGTTTAGATGCTAATTCATAGTCAGACTATGTTAATTTAAATGGCTTATTCATAATCAGACTATGTTAGTTTAGATGGCTAATTCATAATCAGACTATCGTAGTTTAGATGGCTAATTCATAATCAGACAGTGTTAGAGTGCTAATTCATAGTAAGACTATGTGAGTTTAGATGCTAATTCATAGTCAGACTATGTGAGTTTAGATGCTAATTCATAGTCAGACTATGTGAGTTTAGATGCTAATTCATAGTCAGACTATGTGAGTTTAGATGCTAATTCATAGTCAGACTATGTGAGTTTAGATGGCTAATTCATAATCAGACTATGTTAGTTTAGATGGCTAATTCATAATCAGACTATCTTAGTTTAGATGGCTAATTCATTATCAGTCTATATCTGGCCCCTTTGAAAATGTTGTACTAATGCCGAAATTAACAGCTCTGAGGTCAGAGGTTAATCAACGTGTACTGTATGTGCTACGATTAACAACTCTGAGGTCACAGGTTGACCCTGTACTCTATGTCCTGCCATCAACATGTCTAAGGTCAGAGGTTAAGCATGTACTATATGTGCTGCCAGCACTGTGGTCACAGGTTGATCCTGTACTGTATTTGCTGATATTAACAGCTCATTGTTTTTGTCTGGGTCCATATCTTATTTCTAAATGGCACCATGTTCTCTAGTCCAGAGGTCTTGGACCAAATTAGTGCACTTTGTAGGGAAGTGTTTGTGCCACAGTCCACGTGTGCTCTCTAGGCTGTGCCGGATCTCTAAGGGGCTTAATTACATCCCCCTCTGGTTGAAGAGGATTCCTCCTCTGATGGATGTCAACATTTAACACCCACTGGCATTTAAAGGCCACTCAGCATTCCAGCAGGAAGTCTGTTTACTCTGGGCTGGCGAGCCGGATGTATATAGATGATATCTATGGTGTTGTGTAACTGTGGCTGTGTTTAATAGTATTTTATTAGAATTTCCATTAACCCCTGCCTAGGAAGCTGTTTCTCATCGCTGGGTCTGGAAAAGGAAATCAAAGTAAAAACTCCATGCAATCTTTGATAATATACATAACACAGAAATGTCTGTTTATCTGTGTACAACCCTGTTTCCAAAAATGTCTGTTTATCTGTGTACAACCCTGTTTCCAAAAATGTCTGTTTATCTGTGTACAACCCTGTTTTCAAAAGGCTGGGATGCGGCGTAAAATGTTAATTATACAGAAATGCAATGCAAAATGATGCAAATCATTTAAAACCCATATTCCATGGAAAATAGTATAAAGACAACATATCAAATTTTGAAACATTTTATTGTTTCTTGATAAATAAACCCCACTTTTAATTTTTTTTTTTTTTTAAAGTTGGGGCAGAGGCAACAAGACTGGAAAACTTGTGTAATGCTAAAAAACTAAACCTGGTGGAATATCACACAACTAATTAGGTAAATTGGCAACAGGTTAGTAATATGATTGGGTATTAAAAGTTATTTCCAGAGAGGATGGGCTTGTCAGAAGTGAGGATGGGGAGGGTTTCACCACTCTGTGAAAGACTGCACGGGCAAATAGTGCAACAATTTAAGAATAACGTTTCTTAACATAACATTTAAAAGAGTTTAGGGATCTCATCATCTATGGTAAGTAATATAATTAAAAGAGTCAGAGAATCCAGAGAAATCTATGCAAAGGACAAGACCAAAAACCAATATTGGATGGCCGTGATCTTCGGCCCCCACTGCATTAAAAACAGACACAATTCTGTAGTGGAAATCACTGCATGGACTCAGAAACACTTCTGAAAACGATTGTCTGTGGACACAGTTTGTTGCTGCATCCACAAATGCAAGTTAAAATTCTACCATGCAAAGAAGAAACCATATATATACAAGATACAGAACTGCCGGCGCCTTCTCTGGGCCCGAGCTCATTTAAGATGGACAAAGGCGTAGTGGAAAACTTTCCTGTGGCCTGATGAATCAACATTTTCATAGAAAAGGGACAAAAGTAGGGACTGATTCTGAATGTTTCTGTTGCCTCCAACTGCAGTTTCACTTAAACCCCAACGGTTTAATTTCACTCAGTTCTAACTGCTTCTCTTCCTGACCTATCTGCTGCTGCTCCTACCTAAGAGTTTATAAATCACCCGTAACCACTCAGTATTGACCAGCTAGTGGTCGTCCGTATTGAAAGCAGGGCCACTTGTTTTATTTATTTCTAGTGGTGGTTATTATTATGAATGTGTATGTATGTTTTGTGTTAATATTCATCATGGACCCGGGTGTCACTGATGTGCATAATGTTTTCCATATAGATTCCATATCAGAGTATGTTTACAGGTTCTGCTGAAACAATGTTTGGTCAACCGGTTCAGTGCTTCAGGTCACAACACTTCAAGGGCAAAACTCTCTTTTCCAAAAACCGTCCGCAATCACACGGAATGGGCCATTATTTATTTAGCATCTTTTCTGATTGCCACTTTGGACAGATATTTTCTCTCTTTCAATCAGTGAACCAATGGACATTAGATATGCATCGCAGGTTTACATCCTCGAAACCTCCTCATGGACTCTCCTACTCAACTGTCCTCCTCTCTCCTCTCCCTCCTTTAATCCCCTACTTCGCGTCTCGTTCCCTAGAGCCTTCATGCCGCACATCCCAAAATACCAAAATACTAAATATGAAGATGATGAAATAGTGATGAACGGGGGAGTGGAAAGGGAGTCCATTTCAGCAACAGATGAAACAGTGTGCACTTCTTCATTGTTCCCGTGATGTCAGACACACAGTGGGGTTAACAAGTATTTGATACGCTGCCGATTTTGCAGGTTTTCCCACTTACAAAGCATGTAGAGGTCTATAATTTTTATCATAGGTACTCTTCAACTGTGAGTGACCGAATCCAAAACAAAAATCCAGAAAATCACATTGTATGATTTTTAAGTAATTCATTTGCATTTTATTGCATGACATAAGTATTTGATACATCAGAAAAGCAGAACTTAATATTTGGTACAGAAACCTTTGTTTGCAATTACAGAGATCAAAGGTTTCCTGTGGTTCTTGACCAGGTTTGCACACACTGCAGCATGGATTTTGGCCCACTTCTCCAAACAGACCTTCTCCAGATCCTTCAAGTTTCGGGGCTATCGCTAAGCAATACTGACTTTCAGCTCCCTCCAAAGATTTTCTATTGGTTTCAGGTCTGGAGACTGGGTAGGCCACTCCAGGACCTTGAGATGCTTCTTACAGAGCCACTCCTTAGTTGCCCTGGCTGTGTGTTTCGGGTCGTTGTCATGCTGGAAGACCCAGCCACAACCCATCTTCAATGCTCTTACTGAGGGAAGGAGGTTGTTGGCCAAGATCTCGCGATACATGGCCCCATCCATCCTCCCCTCAATACGGTGCAGTCGTCCTGTCCCCTTTGCAGAAAAGCATCCCCAAAGAATGTTTCCACCTCTATACTTCACGGTTGGGATGGTGTTCTTGGGGTTGTACTCATCCTTCTTCTTCCTCCAAACATGGACAGTGGAGTTTAGACCAAAAAGCTCTATTTTTGTCTCATCAGACCACATGACCTTCTCCCATTCCTCCTCTGGATCATCCAGATGGTCATTGGCAGTGTAGTTCTGGGCTGATCCCTCACCTTCCTCATGATCATTGATGCCCCACGAGGTGAGATCTTGCATGGAGCCCCAGACCGAGGGAGATTGACCGTCATCTTGAACTTCTTCCATTTTCTAATAATTGCGCCAACAGTTGTTGCCTTCTCACCAAGCTGCTTGCCTATTGTCCTGTAGCCCATCCCAGCCTTGTGCAGGTCTATAATTTTATCCCTGATGTCCTTACACAGCTCTCTGGTCTTGGCCATTGTGGGAGGTTGGAGTCTGTTTGATTGAGTGTGTGGACAGGTGTCTTTTATACAGGTAACGAGTTCAAACAGGTGCAGTTAATACAGTTAGGTCTGTGAGAGCCGGAATTCTTACTGGTTAGTAGGTGATCAAATGCTTATGTCATGCCATAAAATGCTAATTCACTATTTAAAAATCATGTGATTTTCAGGATTTTTGTTTTAGATTCCTTCTCTCACAGTTGAAGAGGACCAATGATAAAAATGACAGACCTCTACATTCTTTGTAAGTAGGAAAACCTGCAAAATAGGCAGTGCATCAAATACTTGTTCTCCCCACTATATATATATATATATATACACACACACACACATATATGTATGTATGTATATGTGTATATATATATATGTATGTATATTTATGTATATATATGTATGTATATGTATATATGTAAGTTATATACAGCTCCGGAAAAAATTAAGAGACCACTGCATCTTTTTCTTTCCTTTCCAAAAAAGTCAAAAAGGAAGGTTTTGAGTGAGGAACAGAAGGGTTAAAATTAAGAGACCACTGCAAATTGAACGCTTCTGTTCCTCACTCAAAACCTTCCTTTTTGACTTTGGGGTGGAAATTGGCCTGCCTTGACTCAAGTGATTGTGTTCCACTTTCGATTCTCAAGTACTACAAACGACGCCTTCTGGGGTTGATGCACTGCAGAGGGAGCCATTTAGAACTCACCCAAGGTTGCGTTCCTCTTGTTGTCTGTCTCTTAATGTCTGTCACCCTAACAACAAATCAGTTTCCATGGAGACCAGGCTATCAATCCATGCCCTAAATTGCACCCTATTCACTATATAGAGCTGTTCGGGCCCTGATCAGCTTTGCATTAAATAGTCAATAGGATGCCGTTTGGGACACGGCCGCGGGAGAAGAGACTGTCACATCTGGACAGCAGGTAGGTTCTGTTGCCATGGTTACCCTCCACAGCACAGAGTGTTTGTATGCTCTCGTACACACTCATTCTCACAGATGGATATATGGTAGGGGTTTAGGGGGAGGATAGGTGTGTGTGTGTGTGTGTGGGGGGGGGGGGTCGGAGGATGTGGTGCTCCATTATATGAAATGGTACAAGTTATATGGAATGGTACTAGTTATATGGAATGGTACTAGTTATATGGAATATAACTGGTACTAGTTATATGGAATAGCACTAGTTATATGGAAGGGTACTAGTTATATGGAAGGGTACTAGTTATATGGAATGGTACTAGTTATATGGATTGGTACTAGTCATATGGATTGATACTAGTTATATGGGATGGTATATATAAAGTGGTACTAGTTATACATAATGGTACTACTTAAAAGGAATGATACTAGTTATATGGAAGGGTACTAGTAATATGGAATGGTACTAATCATATGGATTGGTACTAGTTCTATGGATTGGACTAGTTATATGCATTGATACTAGGTATATGGGATGGTAATAGTTATATGGAAAGGTACTAGATATATGGATTGGACTAGTTATTTGGATTGGTACTAGTTAAATGGAATGGTACTAGTTATATGGAATTATACTAGGTATATGGGATGGTACTAGTTATATGGATTGGTACTAGTTATATGGAACGGTACTAGAATATGGAATGGTACTAGTTATATGGAAAGGTACTAGATATATGGATTGGACTAGTTATTTGGATTGGTAGTGATAGAGATTATATGGGATAGTACTAGTTATATGCAGAGTTGGGGAGTAACTGATTACAAAGAAACAGTAACTGTAATCTGTTACTTTACCAACAAAAAATGTATGATTACTTTTGGATTACTGCAATTGAAAAAGGTGCACGAAATAATTATCACAAGTTGTATGTTTGAGTTTATTATTTAATGTTATAAAAACATAGTTATTTGAACCAAAATATGAATTGTGAGCCTCAGTTGTGTGTGTGATCATCATGCGCGTAAAGGTGGACGCACGTAACCAGTGTAGTGACTGAGGAAGCGCTAGTTTACATTTCTCCAGTTTCGGTTGGTTGAATGGCTGGTAAAAACAGTAGATCTTCGAAAAATATAAGACGAGTCATATAAAATGTTATTTAGTTGTCTACTCGATGCATTATTCTCAGAACAATGATAGTCAATAGGCCTTGCTGGGGTTATATCTTTTTCAAGTTTCAAGGTTTATTTGTCAAATGCACCGAACAACGCAGCCAGGACGAGTAGCCGAATGACTTTTTCAGGAATTAATATATTAGGCAACTAGTTGTTAGATAGCTGTAACATGGTGCTGTCTTAAAGATAAAACACTATATGGAATTTAGCATGAAATTTGAGGAGGAACGTTGTGTTGGGAAGCACTCTGCCAAAGGATGATTATTTGCATTTGACGACCACATCAACTCCGTCCATACAGGTGGGCCATGTGATTCTGCTTGCTTTGCATCTTTGAAAATTGTGCTCATTGGTTATCATTGGCTGCTGACGTCATTTACCTTAAGCTAAAAGTGCAGGTTTATAATCACAGTTTATTTCTATCATTTGCGTTTTGAAAATCCATCATTGGTGGGCATAATAATCGCAGGTTACGTTCACGCGGGTAAATCGTATTTCAATGCGGGTGTTCACGATTGCAAACCTGCATTCGCGTGCTGGGGGTTTCTGCAACACTTTGACAATGTTTGTTGTGGAGCAATTCATCAGACTACTGCAGATTTAGTTTATGAGCGAAAAGCTAAAGATATCTGAATTTTTATATACAACAATGTCAATACCCTTTTCCAGTAATTGCCATTTATTATTCAACAAGGTTTTGAAGCAATTAAAAACATGAATAAAACACAAAAAACCGAACAGTTACAGTGGGGAGAACAAGTATTTGATACACTGCAGATTTTCCTACTTACAAAGCATGTAGAGGTACACTTCAACTGTGAGAGACAGAATCTAAAACAAAAATCCAGAAAATCACATTGTATGATTTTATTGCATGACATAAGTATTTGATCACCTACCAACCAGTAAGAATTCCGGCTCTCACAGACCTAATAGTATTAACTGCACCTGTTTGAACTCGTTACCTGTATAAAAGACACCTGTCCACACACTCAATCAAACAGACTCCAACCTCTCCACAATGGCCAAGACCAGAGAGCTGTGTAAGGAAATCAGGGATAAAATTGTAGACTTGCACAGGCTGGGATGGGCTACAGGACAATAGGCAAGTAGCTTGGTGAGATGGCAACAACTGTTGGTGCAATTATTAGAACATGGAAGAAGTTCAAGATGACGGTCAATCTCCCTAGGTCTGGAGCTCCATGCAAGATCTCACCTCGTGGGGCATCAATGATCATGAGGAAGGTGAGGGATCAGCCCAGAACTACACTGCCAATGACCATCTGGATGATCCAGAGGAGGAATAGGAGAAGGTCATGTGGTCTGATGAGACAAAAATAGAGCTTTTTGGTCTAAACTCCACTGTCCATGTTTGGAGGAAGAAGAAGGATGAGTACAACCCCAAGAACAACATCCCAACAGGGAAGCATCCCCAAACATTCTTTGGGGATGCTTTTCTGCAAAGAGGACAGGACGACTGCACCGTATTGAGGGGAGGATGGATGGGGCCATGTATCGCGAGATCTTGGCCAACAACCTCCTTCCCTCAGTAAGAGCATTGAAGATGGGTCGTGGCTGGGTCTTCCAGCATGACAATGACCCGAAACACACAGCCAGGTCAACTAAGGAGTGGCTGAACCCAATAGAAAATCTTTGGAGTGAGCTGAAAGTCAGTTTTGCTTAGCGACAGCCCCGAAACTTGAAGGATTTGGAGACGGTCTGTATGAAGAAGTGGGCCAAAATCCATGCTGCAGTGTGTGCAAACCTGGTCAAGAACTACAGGAAATGTATGATCTCTGTAATTGCAAACAAAGGTTTCTGTACCAAATATGAAGTTCTGCTTTTCGGAATACTTATGTAATTCTACAGGCTTTGTAAGTGGGAAAACCTGCAAAATCGGCAGTGTATCAAATACTTGTTCTCCCCACTGTATATGGAATGGTACTAGTTATTTGGAAAAGTACTAGTTATATGAAAGGGTATTAGTTATATGGAATGGTACTAGTTAATTGGAAAGGTACTAATTATATGGAAGGGTACTAGTTATATGGATGTAGATGTTCCTTGGGACTATGCAGAATTGTTATTGTTTTTCACTCATGAAAAAGTATTACTTTTAGGGTATTTCTTTTTAGGCATGTATTCTGAAAGGGCCACTGCCACTGATCTGAGCGATTCTATTTCTCTGAATGACATGTTGGTCATTTCCGCTATCGCCCTATCCACTTCAAACCCACACTACTGGTAACCATGGTAACAAGATGTCTGTCTGCCGGCCTTCTGTATAAAGTGATTTCATGACGAGTCAGAGGGCCATGACAGTTTTATCAACAGTGAGATGTGAGGAGCCAGAACAACTTCGTGAGGTAAAAACTGTCAGAAACAGACTCCATGAGGTTGGCATGAGGGCCCGATGTCCTCTAGTGGGACCTGTGCTCACAGCCCAGCACCGAGCTTCTCGATTGGCATTCATCCAGAGAACGCCAGAATTGGCAGATCCACCATTGGCGCCCCGTTCTCTTTACAGATGAGAGCAGGTTCACACTGAGCACATGTGACAGACGTGAAACAGTCTGGAGACGGCATGGTAAATGTTATGCTGCCTATAACATCATTCAGCATGACCGGTTTGGCGGTGGGTCAGTGATGGTCAGGTACACAGACCTCCACATGCTAGCCAATGGTACCTTGACTGCCGTTAGGTACTGGGAGACCCTCGTCAGACCTTACGCTAGTGCCATGGACCATGGGTTCCTCCTGGTGCAGGATAATGCCTGGCCTCAAGTGGCCAGAGTGTGTAGGCAGTTCCTGGATGATGAAGGTTTTGGTGCCATTGACTGGCCCTCATTGCCCGGCCCCAGACCTGAATCCAATTGAGAACCTCTGGGACGTTATGTATTGGTGCATCTGACGCCACCAAGTAGCCCCACAGACTGTTCAGGAGCTCACTGATGCCCTGATCCAGGTCTGGGAGGAGATCCCCCATGACACCATCATGGTGTCATCAGGAACATGCTCAGACATTTTCTGCAATTCATACAGACGTGGGGCCATACACACTACTGAGTCACATTATGAGTTGCAACACCCTATGATTCCAATAGTTTTCTTTGATGAGTTTGAATCCAGTTGGTGATTTTGCTGTTGTTCTCAACGAATTACACAATGTACCGTAAATATTTTCACCTTTAATATATTTCCTTCATGAGCGGTGTATTATCTTCAAATAACCTTACACTGCCTTGTTTAATGTTTTTATCTACAATGCTAATCTACGATGCAAAACAATAATAAACAAAGTTAATCAATTTGAATAATATAAGCATTTTCTCATGGTGTTTCTTGCCACGACTCACATAGTTTGCTTGTTGTCACACAGTCACACAGAACATTATTCAGTTATCACTCTGGTCATGGCCATCTGAAAACTTGTTTAAGCTGAAAAATCCCTCCTTTAAACAAACGATTGGTCTACAAGACAAAATAAGAGGGACGTCTGATTCTAGCAAATTAAAACAGAGACCCAAATGACCTTGTGCTCAAACTGGACCATTTAAATTGTAATTGGTGGTGATATGTCTGATATAAGTGAGGTCACTTTCTGACAAGATAAGGACTTTGGCAAGTTCAGGGGATGATCATTTGACTGGAGAGCACCTTTAAACAAATCAAAGTATACAATCCCAGAATGCATCTTTATCTATTAACATACCTCAATAGGTGGTATAGTTGCACAAGTGAAATGGGCTTTTTTCTGTCCCGAAAGACATGGTTGGAGTGTATCTCAAATTCAGGAAATATCCTTTTAAAAGTGTACTGATAATGCAGACAATTCTGTGAGATAAATAATGACAGCATGGACTTGACAGTGACAAGTAAAAATATGCTGTAAATGTGATACTTTATTGACTATTGAACACTGAACATTGTCTTCAGTAGTCTATGTTTGTAAAACCACGTTCCATTTTAACGGGCATTCTGTGGAGGAGAGAGTATCAGTTAAAACAACAGACAGAAACTATTACTGTTATCAGTTCTAGTAAATAATATATACATTAGGTATACTCCTATTTAGGTATGCCAACTAATAAAAATGCCTCAACATGGTTAAAGAAACAAAGCAATGCTTTTTTCTTGCCCTCTCTGTCCCTGGACATTACTAACGTTATTGATCCAGTCAATGTAGGCAGACACACGGGTGAAGACAGTGGGCTTCTGGAAGGTGTTGCAGCCAGCACCGGAACCAAAGCTGGTCACCCCATGGACATAGTACCTCCTCCTCACCTGGCAGTTCAGGGGGCCGCCAGAGTCACCCTACAGGAGAGAGGAAGAGAATTAGTGAGACAATTAGTAAAAGAGAGACAGTGAAAGAATGAGAAGAATCGTGTACTACTATCTGAGTCTTGTCACATTTTATTTACAATGACTACCATTCAGTTGAGGGAGTTTAGTCTTCTCCCAAGAGTAATGGAGAGAGGCCTTCATCATGACTGAGATACCAATGTCAAAGTATGAAGAGTAGAAACCATGACTACTGGTATTTAGATATTCCAAAATGTTATACAAATTGTCTCTCGCCTACAATATGACAATACCTTATTTTATTTCTAAATATTAAATCCCAAACTGATTTGGTTACCACCCCAAAATTGCTGCAATGTTCAACACAGTCATTCTACTACACTGGTCTTACATTGCAACCAGAATCAGATCCTCCACCGGCACAGATCAAGGTGGTTTTAAGACTGGATCCCCACCAGTCAGGTCTGGAGCAGGTCTGGTGGTCGACAATGGGCAGCCTAGCCTGTTTCAGGCTGTTAGACAGAGAACCATTAGCTATAGGAAGGAAAGGAGGCATATAAGATAATGTGGAGGACAGCAAGATGGAAAATATACAACTAGCTACAAACATGAAAAAGACACAAATATAAATATACATTTTATTTTACCCAAAACGGTACCTTGACTACTTGTTAAACCAGGGTTGGGTAGGTTATTTTTTAAATGTAATTCGTTACAGTTACAAGTTACCTGTCCAGATTTGTAATCCGTAACCTTTTTGATTACTCAAACTCAGTAATGTTCAAAAACAAAATTTGCATACACTAAATCTGCAGTAGTCTGATGTTTTGCTCCACAACCACAAACGTTGTCAAGACGTTGCAAAATCCCCAGGCACATGAATGCACGTCGTGACACCAGCACACAAATATATTTTACCTAGGTGAACGTAACCTGTGATTATTAAGGCCACCAGCAATGGATTTTTTAAAACGCAAATGAAAGAAATAAACTGTGATTATACACCTCCACTCAGTGGCGTTGTTAGCCCTGAATCTTTTATGAATAGCCCCGGATCTCAAATGGAACTAAAATAATAATAAATATAATTCCGATCGCACGTTATGACAAAGTAGACGTGTAGGATGCTAGCATGTACATGGACATTTTCTGCATGTACATTCAAAACCCTGTACTTTCTGTACCGGGCAGTGCAGAAGGGTGGGCTGAACCCCGAACGTACTGTGATCCTAGCGATGACGCCTCTGCCTGCACTCTTAACTTAAATCAATGCGGTCAGCAGCCAATGATAACCACAATTTTATGAGATGTAAAGCCAAAGCAGGATCACATGGCTGCCTGTATGGACAGAGTTTAGGTGGCGGTGTCAAATGCATATCATCATCCTTTGGCAAAGTGCTTCCCAACACATTTTCTCCTCAAATGTTGTGATAAATTCTTTATGATGTTTTATATTGAAGGTAGCACCATGCTACAGCTATCAAACAAATGGCTGCCTAATCTTCATGCAACGTGTCATAATTATTTCGAGCAAATATTATTTTTCAATTTAAGTAGTCCAAAAGTAATCATATATTTTTTCATAAGTATCTGTAATCCCATTACAATATTTTAGTTGGTAATGTACTGGATTAGAGTTACTGTTTTTTTTGTAATCCGTTACATGTAACAAGTTACTCCCCATCTCTATGTGTAACTTACTGGAGGTGCGTCCCCATCCAGTGATGTAACAGGGGTTTTTGTTGGGCAGGATCTGATCAGAGGGAGGGAGAACAGCCAGCTGGACATCAGTGTTCAGGGTGGCCTCAGTGGACAGTTGAAGCAGGGCGATGTCAAACCTGAGGATTAGAGGAGCACAATGTCAAACCTGAGGGTCAGAGGAGCACAATGTCAAACCTGAGGGTCAGAGGGAAAGAATGTCAACCCTGAGGGTCAGAGGAGCACAATGTCATTCCTGAGGGTCAGAGGGAAAGAATGTCAACCCTGAGGGTCAGAGGAGCACATGTAAAATGTAGTGGAGGAATCAACATCCTATATCCTAATATCATACCTGAGGTTTAGAGGAGCACAATATCATACCCGAGGGGTTAATGGACTGTCAATAATCACATTTAAACTTAAACAAATATATGCCTTTGACTCCAGAAAGCGTTCCTTACCCTGCACCGATATTTTCATGGTTCCATTGAGGGTGGATGATGACCCTGCTGACAGGCATGATCTGCTCCAAACCATCATTCCTGTCCAGATTGTGCGCTCCAAGAACCAGGCGGCGAGTCCTCGGTCTGCAGATACACACACATTTAAAATCCAGATGAATTCCAAGTGTGCTAATATAAATTTAAAAAATGTAATGTATTGGTGTATGTCATTTGTGTATGGTTTCATTGTTGTATTCGTCTGGTCCTATTGCCACAACAGATTGACTTTAGAAATATAGTTCTGTCCTTGTCCTACCTGTCCACACAGTGGGCGGCTGTCATGACCCACCCCGCCCTGATCAGGGAACCTCCACAAGTGTGGTGGAAGGAGCTTCCAGACTGGACCTGGAGAGAGACCTGAGGAGAGAAGATAGATATAGAGACGAGTGTGTTAAAGCAGCCTGTGAAAACAGACAGGCTTTTTCTAACTGGGGATTCAGATCAATAATTTTTTACCTGCTAGAGACTATATACGTACAGTAATCAAGGACGTCACTAGAAATTCATAGATGGGGTCTGGCGTTTTGAGGGGTCTGGGCATATTCCCCAAAACATATTTTCATCATGTATTTTTTGAGTAACAATGTGTGTAAAATCGATCAAAATAAGGTTATTGTTGGTCAAGGTTGGCTAAAAGTATACATGGCTCATAATTTGTGTTAGACACTGATCTAATATAATATTCTATCTAAATAAAGAAATTAAAGTCCACTCTGTCTTCATCCATCCAACACCAACAAAAGTCACAAAACGGCTGTACTATGTAACCAAAATACCTTTGTCAACTAGAGTTTATAGTAAATGAACATCTACATACAGTATATTCTGTTTCTAAACAAGATTTCTCTGAATCATTCTGAATAATTTCAAAACAGATTCAGTCATTATTCCATTCATCTCAGAATTAGGTCATTAAAATAATTCATCATAATTTAAAAAAGAAACATTTAATAACCGGATCGCACAAACTCCAATTAATAAAAATCTTAATCACTGTCGTAGTACCATTTAACACCAATTTAGGCAATCAGAGTTTGTCAAACCTGACTTTCCTTGATAATCCCGAGTTAAATCTGTGAAGGATGAACTCCCTTTGGAGTATACACTTCTGGGATCAGATATGTGTTGTAACCCAGAACCAGACCAAACTAATGTCTTACCTGCCAGGGCCAGGAGTGAGGCTTGGCGACCTTACCACCTACAACTCTGGTCTGAGGTACATCTTCCAGGTATCTGGGCTGGAGCACCAGGTCCTCAGTCAGAACTACACAGGACAAGACACACAATTAAAAACACTATCAGTTTAAATCAGATGGTCCTTTACAGTACAGATTTATTAGTTATTTTACTCCAAGAGAATAATGTAGAAAAGAGTATATGAGAAAAAACAAGAAAAAACGATTTTGTTCAGGGAATTAGCAAGTTCAGAGGCTAGAAAGGCAGAAAAGGGGGAACAAGAGAGTCTCAGGGGTTTGTCTTTTCACCCAAGATTGCAAGAGCACTCAACAGGATGTACTTCAGCATGTCTCCAGTCTGTACTGATGGAGCATTCCTCTTCCTCTTTTATACCCTCAGAATTTGAGAAACTCCACTTGACCTGTCTAGGGTTCAGAACAAGGACATTAAATCACAATGAAAACTAAAGTGTAAATTAATCGTTTTACATGAAATATAACATTTAATATATAGATATCAAAATAATTAAGTGTGTTGCCAGCTGGGGAGATTTCCGGAACAGAAGGGTTAAAATTACGAGACAACGGCAAATTGAACGCTTCTGTTCCTCACTCATTCCTTTTAAAATTTTTTGGAACGGAAAGAAAAAGGTGCAGTGGTCTCTTAATTTTTTCCGGAGCTGAATAGATATTATTCCATATTTCTTAAATCTGAACAGACCTTACAGATTTTGACCACGTCATTTTCCACAATTACAAATATTATTCTGATGTCCACTGATGGAAATGGGCCAGATAGGCGAAGCAACTTATCTTCACATAGCTTGTTGAGTTTAAAGTTCATGCTCACCTCGATGACATCTGTGATGGTAATTCCTTCGAGTAGAACTCTTGTAGGAAGACTGTATAGAGACAAAATTCACTTGACACAATTAGCGGTTTTTATTTACTAGCTAGGAGAGAGGGTTAGGGTTTACAGAAGGAACCGTGAGGCTTCTATAAAGTAACACAGAACAATAATCAGTACTTAAATTGCCCCTGCTTCCCCCAAGGGGATAGGGGAATATCGTAAAAGACAGCCGGACACAGTCCTGAAGAACAAAGGACAGATACCCTTATTGGTTTAGGGAGATTAACACATGGTCAGAAAACGCAAAGATCTACTGAGATCATTCAGACCTGTGTGTCACAAACAAAGACAAGTGTTACATACCAGGGAACAGAAATGCAGACATTTCTAAAAGTGTTATATAGTTTTTCCGCTTGCAATGGAGCTTTGCGTTAGCGGTACGAGCGGTTTCCATGCATGAATTTGGATGACGCTAATTACCGACTGAGACAGAGCTGAATAATGGACTGTTCGAAAAAATGACTGTCAGGATTATTTCTTGGTGGACTAACTGTCCCTTTAATCCCCCCCTATCCGGATTCACTGTAATACATTTAGAAAGTTGTAATACAGTAGAAGGCTATTGTGTTTTAAAACCAATTTGTATCAATGAGAAATTGCATATTTTAGAAATTCTATAATAAGTGACTGTTTGTAGTATTGAAGTATATACAGTATATTATTATTACAAGTACATAAAAAATAAGAAAATGAATTGAAGTTGATGTTAGTGTGTTGAAGTTATTACGTGTATAGTTTAAAATAGGTGGCACAGTGCAATCTCTTAAGATATGCGTCCCATATGCATGCAAATGAATATTACTTATGCGTCAATATGTGAATGCATAAGTCAACACATTTTTGACGCTGCTAGCGTGGACCTGGAGAGGGCGCTCCTGGAGCAGACCTGAGTTAGACCCTTGACCCCATCTTTTTTACATTTTCGCTTGACACCGACCAAGATAATTCACCCTGCGTGACATGTTTGAAAATTAGAAAATGAATTCCGTATTAAGGTTACTATATTTACTGTGTTCTAAATCATTCATCCTCATTAGGATATGTTTCAAGAATGACAAAGAAAATATTGTGCTTTTTAATAAATGCAAATAAATAATAATAAATAAATGTGTTAAATAACGTCATATGTCTGTATAATCAAGTGGACAAAATCCTATTTAGTCAGAATAACTATGAAACGGTCCGGCAAAAGGAATGAAATGTATTAAATTGGGAGTTGGATAACCGACACATTACCCACATGCCATTGCGTCACAATATGACTTATCTCTATGAGATCATATAGCTAAGGGTTGACTTGAAGAAATGTTAAAGGTCATTGAGAACGTGCATAGAAGTGGTTTAACGTGTCAGGGAGGGAAAGGTCGCTGTCGTTAACGTGTGTGGGGATCTTACAGTGTGTAAGGGCCTGAATGCCCCATGTGTCATTGCTGTCAGAGATATGGTGTACGGTTCATACACTTTGCTGGAGCTTAGAACCATCAACCTTTTGTAACTGGCCCGAACATTGACTACTAGGCCACAAATACAGAACATTTACCTAGTCATAGAGTACGTGTGGTTACAATGTACATGCAATTCTAGTTGAGTTGCAGGATAATACCGCTACACGTTGTGAAACCTTGGTCTACCTTACATAACAGCCTGTGTGAAGAAGTTGAAAACTTGTGACAAGCTCCAATGTGTTTTTCTGAAAGCACTAATCGTGGCAAAACAGTATTCTTTTGGGGGGGTTATTAACAATGTAATTGCAGTCACACAGAATTTTGATGATTAAATTGCTAGCTAGTTCTAATGGGCTTGTCCCTCAACATTCTTTCACTTTGCCATAGTTCAACAACTTAACCAAGACTTAAGGTTTTCAAACTTAAGAGCATTGAATTCTGCTTCCAATCCAAGTTTGTGAAAACACTATTGCTGTATCACCAGGAGAACCCCCCCCCCCCCTTAGATGAGTTCGATTCTCCAGCTTGGTCTATTGGAAAATCACAACCCTGGATAGAGTGAAGCTAAAAGCATAACTTTAATCCACAAGGCAACAGAGCAGCGTACAGGCGGGCGGAGGCCGGTTCCCGGGGAGTCAGAAGGCAGCAGCACAGTCCGGGGTTGGAGTGGGGTAAACAGGAGGCCGGCAGAGAGTGGGCTACAGTACAGAATCAGCCGGCGGGCAAATGAAGTCGGGACAGGCAGAACAGGTTGACGTAGAAGGCAATCAGGAACAGGATAAGACAGGCTCAGTACGTTGCGGTGAAACAAACAATACCTCACGGGGAGAGAAGGCAACAGGCTTAAATACACAGGAGGTCATTGGGAACAGGTGTCTAGTATTCAGGAGATTGTGACCGGGAGGATGTGCTGCGTTCAGGGTGAACGGGAAGTGGCGGTTGCACTGAAGACGGAGATCGAGCGGCACATTACTTTCACATTTTTACTTTCATTTTCACCTCTTTCAGCAAGAGGTGAAATGAGATGAGAGAATCATCGGCCAGTAGCGAATCAAACAGCCAGTAGTGAATACAATTGTGTGTGGCACCCTGGGTGGCCAATCAGATATCAGAGGTGGCCAGTGCCCCCCTGGCAACCCAAACGTCTTGAGTCTCCTCAGGAACTACAGTCGTTTTTCGGCAGTTTTCACTGCCGAGTTCGCTTGTCTGGACGAAGTGAGGTCATCTTTGATGAACACCCAGAGAAACTTGAATTCAGAGACTCTACTGGCTTGTTGTTGTCTCTCTGTTGCGCACTTGTGCAATTGGGCTGTACTCTGCTGGCAATACTCGACCCTTATTCAGGGTGGTTTTGGTTGGTGGGTGTCCCTTTGGTTGATGCCTGGCAATGTGGGTGGATTGATTTCCTGCCTGTTGGGCCCTGTCCGGGCCCTCCCCTGGGTATGGCCACAGTGTCGCCGGACCCCCCCGTCTCAGTTCCAAGGTCTTACGCTGCTATACTATTGTGCTGGGGGATTGGGTCAGTTCTCCGTCCCCACAAAGTTCTCCTTCTCCACTATAAATCGTTGTTGATATGATGAATGCATTTTCTGAACTTCTCCCGTTTTAAACTTTAGGAGGACATGAGGTCCTGGTCCACACCTGTGGAGTACCTGGTTTGGGGGCCCCGTTGCTGTCCCTGTCCTTGTCCACCTGGTCATACTTCTGACCTAGTCTAAAATCAAATAGACTCTTGATTTAGCCCAGATAAATGTATTAATTATTCCAATTGGACTCTTAATATCTCACCCGGCACAGCCAGAAGAGGACTGGTCACCCCTCTGAGCCTGGGTCCTCTCTAGTTTCTTCCTAAAATTCGACCTTCTTAGGGAGTTTTTCCTAGCCACTGAAATCCAACACTACTGTTGTTTGCTGCGGAGAAAGCTCATTTCGGCTGCCTGTATCCGGGATCTTGTCCTTTCGGTCATGACCCAAAGCTCATGACCATAGGTGAGAGTAGGAACGTAGATTGACCGGTAAATCGAGAGCTTCGCCTTGCGGATCAGGTCTTTCTTCACCACGACAGACCGATACATCGACCGCATTACTGCAGAAGCTGCACCGATCCGTCTGTCAATCTCCCGTTCCATCCTTCCCTCACTCGTGAACAAGACCCCTAGATACTTAAACTCCTCCACTTGAGGCAGGCACTCTCCACCAACCTGAAGTGGGCAAGCCACCCTTTTCCGACTGAGGACCATGGCCTCAGATTTGGAGGTACTGATTCTCATCCCCACCGCTTCACACTCGGCTGCAAACCGTCCCAGTGCATGCTGAAGGTCCTGGCTTGAAGGGGCCAACACGACAACATCATCCGCAAAGAGCAGAGACGAAATTGTGTGGTCCCCAAACCTGACACCCTCTGGCCCCTGGCTGCGCCTAGAAATTCTGTCCATAAAAATTACGAACAGAACCGGCGACAAAGGGCAGCCCTGCCGGAGTCCAACATGCACTGGCAACAAGTCTGACTTACTGCCGGCAATGCGGACCAAGCACCTGTTTCGGTCGTACAGGGACCTGACAGCTTATTTATAATATATTCAAACTCACCATTTACGTTCTAAAAGGAGCACAATCCGACGGTTGTTGTGGTTAGAGGCAAAAAAGTAAATTGTGCGCTGGACATCCAAAGCCTTTGTCCTTTCATTGTTGATGGCCAACAGGGCCAGGTTACTGTTTCGGGCATCTCAATGTCTGACATAGGTGAGGACACTTTCAGACAAGATAAGAACTTTGGCAAGTTTAGTGGGGTGATCATTTGACTGGAGAGCACCAACAAATCTAGGTTGAAGTAAAGTATACAATCCCAGAATGCATCTTTATCTATTAACATACCTCAATTGGTGGTATAGATGCACAAGTGAAATGGGCTTTTCTCTGTCCCGAAAGACATGGTTGGAGTGTATCTCAAATACAGTAAATGTCCCTTTAAAAGTGTACTGATAATGCAGACAATACTGTGAGATAAATAATGACAGCGTGGACATGAAAATAAAATGCTGCAAATTTGATACTTTATTGAATATTGAACACTAGACATTGTCTTGAGTACTCTGTTTCAAAGACCATGTTCCTTTTTAACGGGCAATCTGTGGAGGAGAGAGTGTCAGTTAAAACAATGGATCAAAACTATTATTGTCACCAGGGTTGGGTAGGTTAATCCATTACAATCCAGATTTGTAATCAGTAAAGTACTTTTTGATTATTCAAACTCAGTAACGTAATCCGATTACTTTTAATTACTTTTAGATTACTTTAATATTAAGAGGTATTAGAAAACAAAAAGGAATAGCCTATAACCAATTGAATACATTTAGCGGGATCAATCAATGTTAGTTTACATAGCTGGTCAAAAACTAAATTTGCATACACAAAAGCTGCAGTAGTCTGATGTTTTGCTCCACAACCACAAACGTTGTCAAAACGTTGCAAAATCCCCAGGCACATGAATACACGTTGTGAACACCAGCACACAAATACATTTTACCTGCGTGAACTTAGCCTGTGATTATTAAGGCCACCAGCAATGGATTTTTTTAAACGCAAATGAAAGATATAAACTGTGATTATACACCTGCACTCAGTGGCGTCGTTAGCCCTGGGCGTCTGGGGCTATAGCCCTGGATATTTTATGAATAGCCCTGGATCGCAAATGGAACAAAAATAATAATAATACAAAAATATCTCCTGATATATTCATCTATAATTCCCGATCGCGCGTTATGACAATGTAGGCCGCTAGCGTGTGCATAAAAATGTTACGCAATGTATATTCAAAACTGTTACGCAATGTACATTCACCCTTCTGTCCCGGGTCGGGCAGAAGGGTGGGCTAAACCCCGAATATATTCAGTGTTGCCAACTCCTCAGTAAGGAAAGTCGCTATTGGCTGTCCTAAGAGTCACTAGAAGTCGCTAAATGACGTCATCGCCTAATTTGCATAATTTCCCATTAGCATCATGAATGGATTTATTTTGTCTTTTTTAGCCGAGGTGAGGTGAGTAAGTGACTGAGGCTGTGTGAGTCGAATCATGCAGGCAGTGATTTATTTTAGACAAAGAACATTTACATTTTACATTATGGGTGGGAAAAGCCAGCGAGGGCTTCCCGCATGCGCGATTCATTTTCCGTCAGGACGCGGAGGAGTTAACATCTCCTGCTCTGACTGCAGCTCGGAGGAACTGCTGTGCGAGGACTGGGCCGCCTGTGAGTGCTTTCAGATGGGGGAGGGGCCCACGGCGGCACCGTTGAGAAGAGTAAGAACAAGTCTCCAGTAACACCACAAAAAGTCACTAGATTTGTATTTGAACGTACTGTGATCCTAGCAACGACGCCTCTGCCTGGACTCTTAGCTTAAATTCAATGCGGTCAGCAGCCAATGATAACCACAATTTTCTGAGATGTAAAGCCAAAGCAGGATCACAAGGCTGCCTGTAAGGACAGAGTTTAGGTGACGGCGTCAAATGCATATCGTCATCCTTTGGCAAAGTGCCAAACACAAAATGTTGTGATAAATTCCTTATGATGTTTTATATTGAAGGTAGCACCATGCTACAGCTATCAAACAAATAGCTGCCTAATCTTTGCAACTCTTCCTGGCTGTGTTGTTCAGTGCGTTTGACTAACAGACCTTGAAACTTGAATAATATATAACACCAGGTAGGCCTATCATTGTTCTGAGAAAGATGCATCGAGTGGACAACTAAATCACATTTTAAATGGGTAGGCTTATATTATCGTAGATACATTCTGTTTTTACCAATAAAAAGTGCTTAATCGTCACTAATTTGGTTATGCGGGCCCACCTTTGCGCGCATGATGACCACACCCAACAGGGGCGCGATTGTTATTTTGGTTCAAATAACGAAGTTTTTAAAACATATGCAACGTGTCATAGTTATTTCACACAAATATAATTTTTCAATTGATGTAATCCAAATGTAATCATATCTTTTCAAAAGTATCTGTAATCTGATTACAATATTTATTTGGTAATGTGACAGATTAGAGTTACTTATTTTTTGTAATCCATTACTCTGATTGTCACCAATTCTACTAAATAATATATACATTAGATATACTCCTATTTAGGTATGCCAACTAATAGAAATGCCTTAACACAGTTAAAGAAATAAAGCAGTGCTATTCTCCTTGTCCTCTCTGTTCCTGGACATCAGACTACTAACGTTGTTTATCCAGCCAATGTAGGCAGACACGCGGGTGAAGACAGTGGGCTTCTGGAAGGTGTTGCATCCAAGAGAGGACACAAAGCTGGTCACCCCATGGACGTAGTACCTCCCCCCCACCTGGCAGTTCAGGGGGCCGCCAGAGTCACCCTACAGGAGAGAGGGAATGACAGTTGAGAGAATGAGATAAGGTGAAAGAAAGAGAAGAATCGTGAACTACATCCGAGTCTTGTCACATTTTATTTACAGTGTCTACACACTGGAGGGTGTTTAGGCTTCTCCCAAGAGTAATGGAGAGAGGCCTTCATCATGACTGAGATAACCATGTCACAGTATGAATAGTAGAAACCATGATTCTTACTGGTATTTTGCTATTTCAAGATGTATAATATAAATCATCTCTTGCCTACAATATGACATGACATTATTATATTTCTAAATATGAAATCCCTAGCTGATTTGTTTGCCACCTCAAAATTCCCACAATACACATTCCAATACACTGGTCTTACAAAGCAACCGGAGTTGGATCTTCCACCCCCAGCACAGATCATGGTGGGTTTAACAGCAGATCCCCACCAGTCAGGTCTGGAGCAGGTCTGGAAGTTCACGCTGGGCAGCCTAGCCTGCTTCAGGATTTTGGATTGAGGACCGTTAGCTGTAGGAAGGACAGAAGACATTATGGATAATGGAAAGATAATGGAAATCATACAGCTAGATAGACACATGAAAAAGAGACACAAATATAAATATACATTTTCTTTTGAACCTTTGAACCTTACCTTAACAACAGTTACTGTTAGCTACTTGTGTAACTTACTGGAGGTGCGTCCCCATCCAGTGATGTAACAGGGGTTGTTGTTGGGCAGGATCTGACCAGAGGGAGGGAGAACAGCCAGCTGGACAGCAGAGTTCAGGGTGGCAGCAGTGGGCAGAGGAATCAGGGCGATGTCAAACCTGAGGGTCAGAGGAACACAATATCATACCGGAGGGGTTAATGGACTGTGTATAATATCAAAAGTATCGGAGCAAAGAAGTGGAGGAATCAACATCATACATCCTTACATATGTGTTGTCCATCTGAGCTAGGGTAAAAGATATCTAGGAGGATTTTACAAGTTATTATATTATTGGGAAATTATCATAAACAGATGTTAAGATGTTAGAAAACACTGTCAATAGCCACATTTAAACTTGAACACAAATATGCCTTTGCTTCCAGAAAGCGTTCCTTACCCTGCATTGAGGTCATTGGTGTTCCATTGAGGATGGATGATGACCCTGCTGACAGGCATGATCTGCTCCAAACCGTTTTTCCTGTCCAGGTTGTGCGCTCCAAGAACCAGACGACGAGTCCCCGGACTGTAGACACACATGTTTAAAATTCAAAAACCATGCTAATTGAAATCAAATTTGTATTAATGTATTGGTGTATGTCATTTGTGTACCGCTGTGTTTTGTAATAGTTATCCTATTGCCACAACAGATTGACTTTAGAAATATAGTTCTGTCCTTGTCCCACCTGTCCACACAGTGGGCGGCTGTCACGACCCATCCTTTCCTGATCAGAGAACCTCCACAATTGTGGAAGAAGGTGCGTCCAGACTGGACCTGGAGAGAGACCTGAGGAGAGAAGATATAGAGACGAGTGTGTTAAAGATGAAGAAGTAGCCTGATACGTTTATCATGTGAGAACAGACAGGCTTTCTTTGACTGGGAAGAGCAAATGGGTTGCCTTAGCTTGCTGCCTGAGATTCAGAGAAATAGTTTTTTCTTACTAGAGATTAAATATGTAAAGAATTTTACAGAAGAAAATATAACCATAGTTTTCTTTCAACTGTCATAATTGTGCCCATTATATCCAGAAATTCATAACTGGTTTCCAGTGATTGGTCTATTCGAATGGGTAGTAATTTGCTGACAGATGCGATAGTCTGTTTAAATATGGAGAATGGGTGGAGATCAGGTGGAGCAGGCTACGCTACATCCATGCAGCCTGTTTTGTTGAGGTACACTTAAATTCACTGTTCCAATTTTTAGGAATCGCCAGTTGTGACATTGAGAACAGCGATTACTCAGAGCAATATTACAACTTTAACCTACATGAATTTTTATTGATTTTGTAATAACGTCTAACCATTTATGTAAATATAATGATTACATTCTGCAATAATTTAGCTTTCACTGGCACACACCAGACAGATCTGGAATCAGATATGTGTTGTTACCCAGAACCAGAGATCAGTTTGCTAGAGACTAAGAGAAGACTAATGTCTTACCTGCCAGGGCCAGGAGTGAGGCTTGGCAACCTCACCACCTACAACTCTGGTCTGAGGTACATCTTCCAGGTATCTGGGCAGGAACACCAGGTCCTCAGTCAGAACTACACAGGACAAGACACACAATTAAAAACACTATCAGTTTAAATCAGATGGTCCTTTACAGTACAGATTTATTAGATATTTTACTCCAAGAGAATAATGTAGAAAAGAGTGTATGAGAAAAAACAAGAAAAAACAATTTTGTTCAGGGAATTAGCTAGTTCAGAGGCTAGAAAGACAGAAAAGGGGGAACAAGAGAGTCTCAGGGGTTTGTCTTTTCACCCAAGATTGCAAGAGCACTCAACAGGATGTACTTCAGCATGTCTCCAGTCTGTAGTCTGTACTGATGGAGCATTCCTCTTCCTCTTTTATACCCTCAGAAACTCCACTTGACCTGTCTAGGGTTCAGAACAAGGACATTAAATCACAATGAAAACTGAAGTGTAAATTAATTGTTTTACATGAAATATAACATTTAATATATAGATATCAAAATAATTATGTGTGTTGCCAGCTGGGGAGGTTTCCGGTCAATTGGGCAATTTCTTATAATAGTGTGCGGTATAAAAAAAGTGAGGAACAGAAGGGCTAAAATTACAAGACCAATGCAAATTGAACGCTTCTGTTCCTCACTCAAAACATTCCTTTTCAATTTTTTTGGAATGGAAAGAAAAAGGTGCAGTGGTCTCTTAATTTTTTCCGGAGCTGTATAGATATTATTCCATATTTCTTAAATCTGAACAGACTTTCTTATGACCACATCATTTTTCACAATTACAAATATTATTCTGATGTCCACTGATGGAAATGGGCCAGATAGGCAAAGCAACTTATCTTCACATAGCTTGTTGAGTTTGAAGTTCATGCTTTGCGTTAGCAGTACGAGCGGTTTCCATGCATGATTTTGGATGATGCTAATTACCGACTGAGACAGAGCTGAATAATGGACTGTTTGAAAAAATGACTGTCAGGATTATCTCTTGGTGGACTAACTGTCCCTTTAATCCCCCCCTATCCAGATTCACTGTAATACATTTAGAAAGTTGTAATACAGTAGAAGGCTATTGTGTTTTAAAACCAATTTGTATCAATGAGAAATTGCATATTTTAGAAATTCTATAATAAGTGACTGTTTGTAGTATTGAAGTATATACAGTATATTATTATTACAAGTACATAAAATACAAGAAAATGAATTGAAGTTGAAGTTAGTGTGTTGAAGTTATTGCATGTATAGTTTAAAATAGGTGGCACAGTGCAATCTCTTAAGATATGCGTCCCATATGCATGCAAATGAATATTACTTATGCGTCAATATGTGAATGCATAAGTCAACACATTTTTGACGCTGTTTGAAAATTAGAAAATGAATTCTGTATTAAGGTTACTATATTTACTGTGTTCTAAATCATTCATCCTCATTAGGATATGTTTCAAGAATGACAAAGAAAATATTGTGCTTTTTAATAAATGCAAATAAATAATAATAAATAAATGTGTTAAATAACGTCATATGTCTGTATAATCAAGTGGACAAAATCCTATTTAGTCAGAATAACTATGAAACGGTCCGGCAAAAGGAATGAAATGTATTAAATTGGGAGTTGGATAACCGACACATTACCCACATGCCATTGCGTCACAATATGACTTATCTCTATGAGATCATATAGCCAAGGGTTGACTTGAAGAAATGTTAAAGGTCATTGAGAACGTGCATAGAAGTGGTTTAACGTGTCAGGGAGGGAAGGGTCGCTGTCGTTAACGTGTGTGGGGATCTTACAGTGTGTAAGGGCCTGAATGCCCCATGTGTCATTGCTGTCAGAGATATGGTGTATGGTTCTTTCAATCAATCAAATTTCAATCAATCAAATGTATTTATAAAGCCCTTTTTACAACAGCAGTTGTCACAAAGTGCTTTACAGAGACACCCGGCCTTAATCCCCAAGGAGCAAACAACAGTAGTGTTGGATTTCAGTGGCTAGTAAAAACTCCCTAAGATGGCTGAATTTTAGGAAGAAACATAGAGGGGACCCAGGCTCAGAGGGGTGACCAGTCCTCTTCTGGCTGTGCCGGGTGAGATATTAAGAGTCCAATTAGAATAATAAATACATTTCTCTGGGCTAAATCCAGAGTCTTTTTGATTCTAGACTAGGTCAAAAGTATGACCAGGTGGACAAGGACAGGGACAGCAACGGGCCCCCCAAACCAGGTACTCCGCAGGTGTGGACCAGGACCTCATCTCCTCCTAAACTTTTAAACTGGAGGAGACTGAGAAAAGTTAGAAAGTGCAATCCTCATATCCCCCTCTTACACTTTGCTGGAGCTTAGAAACATCAACCTTTTGTAACTGGACCGAACATTGACTACTAGGCCAAACATTGACTACTAGGCCACAAATTCAGAACATTTACCTTGTCATAGAGTATGTGTGGTTACAATGTACATGCAATTCTAGTTGAGTTGCAGGATAATACCGCTACACGTTGTGAAACCTTGGTCTACCTTACATAACAAGCTCCAATGTGTTTTTCTGAAAGCACTAATCGTGGCATAACAGTATTTTTTGTGGGGTTATTAACAATGTAATTGCAGTCACACAGAATTTTGATTAAATTGCTAGCTAGTTCTAATGGGCTTGTCCCTCAAATATTGCAACATTCTTCCATTTTGCCATAGTTCAACAACTTAACCCAAACATAAGATTATTATTATTTTCAAACTAATTCTGCTTACAATCTATCCTGACTATGAAAGTTTAGTTGACCAGGAGAAAAACACCCTTTTAAAAGAGCCCGATTCTCCAGCTTAGTCTATTGGAAAATCAGTAATTGTGACAGTTTAATTCATTTTCTGACCACATTTTTACCTTCATTTGATAAACAAAATCTTTGTTATTAAGCTTTCCCTCCTGTTAATTTGTCTACACTTGTTTACAAATTAATTTTAATTAATTTCAAATAAAAAACCACACATTTTCCTACCTATTATTTGTTTCCACCTGCCAGGCTTTAAAAGGATACAAAGCAGTGTGTGATGATGATATAGCACACATAAAGAGTACTTTTTCACTGAAATGTTCATTTTCTGGATGAGAAGTCAAAATTGTATCTGTTTTCAATCTATTTTCATCTCTAACAATAGTTTGTCAGAAAAAGAACTACTACTTTCCATATCTATAATTTTCAATACTACTACCCATATTGCTGCTATAATACAGTTCTCTTTTTAAACTGCTGCTAGTGTACAGTGTTATATATTTTTCTTCTTAATTCTCACTACGTAGTTGTCAGGTGTCACAAGAATTCAATCATGCAGGATGATGCTTTGTTGTTCGGTGCATTTGACAAATAATCCTTGAAACTCAGTTATGCCTTTGTTCTTTTTACTGTACGTCCTCTGTTTTCCATGCTTCAACGATAATATAAAATGGTTCTTCCAAAGCTCTTGAGGTTCTTTAAATAACACTTGCCTGATAAAGAACCTTTCAGTTAAATTGGGTACCTGTTTTGTCATAAAAAGCAGCAGCATATTGGCCATTGTTAACTAGTGATGATTTTAAAGGGTAAAATAACTGAAAAATCACACCCATTGCTGAAATGGTTTAGGTGTTTAAGATATTTTATCTTCATCTGAAAGCAGGATGTGACAGAATGAAAATATTAAATAATCTGAAATGCCTCCCATTAAAGGATACAAATAGGAATGACAAGCTACTATAATATCACTTGTAGTTCTGATGTGGATTATAAAATATGATGCATGCCACTAACATTAGGCTAAACATTTTTACACAAAGACTGTGGTTGCAGGAACATTTCAACATACTTTGTGAAACCTGTCTGCCCTTTTCTTCTGCAAAGCCTGTGTTTTAAACTCTACATAAGTTCCCATGTGAAGTTGGTGTTATTGCAGTCATTGCTCAAGCATTAACCGTGGAAAAATAGACTTACTGTTTACAAGTTCATCATGATCGTACAATATATTTATTATTAAATATCTCTTGGTAGCCAGAGCACAAGGGCTTGTCTACCTTATCACTGCCAACCTCCATCTACTCCTTATTACAAAACTCTGTATAAAAATATCTTGGCATTTGGCCTGACTGCTGTCTCTCATTCCATACCCAGACTGCCCACCTGCAGTCTGAAGTTCAATCCAGAATAGGTTTCTTGATCTGCAAGGGGATACACTTGTAAAAATAACAACCCTGCCAAATTAATCTTTACATTCACTGATAAAAAGTTTGTCCATGAATTAGATGTATTTTACCACTGTTGTATCACTCATCACCTTTACACTCTGAACCTCTATAATGCTCATCACTGTGACCTTTACACTCTGAACCTCTATAATGCTCATCACTGTGACCTTTACACTCTGAACCCCTATAACACTCATCACTGTGACCTTAACACTCTGAACCCCTTCAACACATCACTGTGACCTTAACACTCTGAACCCCTTCAACACATCACTGTGACCTTTACTCTCTGAACCCCTATAACACTCATCACTATGACCTTAACACTCTGAACCCCTTCAACACATCACTGTGACCTTAACACTCTGAACCCCTTCAACACATCACTGTGACCTTTACTCTCTGAACCCCTATAACACTCATCACTGTGACCTTTACACTCTGAACCCCTTCAACACATCACTGTGACCTTTACTCTCTAAATCGTAGCAAACCAGAATTTAGGTCAGAAAGTTATTGCTGCAAACCTCTAAATTCAACACACTATTTATTTTAAACAATGTCAACATTTGCCTTCTCTTCCATTCATTTGCTTCCCCATGCTAGTTAGCTGGGATAGCTTGTACCTGCTTGCATGAACTTATTTAAGCTAATGTTCTTCTGCAGTCATTTTAACTGGTGATTTTGGTTTACATTGACTGTTAATACGTCCTTTTGTTCTCAACAAATTACACAATTCATTGTAAAGATGTTCGTCTTTTATATATTTCCTTCATGAGCAGTGTATTATCTTCTATTAACCTTTCATCTACAATGCAAAGTTAATCTATTTCAATAATACACGCATTTTCTCATGGTCTTTCTTGTCACGACTCATGCTGTTTGCTTGCTGTACCCATTTTTCACTAGTTAAGTGTACATAAGAAAAACAGGCCCGTCCAGTAGGTTGATCATTTATTTGAAAAATTCTCTCTCTACTACAGAGTCACGCAGTCACATTATGACCTTCTGCTCAACTGAACCTTGTTTTAATTGTGATTGGTGGTGACAATGTCTGACATAGGTGAGGACACTTTCAGACAAGATAAGGACTTTGGCAAGTTTAGTGGGGTGATCATTTGACTGGAGAGCACCTTTAAACAAATCTAGGTTGAAATAAAGTATACAATCCCAGAATGCATCTTTATCTATTACAGTTTTTTACGATTGTTTACACACTAAAATAAAAATGTCCACACAATGAGCAAAACACCTCCACAGATTTGCACAACATTACACACAATGTACACTTCACCCTTTTTGCAAAACATTACACACAGTGATTTGTAAAACTCTACACACATTTTCACAACTTAGACACAGATAAGGATCATGAGGTTACTTCCTTGTAATTACAAAGCACCGGATTGCCTATTACCACACTAATGAACGAATTGGATAAACACATCTACCAGGTGTGGAAGCACACATGTGCTAATTTGAAAACGCAGCACTCAGGTGTGCTATAAAAGGCAGCAAGTTCACCTGTCTTCAACAAAAATGGAAGGAGTTAGAAGAAGAAGAAGAGTGAGAATGAGAGGGGGAGCTCAAAGAGGAGATGAAGGCGGTAGAGGAAGAGGAGAAGGAGGTAGAGGAAGAGGCATAGGTAGAGGAGAAGAAGGTAGAGGAAGAGAAGGAGGTAGAGGAAGACACCTAGGTAGAGGAAGAGGTAGAGAAGGACTTGAAGAGTTGATAGAACCTGAACAAAGAAGACGAGGACCAAATTTGACTGGAGAAATCCGTACAACACTTATTGACCATGTTATCAACCATGGACTGACACTGATGGAAGCTGGACAAAGAGTTCAACCAAATCTCAGCAGAAATACTGTTGCGTCAGTAATTCAGACATTTCATCGAGAAAACAGGTAAGCTAACCACACAGTATACATTGAAACTGAAGCTTGTATAATCAATATTGTTTACTGTGACATTTGACAGTAGGCTGCATATATATATATATATTTATTTATTTTTATCTTATTTTGTTTTTACATAGGATTGAGGGTCGAGGACACCAAGGTGGAAGGGGCCCTATGTTTAGTCGTGCACAAGAGGCCGCCATTGTGAACATGGTTTTGGCCAATAATTGTATCAGGCTACGAGAAATCCAAGCCAATATCATCAATGATGACACTATTTTCAATAACATCCAACGAGTCTCTCTGTCAACATTAAGTCGAATCCTAAAGAAAAATAAAATATACATGAAGCAACTGTATCGGGTACCATTTGACAGAAATTCAGAGAGAGTGAAACATCTGCGCAATGAGTATGTGGAGGTATGTATTGTTCATCTGACTATGGTGTGGTATCATGCACTGCTCATAATGTCACAAAAAAAATACTGTGCTATAGATATTGAATAGCATCCTATTTTCTTTAATGTGTTTCAGAGAGTCTAATAAAATGGATGCTGCTGAAATTCAACATGAATTTTATATATGTGGATGAGGCTGGATTTAACCTTGCAAAAACAAGAAGAGGGAGAAATGTAATTGGGCACAGGGCAATCACCAATGTGCCAGGGCAGCGAGGGGGTAACATCACCCTTTGCGCTGCTATCACACAAAATGGGGTCCTCCACCACCATGCAAATCTTCCAACGGTGCCTTGAAGACATAGCCTGTGATGTGGATGAAATCTTATGGCCTGATCCAGCCAGACGGAGAGACGGATAGTTACAGTATTCTTGTTGCTTTTACAGTAGTTTTCTTTCATTTCTGTTTACTTTTACTTTACTTTACTTCAGAGTCAAAGTGTATGTACTGTAATTCATGCAGTAATTTTTATTTGTCTACGGATTTTATTTGTTTACAGTAATTGATATCATTGTTGGTTGATTACTGTAACTGATTATGGTAAGAAATACTGTAAGTATTGAAATAAATACTTGAAATATTCAGTCTGCAGCATCAAGTGTTGTGCAGTGCTTGGTAAGGTTATAGTAGGCCTACAGTATTTGTCTACATTCTCCTTATATCTCAAAACAAATCATGAATAATGTTGAGTTTCTCACTATTTTTTGTCACCTAAATGATCTCTTACATACAGTAAGAATGTCTGGCCAAAAATCTATTTATATGTTTTTTATTTATCACAGCAGTGTGAAACTGGCTGCAATAGTGTATGATCATTGATGACTGTGTTGGTTAAATGAAAACAAATAGCATTTTCACAAAATGTGTATATGTTTTGACTGAAGTGTGTATGTTTTGACTGAAGTGTGTCATTTTGCAAACAATCTAGGAATTTTGCTAATTGATTGTGGTGTTTGGATAATTGTGATTATATTTTGACAAAAAGAACTCTGTTTTCAAAATTGCGTGTAAACAATTGAAAAAAACTGTAACACACCTCAATAGGTGGTATAGGTGAAATGGGCTTTTTTCTGTCCCAAAAGACATGGATGGAGTCTTAAATACAGTAAATATCCCTTTAAAAGTGTACTGATAATGCAGACAATACTGTGAGATAAATAATGACAGTGTGGACTTGACTGTAAAAAGTAGACATGAAAATAAAATGCTGCAAATTTGATACTTTATTGAATATTGAACACTAGACATTGTCTTGAGTACTCTGTTTCAAAGACCACGTTCCTTTTTAACGGGCAATCTGTGGAGGAGAGAGTATCAGTTAATACAATGGATCAAAACTATTATTGTCACCAGGGTTGGGTAGGTTAATCCGTTACAGTTACAAGTTACTTGTCCAGATTTGTAATCAGTATTTTTTGATTACTCAAACTCAGTAACGTAATCCGATTACTTTGAATTACTTTTAAATTACTTTAATATTAAGAGGTATTAGAAAACAAAAAGGAATAGCCTATAACCAATTGAATACATTTAGCGGGATCAATCAATGTTAGTTTACATAGCTGGTCAAAAACTAAATTTGCATACACTTGCATACAAAAAATCTGCAGTAGTCTGATGTTTTGCTCCACAACCACAAACGTTGTCAAAACGTTGCAAAATCCCCAGGCACATGAATGCACGTTGTGAACACCAGCACACAAATATATTTTACCTAGGTGAACGTAACCTGTGATTATTAAGGCCACCAGCAATGGAATAAACTGTGATTATACACCTGCACTCAGTGGCGTCGTTAGCCCTGGGCGTCCGGGGCTATAGCCCCGCATCCTTTATGAATAGCCCCGGATCTCTAATGGAACTAAAATAATAATAATAATAAAAAATCCCCTGATCCATTCATCTATAGACGTGTAGGCCGCTAGCGTGTACATGGACATTTTCCGCATGTACATTCAAAACCCAGTTTGTATTGTGATCCTAGCAACGACGCCTCTGCTTGCACTCTTAGCTTAAATTCAATGCGATCAGCAGCCAGTGATAACCACAATTTTCTGAGATGTAAAGCAAAAGAAGGATCACATGGCTGCCTGTATGGACAAAGTTTAGGTCAAATGCATATCATCATCCTTTGGCAAAGTGCTTCCCAACACATTTTTTCCTCAAATGTTGTGATAAATTCCTTATGATGTTTTATATTGAAGGTAGCACCATGCTACAGCTTTCAAATAAATAGCCTAATCTTCGCATCTCTTTCTGGCTGTGTTGTTCGGTGCGTTTGACAAACAGACCTTGAAACTTGAAAAATATATAACACCAGGTAGGCCTATCGCCTATCATTGTTCTAAGAAAGATGCATCGAGTGGACAACTAAATCACATTTTAAATGGGTAGGCTTATATTATCGTAGATACACTCTGTTTTTACCAATAAAAAGCGTTTAATCGTCACTAATCTGGTTATGCGCGCCAACCTTTGCGCGCATGATGATCACACCCAACAACTGAGGGGTGCGATTGTTATTTTTAGTTCAAGTAACAAGGTTTTTAAAACATATAAAAAAATCTAACATGCAACGTGTCATAATTATTTCACATAAATATTATTTTTCAATTGAAGTAATCCAAATGTAAACATATCTTTTCAAAAGTATCTGTAATCTGATTACAATATTTATTTGGTAATTTGACGGATTAGAGTTACTGTTTTTTTGTAATCCGTTACTCCCCATCTCTGATTGTCACCAATTCTACTAAATAATATATACATTAGATATACTCCTATTTAGGTATGCCAACTAATAGAAATGTCTTAACACAGTTAAAGAAATAAAGCAGTGCTATTCTCCTTGTCCTCTCTGTTCCTGGACATCAGACTACTAACGTTGTTTATCCAGCCAATGTAGGCAGACACACGGGTGAAGACAGTGGGCTTCTGGAAGGTGTTGCATCCATCACGGAGAACAAAGCTGGTCACCCCATGGACGTAGTACCTCCCCCCCACCTGGCAGTTCAGGGGGCCGCCAGAGTCACCCTACAGGAGAGAGAGAGTGACAGTTGAGAGAATGAGAAAAGGTGAAAGAAAGAGAAGAATCGTGAACTACATCCGAGTCTTGTCACATTTTATTTACAGTGTCTACACACTGGAGGGAGTTTAGGCTTCTCCCATGAGTAATGGAGAGAGGCCTTCATCATGACTGAGATAACCATGTCACAGTAGAAACCATGATTCTTACTGGTATTTTGCTATTTCAAAATGTGTAATATAAATCGTCTCTCCCCTACAATATGACATGACATTATTATATTTCTAAATATGAAATCCCTAGCTGATTTGTTTGCCACCTCAAAATTCCCACAATACACATTCCAATACACTGGTCTTACAAAGCAACCGGAGTTGGATCTTCCACCCCCAGCACAGATCATGGTGGGTTTAACAGTAGATCCCCACCAGTCAGGTCTGGAGCAGGTCTGGAAGTTCACGCTGGGCAGCCTAGCCTGCTTCAGGATTTTGGATGGAGGACCGTTAGCTATGGGAAGGACAGAAGACATAATGGAAAGATAATTGAAATCTTACAGCTAGATACACACATGAAAAAGAGACACAAATATAAATATAAATGTTCTTTTGAACCTTAACAACAGTTACTGTTAGCTACTTGTGTAACATACTGGAGGTGCGTCCCCATCCAGTGATGTAACAGGGGTTGTTGTTGGGCAGGATCTGACCAGAGGGAGGGAGAACAGCCAGCTGGACAGCAGAGTTCAGGGTGGCAGCAGTGGACAGAGGAATCAGGGCGATGTCAAACCTGAGGGTCAGAGGAACACAATATCATACCGGAGGGGTTAATGGACTGTGCATAATATCAAAAGTATCGGAGCAAAGCAGTGGAGGAATCAACATCCTACATCCTTACATATGTGTGGTTCATCTGAGCTAGGGTAAAGATATCTAGGAGGATTTTACAAGTTATTATATTATTGGCAAATTATCATAAACAGATAGTCACATTTAAACTTGAACACAAATATGCACAAATATGCCTTTGATTCCAGAAAGTGTTCCTTACCCAGCACTGATATGTTCTCTGTTCCATTGAGGATGGATGATGACCCTGCTGACAGGCATGATCTGCTCCAAACCGTTTTTCCTGTCCAGGTTGTGCGCTCCAAGAACCAGACGACGAGTCCCCGGACTGCAGACACACACGTTTAAAATTCAAAAACCATGCTAATTGAAATCAAATTTGTATTAATGTATTGGTGTATGTCATTTGTGTACCGCTGTGTTTTGTAATAGTTATCCTATTGCCACAACAGATTGACTTTAGAAATATAGTTCTGTCCTTGTCCCACCTGTCCACACAGTGGGCGGCTGTCACGACCCATCCTTTCCTGATCAGAGAACCTCCACAAGTGTGGAAGAAGGTGCGTCCAGACTGGACCTGGAGAGAGACCTGAGGCGAGAAGATAGATATAGAGACGAGTGTGTTAAAGATGAAGAAGTAGCCTGATACGTTTATCATGTGAGAACAGACAGGCTTTCTTTGACTGGGAAGAGCAAATGGGTTGCCTTAGCTTGCTGCCTGAGATTCAGAGAAATAGTTTTTTCTTACTAGAGACTAAATACGTAAAGAATTTTACAGAAGAAAATATAACCATAGTATTCTTTCAACTGTCAAAATTGTGCCCATTATATCCAGAAATTCATCACTGGTTTCCAGTGATTGGTCTATTTAAATGGATAGTAATTTGCTGACAGATGTGATGGTCTGTGTAAGTAAGGAGAATGGTGGAGATCAGGTGGAGCAGGCTACGCTACATCCATGCAGCCTGTTTTGTTGAGGTACACTTAAATTCACTGTTCCAATTTTTAGGAATTGCCAGTTGTGACATTGGGAGCTTCAATCAGGCAGGTTAATATTATGACTTTTACCTACATTCTGGGGTGGATTTCACAATAACTTCAATTGCATTTATGGGTAAATATAATGATTAGACGTTACATTCTGCAATACTCTAGCTTTGACTAAACAGACGCCACTGATTGGTTGACTCACATGGCGGCGGTCTGTGTAAATATGGAGAATGGGTGGAGATCGGGCGGAGTAGGCTAAGCTACATCATGTAGTGAGGTTCTGTTTTGTTCACTTTGGATGTTGCTTTTGGTCTTGAATGTAGCCTGTTCTGTTAGTTTTTTCCCCTTTATTCTTAAAAGCAGCCTGTCCTTGTCCTTATCGCTTTCACCTGTGTCTTGTTTGCCCCCTCGTAATGTCCCTATTTAAGTTCCTCCTGCCCCAGTGGGTTTTGTCAGTCATTGTTGCGTGTTACGGCCGTCATGTTGCATCAAGCCTCTTTTGGAAGCAAATGTGGGTTTGTTCCACCACCTCTGTGTCCTGATACCTCTTTAGATTGTGACACCTGTTTTGTCTCCGTTACAACTCAAACATTATTAGGAATCGCCAGTTGTGACATTGAGAACAGCGATTACGCAGGGCAATATTACAACTTTAACCTACATTAATTTTTATTGATTTTGTAATAACGTCTAAGCATTTATGTAAATATAATGATTACATTCTGCAATAATTTAGCTTTCACTGACACACACCACTGACACAGACAGATCTGGAATCAGATATGTGTTGTTACCCAGAACCAGAGATCAGTTTGCTAGAGACTAAGAGAAGACTAATGTCTTACCTGCCAGGGCCAGGAGTGGGGCTTGGCGACCTCACCACCTACAACTCTGGTCTGAGGTACATCTTCCAGGTATCTGGGCTGGAACACCAGGTCCTCAGTCAGAACTACACAGGACAAGAAACACAATTAAAAACACTATCAGTTTAAATCAGATGGTCCTTTACAGTACAGATTTATTAGATATTTTACTCCAAGAGAATAATGTAGAAAAGAGTGTATAAGAAAAAACGATTTTGTTCAGGGAATTAGCTAGTTCAGAGGCTAGAAAGGCAGAAAAGGGGGAAAAAGAGAGTCTAAGGGGTTTGTCTTTTCACCCAAGATTGCAAGAGCACTCAACAGGATGTACTTCAGCATGTCTCCAGTCTGTACTGATGGAGCATTCCTCTTCCTCTTTTATACCCTCAGAATTTGAGAAACTCCACTTGACCTCTCTAGGGTTCAGAACAAGGACATTAAATCACAATGAAAACTAAAGTGTAAATTAATTGTTTTACATGAAATATAACATTTAATATATAGATATCAAAATAATTATGTGTGTTGCCAGCTGGGGAGGATTCCGGTCAATTGGGCTATTTTTTATAATAGTGTGCGGGCAAAAATGGGCTTGGGCGGCTCGATTTACAGATTGTATAGTAAATATCGGTTGTATAGTAAATATCGCATTTGGTCAGGTTTTTTGTTGTGTCAATTAAATTTGTCAACCCAGGTTATCAGTTCCTTTCCACAGCCAAACATCTATATTTGATTGTACCTAGAAGTTACACCTGGATGAATAGGTAAATATTGGAACAAGGAAAGCTAACGTCATTTAAAATTGTGGATAAAAAAATAAATACAGCTCTGGAAAAAATTGAGAAACCACTGCACCTTTTTCTTTCCAATAAAGTTGAAAAGGAAGGTTTTGAGTGAGGAACAGAAGGGTTAAAATTACGAGACCACGGCAAATTGAACGCTTCTGTTCCTCACTCATTCCTTTTCAATTTTTTTGGAACGGAGAGAAAAAGGTGCAGTGGTCTCTTAATTTTTTCCGGAGCTGTATAGATATTATTCCATATTTCTTAAATCTAAACAGACCTTACAGATTTGACAACGAGTGAAACCTCAAGTCTCCTCTCCCATGTCCCTTGTAACTTTCTTATGACCACGTCATTTTCCACAATTACAAATATTATTCTGATGTCCACTGATGGAAATGGGCCAGATAGGCGAAGCAACTTATCTTCACATAGCTTGTTGAGTTTAAAGTTCATGCTCACCTCGATGACATCTGTGATGGTAATTCCTTCGAGTAGAACTCTTGTAGGAAGACTGTATAGAGACAAAATTCACTTGACACAATTAGCGGTTTTTATTTACTAGCTAGGAGAGAGGGTTAGGGTTTACAGAAGGAACCGTGAGGCTTCTATAAAGTAACACAGAACAATAATCAGTACTTAAATTGCCCCTGCTTCCCCCAAGGGGATAGGGGAATATCGTAAAAGACAGCCGGACACAGTCCTGAAGAACAAAGGACAGATACCCTTATTGGTTTAGGGAGATTAACACATGGTCAGAAAACGCAAAGATCTACTGAGATCATTCAGACCTGTGTGTCACAAACAAAGACAAGTGTTACATACCAGGGAACAGAAATGCAGACATTTCTAAAAGTGTTATATAGTTTTTCCGCTTGCAATGGAGCTTTGCGTTAGCGGTACGAGCGGTTTCCATGCATGAATTTGGATGACGCTAATTACCGACTGAGACAGAGCTGAATAATGGACTGTTCGAAAAAATGACTGTCAGGATTATTTCTTGGTGGACTAACTGTCCCTTTAATCCCCCCCTATCCGGATTCACTGTAATACATTTAGAAAGTTGTAATACAGTAGAAGGCTATTGTGTTTTAAAACCAATTTGTATCAATGAGAAATTGCATATTTTAGAAATTCTATAATAAGTGACTGTTTGTAGTATTGAAGTATATACAGTATATTATTATTACAAGTACATAAAAAACAAGAAAATGAATTGAAGTTGATGTGTGTTGAAGTTATTACGTGTATAGTTTAAAATAGGTGGCACAGTGCAATCTCTTAAGATATGCGTCCCATATGCATGCAAATGAATATTACTTATGCGTCAATATGTGAATGCATAAGTCAACACATTTTTGACGCTGCTAGCGTGGACCTGGAGAGGGCGCTCCTGGAGCAGACCTGAGTTAGACCCTTGACCCCATCTTTTTTACATTTTCGCTTGACACCGACCAAGATAATTCACCCTGCGTGACATGTTTGAAAATTAGAAAATGAATTCCGTATTAAGGTTACTATATTTACTGTGTTCTAAATCATTCATCCTCATTAGGATATGTTTCAAGAATGACAAAGAAAATATTGTGCTTTTTAATAAATGCAAATAAATAATAATAAATAAATGTGTTAAATAACGTCATATGTCTGTATAATCAAGTGGACAAAATCCTTTTTAGTCAGAATAACTATGAAACGGTCCGGCAAAAGGAATGAAATGTATTAAATTGGGAGTTGGATAACCGACACATTACCCACATGCCATTGCGTCACAATATGACTTATCTCTATGAGATCATATAGCCAAGGGTTGACTTGAAGAAATGTTAAAGGTCATTGAGAACGTGCATAGAAGTGGTTTAACGTGTCAGGGAGGGAAGGGTCGCTGTCGTTAACGTGTGTGGGGATCTTAAGGGCCTGAATGCCCCATGTGTCATTGCTGTCAGAGATCTGGTGTACGGTTCATACACTTTGCTGGAGCTTAGAACCATCAACCTTTTGTAACTGGCCCGAACATTGACTACTAGGCCACAAATACAGAACATTTACCTAGTCATAGAGTACGTGTGGTTACAATGTACATGCAATTCTAGTTGAGTTGCAGGATAATACCGCTACACGTTGTGAAACCTTGGTCTACCTTACATAACAGCCTGTGTGAAGAAGTTGGAAACTCGTGACAAGCGTCAATGTGTTTTTCTGAAAGCACTAATCGTGGCATAACAGTATTTTCTTGGGGGGTTATTAACAATGTAATTGCAGTCACACAGAATTTTGATTAAATTGCTAGCTAGTTCTAATGGGCTTGTCCCTCAAATACTGCAACATTCTTCCATTTTGCCATAGTTCAACAACTTAACCCAAACATGAGATTATTATTTTCAAACTAATTCTGCTTACAATCTATCCTGACTATGAAAGTTTAGTTGACAATGAAAATGTATTCACATTTGAAAGGTTACAGACAGTTGTGAAAACACGAATGCTGAAAAACACCCTTTTAAAAGAGCCCGATTCTCCAGCTTAGTCTATTGGAAAATCAGTAATTGTGACAGTTTAATTCTTTTTCTGACCACATTTTTACTTTCATTTGATAAACAAAATCTTTGTTATTAATCTTTCCATCCTGTTAATTTGTCTACACTTGTTTACAAATTAATTTTAATTTCAAATACCTATTATTGGTTTCCACCTGCCAGGCTTTAAAATGATACAAAGCCGTGTGTGATATAGCACACAAAGAGTACTTTTTCACCGAAATGTTCATGTTCTGGATGAAAAGGCTAAATTCGATATGTTTTCATTCTATTTTCAACTCTAACAGTTTGTCAGAAAAAAAAAAGACTTTCCATAGCTATAATTTTCAATACTACTACCCATATTGCTGCTATAATACGGTTCTCTTTTTAAACTGCTGCTAGTTGTACAGTGTTATATATATTACTGCTCTATTTCTTTGTTTGGTTATATATTCTTTTGCTTATATATTTTTCTTAATTCTCACTATGTAGTTGTCAGGTGCCATGTCACAAGAATTCAATCATGCAGGATGATGCTGTGTTGTTCGGTACATTTGACAAATAAACCTTGAAACTCAGTTATGCCTTTGTTCTTTTTACTGTAAGTTCTGTTTTCCATGCTTCAACTTGGAAAAACGATAATATAAAACGGTTCTTCCAAAGCTCTTGTAATGCTTCTAGTTGGTGTCGTGTTGGCAAGGAACCAGGCGCAGGCATTTCTCTTGTTCGTGGGGTTTAATGACAACAAACAAAACAAACCGAACACGAACACGAACGGACAACGATACTAATGACTGAATGAAATTAAAGTGCGTGACAACGCGTCTTAACAGCTAACATTCAAACAGTACATTAAACAACACTCACCGATTAAATGAACAAACATAACAGCAACAATGATCCACAATGTGGGGAGCAGAGGGGAAACATACACATACAAATGATGACAATTGGGACCTGGTGTGAAAGATGGGAAACATGTGAAACAGCCGAGACTAACCAGGGCGGCGGAGCCGTTGGGATAGGCCGGGGAGGCAGAACCGGCGGAATATCAGGAGCCGGCGGAGGGCCAGAGGCCGGGAGAGCCGACGGAGGGTCGGCAGCCGGAGGAGTGCCAGAGGCCGGGAGAGCCGACGGAGGGTCGGCAGCCGGAGGACAGGAGAGGGCGCCGGGGCGGCCCGGCAGCCGGAGGAGGGCCAGAGGAGGGCGCCGGGGTGGCCCGGGACAGGAGAGGGCGCCGGGAACTTTACCTCTGGCGGCGAGAACCGGTACGGCGGGTCCTTGAAGCCCCACCAGTCCTCACTCCGCCCAACCACCGGGAAGGCCTCCAGACGCAGAGGGGGTGCCGTCACAACCTTCCTCGGGCACCCCCATAGCCCCCCCCTAAAAAAAAATATTGGGGAGGCCTCGGTCCTGGAGGAACTGCCTGCTGGTTCAGGTTATTGTGGATCATTCTGTAATGCTTCTAGTTGGTGTTGTGTTGGCAAGGTACCAGGCACAGGCATTTCTCTCGTTCATGGGGTTTGATAACAACAAACAAAACAAACCGAACACGAACAGACAACAATACTAATGACTGAATGAAATTAAAGTGTGCGACAACACGTCTTAACAGCTAACATTCAAACAGTACATTAAACAACACTCACCGATTAAATGAACAAACATAACAGCAACAATGATCCACAATGTGGGGAGCAGAGGGGAAACATATACACATACAAATGATGACAATTGGGACCTGGTGTGAAAGATGGGAAACATGTGACAGTCTGGGATGTGTTCGTGAGATATGGGAACTTGAGATAATATGGCACAGTGGCGCTGCTGCGCACCGCACCATGACAGCTCTTTAGATTCTTTAAATAACACTTGCCTGATAAAGAACCTTTCAGTTAAATTGGATACTTGTTTTGTCATAAAAAGCAGCAGCATATTGGCTATTGTTAACTAGTGATGATTTTTAAGTGTAAAATAACTCCTATTGCTGAAATGGTTTCAGTGTTTAAGATATTTTATCTTCATCTGAAAGCAGGATGTGACAGAATGAAAATGTTAAATAATCTGAAATGCCTCCCATTAAAGGATACCAATAGGAATGACAAGCTACTATAATATCACTCACAGTTCTGATGTGGATTGTAAAATATGATGCATGCCACTAACATTATGCTAAACAGTGTGTGTGTGTATTAAAACATTTTACACAAAGATTGTGGTTGCAGGAAAATTGCAACAAACTTTGTGAAACCTCTGTCTGCCTTTTACCACCGCAAAGCCTGTGTATTAAACTGTAGATAAGTTCCCATGTGAAGTTGGTGTTATTGCAGTCATTGCTCAAGCGCAGTGGTGGCGGCAGAGTATTTCTTTGGCCAAACTGGGTGGGGCTAATCCATACAGTGGTTGGGCTCAAATCAACATCTGAATTTCAATGTGAAAATATACACAACAGAAGCCCTCCCAGTAGCTAAAGAGATCATGCATGAGGCTGCTATGGGTTAGTTGGATGATTGCACTGAGCAACAGACGTGGATAGTCACTAAAACTGCGTTAAGGGTTATTATTCATGCAATTTCAACTCGTTGCAAACCCAACACATTATAGATCACGTTAGGAATCACCCTCTATACATATACACACACACACACACACACAGAGAGAGAAAGTATGTGATAAAGAGACACAGAGAGAGTGAGAGACATAGAGCCACGTAGAACAACAAGTGGCCGCCTAGGCTGCACAAAATGCAACTTAAGTCAGCACAGATTCCAAATCGACCATATTATTTATAATATATTCAAACTCACCATTTACGTTCTCAAAGGAGCACAATCCGACTGTTGTGGTTAGAAGCAAAAATGTAAATTGTGTGCTGGACATCCAAAGCCTTTTTCCTTTCTTTTGTTGATGGCCAACAGGGCCAGGTTACTGTTTCGGGCATCACCGCTGCTGTTCCGTAGATAATTCTTAATGCGACGCAGTCAAGAGAAGCTGTGTTCGCACGAAGCAGAGGCCATCGGCAGGGTCAGATGAGTCTGTGTAAATCCATAAAAGCATCCTGGTAGGGTTGCATTAAAGTGAGAAATTCCATCGTGGCATTCACTATATGCCCCTGTTTTTCCTTTCTTTCCAGCAGATGCTTAATGTTCACCCGGCACAGCCAGAAGAGGACTGGTCACCTCTCTGAGCCTGGTTCCAGGGAGTTTTATCCTAGCCACTGAAATTCAACACTTATTGTTGTATGCTCCTTGAGGTTTCAGGCTTGGTGTTTTGTAAAAGCACTTTGTGACAAATGTTGATTTAAAAAGGGCTTTTTGATTGATTGGTACACATCTTCAGTGCAACATCATTGCCAAATTTTGCAAACTTTGCACTTCAGAAATGTGCAACAGAATTTCAGGATGAATTTGGTCTAGAAGCTGCCAAAACAGTCAAGATTTTTTTTACGTAGATGACTGTCAGTTCAATACTGATGAAGACACAGCAATAGCCCTTTGCGCTGACCTGAGAAGCGTGTTGGCGAAAGGTGGATTTCGGTTGACAAAATGGTCGAGCAACAGTCGGAAGCTGCTCAGCTCAATTACCGAAGAGGAAAGAGCACAAGGGTTTCAAGATTTGGATTTGGATGAAGATAGCTTGCCAATGGAGAGTGCATTGGGAATTCAGTGGTGTGGCGAATCAGATCAGTTTAAGTTCAAGATCAACCTCATAGATCGACCACACACTAGGAGACACCTGCTTTTACTTGTCAGTTACATCTTTGAACAATTCGGTTTTCTCTCTCCAATAGTATTACCCGCCAAAAGAATCCTGCGAGATTTATGCTGGCAGAAGTATAGCTGGGACCAAGACCTACCAGACAATGTTGTTAAGAGGGTCATGCCCATGAAACCTCAAACCATACCAAGAATGGAACTGACCATTCGGCTACTGTTGCAATCAAGATGGACAAACTTCTGAAGAAAAAGCTTGAACTGGAACTTCAGGACTCAATCTTTTGGACGGATAGCGTGGCTGTGCTAATGTACTTGAACAGTGAAAGCACAAGATTCAACACATTTGTTGCTAATAGAATCTCGACAATCCAGGAGCAATCTCAGACTTTACAGTGGACTTTACATATGTCAAAAGCCCTCTGAATCCAGCTGTTCATGTCTCGAAAGGACAGACAGTTGAAGCAATCTTGAAGTATGAAAGCTGGTTTTCAGGACCAGGTTTCTTGGTCAGCGCACAAGACCAGTGGCCCAAGAATCCAGATCCTGGAATACTGGACATCGACATCCTAGAGGTCAGAAGAGAAGCTCAAGCATGTCATTCAGGTGCAAAAGCCCAAAGATCCAATAGACCAGTTCATGATCCACTACTGTTGCCTGGTTCAACTGTGTCTGGTTTTGTCTGGTTTCTGAAAATCAAAGATTTGCTTAAGAAACTAAAAGCTAAGAGAAAGGAACCAAACATATCAAATGGAAAAAGTAGAATGAATCAGTTCAAGAAGGCTTCCTAAGGAACCCACCTAACCTGTGAAGGACAGATTCATAACATTACAGCTCACACTGGAAGGAATCACATGTTGGCTCAACTGCATCAAAGATTCTGAATTCCTGGAGCGAACGGAGCCATCAAAAAGTTATTATCCAAGTGCGTCACCTGATGAACTAGGCGAAACTGCTGGCAAGCAACTCACGACAGACTTATCAAAATCTAGGGTCCTTCCTGATGATCCTACATTAACAAGATGTGGTGTTGACTACTTCAGCCCATTGCTGGAAAATACCAAAAATGCCAATAGGAATCATGGTTTCTACTGTTCATACCAGGGGCGGCGGCAAGGTTGGGCTGGGTTGAGCTACAGCTCAACCAATAATCGTAATAGCCGCAACTTAGCCCCACCAATCAACAATCAAGAAATACTGCATTACCGCTGCTAAAATGTTTTTGCTGCGTGAAACTGGCAGGAGTTATCATGCACTGTATTGACACAGTGCATCACACTTCACACTAATCTGAGTTCAGTACCAGATCCATTCAGTATCCCCATCAGTATCCAACATAAGGCTGTTACTGTCCAGAGATTGATGGGTAAAGTGTGATACATATCATGTGACATCACTACATCACTCGTGAGCATGCCTTGCCAGTCTAGTGGAACCATAAACTGTAAAACAATGTGACCGACAGCAACGTTATTTTCATTAGCAAAATTACCGGTAGTTAATGTTAACTAATGCTAGCTAGTAATTTGGCAGACTTTTTTTTTTCAAATGTCCACGGACGGATGGAGTGCCGAGCCCGTTAACAAACTTTTCGTTGACACCTGGAGGGCGAACAAGAGGACAAGCGGGAGGCCTTATCTTCCACCTGTCAGAGAGAAGAAGACGAGTGAAGGGAAGGGGAGATGGAGCAGGAGAGCGACTCGCAGTCACACAACTGCCAGCCACCACCGCCAGCGACTGGTCGTGCAAGTCTCTCTAGGACTCCAAGTGACATTAGCCAAAGACCTGGTGATGGACCCTGGTGCCCTATCAGAAAATATTACCCATCGCGGTTAATAGTTACCTGCAAAGATCTTTTAATGCGGCTTGGTTTGACACAGCTGGCTTGAATATTCGGTTGCTTCGCCAGTCTAAGTTTTTTGGGTGATGGGCAGCGGTACCATTCCATTCTTTTCTAGTGGATATAGAAATTGGAAGAATGCAACAGCAACTTTTAAAAAGCACAATGGGATTGTGGCACACAGGTTCGCCATGGAGGCACTTGCTGAATTCAAACTGGCAAAAAGAGATGGCTCGAGATTGGGAAACCTGATTGACGCCTGTCACTCAAATATTGTGCAAGAAAATCGTGAATATATGAGAGCTGCGGTGATCCCTACGTTATGCCAAGGCATTGCTCAGCGAGGTCACTGGGAGGATTAGCGCCCAGGAAATAAGGGGAACTTTGTGGAGTTGCTAAACTTAATTGGTGAATTTGATGAGACCGTAGCTAAGAAACTGATGGACAATCCTAGGAATGCCAAATACACACATAAAGACACTCAAAACCAGATTGTTCAAATAATGGCAGATATGGTCAGGAGTGATACAAGTGCAAAAATTAAGGAAGCTGAGCATTTCGCTCTAATGGTGTCAGGGTTTTGGACATATCTTTGGCCACTAGAGGCCCCTTTGTATCTCTTGTTGGTTTTCAGTCTCTGTCATTATGTCTTATTGTTGTCACCTGTGCCTTGTTGCATGCTTATGTATGTAAGTCACCCTTCTCCTGAATAATTTGCTCAGTGTTTCCAGTGCCATGGCCAAGTCTAGGTCTATCCCTTGATGTGCCTCATCTGGAGTCTATATCTACCTTGTGAAACTGGTATGGTTACTTTTTTGTTTTTTATTGACTTTTGCGCTTTGACATTTTTGAAAGATTTTTGGAGTTTACATTTTGGATATTTCCTATGAAAGTTTGGACATTCCTTTTCATCCAATAAAAGATTTGAAGACATTGCACAGAACTGTCATCTGGTTTCCTGCATTTGGGTTCACCGTTTTGACCTGTTCAAGTTTTCACATTTGTTCTAACCCTGTCTTAGAACAAATGGTTGACGAAAGCAAAGATGTCAGTAAAAGTGAACAAATGTCCATTTCTGTACGATATTCATTAAGAGAAGAGATGCATGAGGAATTCCTGCACTGCATGCATGCTGATGGCCTGTTTAGAAATTCTAGGTACAATTAGAAGGCCTGCATCTTGCGATCTATGGTTACGTGTAGGTATGTGTGGCTGAATTATTTCAGCGAGGTAAGTTGGAGCAAGTCCTTGTAATTCTTTGTAGGTTAACAATAAGACCTTAAAATCAGCCCTAACCCTAACAGGCAGCCAGTGTATAGGGGCTAGTACTGGAGTAATGTGTTAAATTTTTTTTGTTCTAGTTAGGATTCCAGCAGCCATGTTCAGCACTAATTGAAGTTTATTCATTGATTTACCAGGATAACCGGGAAAAAAAACCATTGCAGTAATCTAATCTAGAAGTAACAAAAAGCATGGATTTGTTTTTGATAACATTTTCAAATTTTTTGCAATGTTCTGAAGATGGAAATAAGCAACTCTTGAGATATATTTTATATGTTCACCAAAGGAGAGGTCAGGGTTGAGGGTAACGCCGAGATTTCTTGCAGTATTTTGGGATACGATCATAGGTTCACAGTAAGATCTGCCAACAAAACTTTGTTTCTTGGGTTCTTAAACTAGCATTTCTGTTTTTCTTGAGTTTAAAAGCAAGAGGTTCTCTGTCCTCTTCCTAATATCTGGAACGCATGCTTCGAAAGTAGCTAATTTTGGGGCTTCTCCATGCTTCATCAAAATGTACAACTGCATCAGCATAACAGTGAATGTTGACATTGTGATTCCGGATGACATCACCCAGAGGCAGCATATATAGTGAGAACAATAATGGGCCCAAAACTGATATCTGAGGAACACCAAAACATACCTTTGATTTACCATAGGATATGTCATCCACACATACAAACTGATATCTTTCAGATAAATAAGATTTAAACCAGGCTAAAACATGTCCGTATAGCCCAATGTGGGCTTCTAGTCTCTCTTAGAGAAGGGAGTGAACAATAGTGTCAATGGCAGCACTAAGGTCAAGGAGCAGCAGGATGGATGCAGAACCTTTGTCTGAGGCCATTAGAAGGTAATTTGTTACCTTCACGAGTGCTGTCTCAGTGCTATAATGGGGTCTGAAACCGGACTGGAGCATTTCATAAATGTTATTTGTCTTTAGGAAGGCATTCAGTTGTTGGGAAACACATTTATCAAAGATTTTTGAGAGGAACGGGATATTTGATATTGGCCTATAATGGTTTAATATGTCTGGATCCAGATTCGATTTTTTCAGAAAAGACTTAATTTGCAATATTTTTTGTGAGTTTGGTACATACACGGAAGATAGGGAGCAATAAATTATGTTCAACATTGGCTCGTTGCAGAAATAAGCTGATCAAGCAGATGTGAGTGCTTTTCAGTATTGTAGTGTACCGTCTACCCAGGCTAGTCTGAATACTTCCAACTTGGTGGAGCGCCACTTTCACTCCAACTTTCTACCAATATCATGTGTTCAACAAGCTCCAGCTCATAGTTCCCATCATGCCACCAGAGAAACCTGAAGAGATCCGTGTCTTCGCTGCTGACTCTGACCTGGTGGAACATGGCCTCCACATCGGCCATAACTGCTCCTTTAGCAATTATTTTGCTTTAGCATAACCAGCTGAAGGTTCCAAGTGAATGCAGCTCTTAACCAATTAGTGCTGTTGTCCGCTTGTGTACCGCAGCAACAATTGTGGCCGATCACGACTGTCATCAGTGTGGCCTTCATCTCCATGTTCAATGGATCTAATAAAGGACTTATATTCAAGTGGTTCACCCTTGAACGTTGGGATGGTGAGATCGGGAAGTAATGATGCTTTGTGATCCGTTTTTCACTGTCCTGTTCATCCATAACCAGCGACCTTTTTTATTTACCCTTTTTGTTCATATACAACCACATGGCACCATCCTCTTAGGCTAGCTTCATTAGAAATGCGCGTCAAAGCAAGGCAAGATGTGACTTACAGCTAGTTGTCTTCTCTTCCTGAAACCACTGTGGTAAGTGTCTTGTTTTCCTTTTTCAGTAAAATGTTGCGAGTTAGGCCGTTACGAATACAATTAATTAGTGCAGAGCTAGGACGCCACGTCCTTTGAAAACACACAAACACCTCATATCTAAAACCTTATGTTTTTTTGGGTCCATTTTTATCTGAACCAGGGACGTTGCTAGGCCTATTGTATTGTATTAATTAGACCCCCTAAATAAATCAATATATCAGTCAATATATTTTCTCTGTGATTTCTTTTTTTTGGTCATCCTTTCCATAGCATCTAAACTTCTTACAAATTATATCGGAATTGTATAGAATCGTGTTCATTTGGCAGCATGTTCGGTTTAGTTTGATGCTTTGAAAGTAACTCACTAATCTTAAGCGAGCTGTCTTCTGTAGTGGCAAATAGTGATCGGAGAAGAAAATCCTCTAAAGTTCAACATTTTATAGTGCTGGAAAGCAGTGGTACGTTTTGCTAATCAGTATACTCTTTCAGCTAGCCCACCACCATTTTTATAGAAATGTATGGAGGTAAAAAAAAAATTGAGATCTTAAAAATGTCATTTAGACAAATTGCAGTTCGTGAAATTCGACTTTTATGAAATGTCAGTGATAAGGCTTTTTTTTCTTTACCGGAAAGCAAGAAAGCTAGCTACAACTTTATTCTTCAGAGAAAACTAGGATCTGTCATTTGTAGTACAAATAAAAATGAATTATAATGTTAGCGAGGTGGCCAATAATTGGGGATGGTGGCCGATTATAGAGGGTCGCATTTTTTTTGCAATCAATCAAATGTATTTATAAAGCGCTTTTTACAACAGCAGTTGTCACAAAGTGCTTTTACAAAACAACAACCCAGCTACAACACAACTAATGAAAATATTCATTTAACGATAATGACATGCTAGCTAATATTTGTATGTCATTGATAATCATCATAAACATTGATGACTTGATCAAATGATTACTAGGTACATGAAGATGTTTTTCAAAATTGCTGTTGGATATGCCCAAAATAGGGAGTTCAAGATTAGTTATGTTAAATTCTTCGGTTTCAACAGAACACAGCTGCAAAAATGTGCATGTTTCACAGATTCATGTATGTTTGGGTTTGAAGTTAACATATTGAAACATGTTCTGTTCAGAGGAAGGGAGATCTGGTTCTGAAATGTTTCTTTTTTTAATGACTTCATTCCGAGCTGACTAAATCTGTTTTAAAATGATTCAGAATGATGCAGAGCAATCTGGCTTAGAGACAGAGTATGTACTGTATGTAGATATTCATTTAAGCCATGCCTACCTATTTGATTCATGTTTAGAGGAATGCTTTGTTCATTAACTGTAGATAAGAACAAGAAACCAGGCAAACCTAGTTCTGCCAGCCTGCAACAGAAAGTGTTGCCTTCTCGAGATTCAAACCTGGGTCGCCCACATGGAAGGTTGTGTCATTAACCACTACACCACAGAGCTGTATGGGTGTCAATATAGCCTCTTGTGTCTATGAACAAATCCTCTTTTTAAAAGCTAATTGGCCATTCCTGAATGTTATTGTGACTGATAAACTGAATAAAATGTTTTACTAAGTTTACCTCCACCACAAATAGCATCTATGAACTGTATGGCGTTTGCCACTGGCCATTTTAACAGCGTATTAGCCAGTAATAGGCTTTACCAGTATCTACTAACTTTCTGGAGTAGTCACACGAATTTAGCAATTGCTAGCGAGTCTGCCAAAGCTATTTCATTTCATTGCATAAGAACGTATTTATTTCTTTAATGGCATAACAACATACTTTTTTCTTTCATTCGTGAATGACATTGATACAGTAACTATCAATAAAGGTGACGATAACTAACTTTTTCATCAAGTGAAAAAACGAGAGAATCGTGGAATCTACAAGAAATGGTCGCAATTCTGTATAACCGTAAACAGTTTTATTGCAGCCCACAAATACAATTTATAAATGTCATTGCTCTCAATAGATTCAAACGTTGTTCTTCCATGTGAGAGGCACTGTCTTTAACCACTAAGCCACATGTTGCAGCAGTCGCTAGACACCATTGAGCATTTGTTAAACTGACTAACGACCATCCATATGGTAAACTTAATGAGAGCCGTAAAGCATCAATGTACTGTATGGCTTTTGCCACTGGCCGTTTGAACAGCTTATTAGCCAGTAATAGGCTTACTAGTAACTACTAACTTCCTAGGAGTAATCATAAGAATTTAGCAGTTTCTAGCGAGACTGAAGAGGAACTTTTCCATGCCAGGAACAGTCGCAATATAATCGTATACAGTTTCAGTTAAGGCTTACTGTTACGTAACTACTGTATGTTTTGGCCAGCAAATGTGTTTGTCTATCCTGACCCAAAACACATGCACGGATGTGTATTTCGAAAATCCACCAGAAACAGTCGCAATATAACCATAAACTGTTTTATTTCAGGCTTACTATGTAGTGCAGATACTGATAGTTTTAGCCAGTAAAGTTTCCATCTATATGGAATAATTCATAATGCGTCCTTTGGTTTGCCTGTGAAGAGATACGAACGCGGAAACTATAGACTACAGGTCCGCTTCTCTAACCACTACGCTTTTTAACAAGGGGACTCAGTCACTCACTCAGAAAGAGACATTCGCTCTTCTTGGCCGGCTCCACTTACGCGGTTCAGCGAAAAACAGGCCAGTCCAGTAAGTTGATTACGTATTTGAAAAATTCTGTTGAATTGTTTTTTTATCTTGTTTCAGCTGAAAAATCCCTCCTTGAAACAAATGAGATGTCTACAAGACAAAATAAGAGTGACGCCTGCTTCTAGGCAATTAAAGCAGAGCCCCAAATGACCTTCTGCCCAACTGAACATTGTTTTAATTGTGATTGGTGGTGATATGTCTGAGACATGGTGAGGTCACTTTCAGACAAGATAAGGACTTTGGCAAGTTCAGTGGAGTGAACATGTGACTGGAGAGCACCTGTAAACAAATCTAGGTTGAAATAAAAGTATACAATCCCACAATGCATCTTTAACTATTAACATACCTCAATAGGTGGTATAGGTGCCCAAGTGAAATGGGCTTTTCTCTGTCCCGAAAGACATGGTTGGAGTTACGTCTCAAATACAGAAAACATCCCTCTAAAAGTGAACTGATAATACAGACAAATCTGTGAGGTAAATAATGACAGCGTGGACTTGACAGTAAAAAGTACACATGAAAAAGAAGATGCTGCAAATTTGATACTTTATTGACTATTGAACATTGTCTTCAGTAGTCATCTGATAGTTTTTTGAGTTTCCTTTTTATCAGACAATCTGTGGAGGAGAGGGTATCAGTTAAAACAATGGACAGAAACTTTTATTGTCACCAAATCTACTAAATAAAAAAGACATTATATATACTCCTATTTAGGTATGCCAACTAATAAAAATGCCTTGACAAACGGTTAAAGAAATAAAGCAGTGCTATTCTCCTGTCCGCTCTGTCCCTCGACATCAGACTACTAACATTGTTGATCCAGTCAATGTAGGCAGACACACGGGTGAAGACAGTGGGCTTCTGGAAGGTGTTGCAGCCAGCACCAGAAACAAAGCTGGTCACCCCATGGACGTAGTACCTCCCCTCCACCTGGCAGTTCAGGGGGCCGCCAGAGTCACCCTACAGGAGAGAGGAAGAGAATTAGTGAGAACATTAGTAAAAGAGAGAGAGACATAGTGAAGGAAAGAGAGGGAGTACTACATCTGTGTTTTGTCACATTTTATTTAGTGTCTACAGTTTAGGAGAGGGAGTTTAGTCTTCTCCCAGCCTTCATCATGACGGAGATACTGATGTCACTATGAATTGTAGAAACCATGACTCTTACTGGTAGTTAGATATTTTAAAATGTATATCATAAATAATCTTTCTCCTACACTATGACATTATTTTATTTATAAATATTTTATCCTTAATTGATTTGTTTATCACCCCCAAAATTGCTGCAGTGTTCGAAACAGTCATTCTAATACACTGGTCTTACATTGCAACCAGAATCAGATCCTCCACCGGCACAGATCAAGGTGGTTTTAAGACTGGATCCCCACCAGTCAGGTCTGGAGCAGGTCTGGTGGTCGACGATGGGCAGCCTAGCCTGTTTCAGGCTATTGGACAGAGAACCGTTAGCTATTGGAAGGACAGGAGGCATGTAAGAAATATGGAGGACAACAAGACGGAAAACATACAGCTAGATACACACATGCAAAAGAGAGACATAACTACACACAAATAGAAATATACATTTTCTTTAAAACCTTAACAACAGTTTATTTTAGTTGCTTGTGTAACTTACTGGAGGTGAGTCCCCATCCAGTGATGTAACAGGGGTTGTTGTTGGGCAGGATCTGACCAGAGGGAGGGAGAACAGCCAGCTGGACAGCAGAGTTCAGGGTGGCAGCAGTGGGCAGTTGAAGCAGGGCAATGTCAAACCTAAGTGTTAGAAGAGCACAATATCATACCTGAGGTTTAGAGGAGCACAATATCAAAACTGAGGGTCAGAGGAGCACAATATCATACCCGAGGGGTTAATGGACTGTCAATAATCACATTTAAACTTAAACAAATATATGCCTTTGACTCCAGAAAGCATTCCTTACCCTGCACCGACATTTCTCATGTTCCATTGAGGGTGGATGATGACCCTGCTGACAGGCATGATCTGCTCCAAACCATCATTCCTGTCCAGGTTGTGCGCTCCAAGAACCACGCGATAAGTCTCCGGACTGTAGACACACACGTTTAAAATTAAAAAAGCATGCTAATTGAAATCAAATTTGCATTAATGTATTGGTGTATGTCATTTGTGTACCGCTGTGTTTTGTAATAGTTTGATCCTATTGCCACAACAGATTGACTTTAGAAATATAGTTCTGTCCTTGTCCTACCGGTCCACACAGTGGGCGGCTGTCATGACCCATCCCTTCCTGATCAGAGAACCTCCACAAATGTGGAAGAAGGAGCTTCCAGACTGGACCTGGAGAGAGACCTGAGGAGAGAAGATAGATATAGAGACGAGTGTGTTAAAGCAGCCTAATGCTTTTATCATGTGAAAACAGGCAGGCTTTCTCTAACTGGGGATTCAGAGAAATAATTTTTTGCCTGCTAGAGACTATGGATGGGGTCTAAGCCTTGTTTTGAGGGGTCTGGGCATACTTCCCATAACATATTTTCATCATGTATTTTTAGAGTAACAATGTGTGTAAAATCTATCAAAATAAGGTTATTGTTGGTCAAGGTTGGCTAAAAGTATACAGTGGGACAAAGAAGTATTTAGTCAGCCACCAATTGTGCAAGTTCTCCCACTTAAAAAGATTAGAGAGGCCTGTAATTTTCATCATAGGTACACTTCAACTATGAGAGACAAAATGAGAAACAATATCCAGAAAATCACAATGTAGGATTTTTTATGAATTTATTGGTAAATTATGGTGGAAAATAAGTATTTAGTCAATAACAAAAGTTAATCTCAATACTTTGTTAAATACCTTTTGTTGGCAATGACAGAGGTCAAATGTTTCCTGTAAGTCTTCACAAGGTTTTCACACACTGTTGCTGGTATTTTGGCCCATTCCTCAATGCAGATCTCCTCTAGAGCAGTGATGTTTTGGGGCTGTCGCTGGGCAACACAGACTTTCAACTCCCTCCAAAGATTTTCTATGGGGTTGAGATCTGGTGACTGGCTAGGCCACTCCAGGACCATGAAATGCTTCTTACGAAGCCACTGGGCTGTGTGTTTGGGATCATTGTCATGCTGAAAGACCCAGCCACGTTTCATCTTCAATGCCTTGCTGATGGAATGAGGTTTTCACTCAAAACCTCATGATACATGGCCCCATTCATTCTTTCCTTTACACGGATCAGTCGTCCTGATCCCTTTGCAGAAAAACAGCCCCAAAGCATGATGTTTCCACCCCCATGCTTCACAGTAGGAATGGTGTTCTTTGGATGTAACTCAGCATTCTTTCTCCTCCAAACATGACGAGTTGAGTTTTTACCAAAAAGGTCTTTTTTGGTTTCATCTGACCATGACATCCTCCCAATTCTCTTCTGGACCATCCAAATGCTCTCTAGCAAACCTCAGACGGGCCTGGACATGTACTGGCTTAAGCAGTCTGGACACATCTGGCACTGCAGGATTTGAGTCCTGGTGGCGTAGTGTGTTACTGATGGTAGCCTTTGTTACTTTGGTCCCAGCTCTCTGCAGGTCATTCACTAGGTCCCCCCGTGTGGTTCTGGGATCATTTTGATCATTTTGACCCCACAGGGTGAGATCTTGTGTGGAGCCCCGGATTGAGGGAGATTATTAGTGGTCTTGTATGTCTTCCATTTTCTTATAATTGCTCCCACAGTTGATTTCTTCACACCAAGCTGCTTACCTATTGCAGATTAAGTCTTCCCAGCCTGGTGCAGTTCTACAATTTTGTTTCTGGTGTCCTTTGACAGCTCTTTGGTCTTGGCCATAGTGGAGTTTAGAGTGGGACTGTTTGAGGTTGTGGACAGGTGTCTTTTATACTGATAACAAGTTCAAACAGGTGCCATTTGTACAGGTAACGAGTGGAGGACAGAGGAGCCTCTTAAAGAAGATGTTACAGGTCTGTGAGAGCCAGAAATCTTGCTTGTTTGTAGGTGACCAAATACTTATTTTACCGAGGAATTTACCAATTAATTCATAGAAAGTCCTACAATGTGAATTTCTGGATTTTCTTTTCTCATTTTGTCTCTCATAGTTGAAGTGTACCTATGATGAAAATTACAGGCCTCTCTCATCTTTTTAAGCGGGAGAACTTGCACAATTGGTGGCTGACTAAATACTTTTTTGCTCCATAAAGAAATTAAAGTCCACTCTGTCTTCTTCCATCCAACACCAACAAAAGTCACAAAAACAGCTGTACTATGTAGCCAAAATACCTTTGTCAACTAGAGTTTATAGTAAATGAACATCTACATACAGTATATTCTGTTTCTACACGAGATTTCTCTGATTCATTCTGAATAATTTCAAAACAAATGTAGTCATTATTCCAGAATTAGGTCATTAAAATGTTTTATCATGATTTAAAAAAAGAAACATTTAATAACCGGATCGCACAAACTCCAATTAAAAAAAATCTTAATCACTGTCGTAGTACCATTTAACACCAATTTAGGCAATCAGAGTTTGTCAAACCTGACTTTCCTTGATAATCCCGAGTTAAATCTGAAGGATGAACTCCCTTCGGAGTATACCCCTCTGGGATCAGATATGTGTTGTAACCCAGAACCAGACAAAACTAATGTCTTACCTGCCAGGGCCAGGAGTGAGGCTTGGCGACCTTACCACCTACAACTCTGGTCTGAGGTACATCTTCCAGGTATCTGGGCTGGAGCACCAGGTCCTCAGTGAGAACTACACAGGATACAGACAGACAGGACAAGAAACACAATTAAAAACATTATCAGTTTAAATCAGATGGTCCTTTTACAGAAACAATTTATATTTTTACACATCCAAGAGAGTCAACATAAGAAAGAACTAAGAGAATAAAATAAAATAAGAAAAAAAGTGTGTGAGAGAAAACCAGATAATAAAGAGATTTTCTTCAGGGCGTTAGCTAGTTCAGAGAGAGACAGATTCAAGGGTAGTCAAAGAGTCTTTTCACCCAGGGTTGTGAGAACACTCCACAGGATGTACTTCAGCATGTCTCCAATCTGTAGTCTGTTCTGATGGAACATTCCTGTTCCTCTTTTATACCCTCAGTTTGTGAGAAACACCACCTGACCAGTCTAGCGTTCAGAATAAGGACATTAAACCACAATGAAAACTAAAATGTAAATGAATCATATTACATGAAATATAACATCTAATATATTGAAAATATTGAAAAATATTGTGTTGACGTCTTGCTGTGCATCATATTTCCATACATACAGGAGCTATGTAATTCTCATCAAGCAATTACTTATTTTATTTCACCTATTGAATGTTTGGAATCCTTATATCTGACATTTAATTAAATGTCAATTTGTAACGCACATTGGATATTTAAATATTTACACTTTATTTTATGTTCTTAAAATTCATTTACTGAATTTGCATTCCATTTAATAATATAATTTCAGTGTTATTAAATAGTTAAGTTCAATATTTATTGCATTTATTATCTGAATATTAAGCCTATAATTGACATTTTTACAAACAATTCAGATGCATTCAGATTCATTTATCAAATCGTTTCTAAATTCAGAATAAAAACTGCTCATCAACGTTGTTTTTTTTTAGGTCAAGTAAAATAAAAACATTACATGAACTCCCAACCAAGGACAAAGTAAATACAATAGGAGGTCGAATATCTTAGCAGGTAGAAGATCAAAGACAGCAGTAGTTAAAAGAAACACATGAATTAGTAGCTGCTGCCAATGCGGACTACAGAACGCAATGACCACCTTTTTTTACAATATGACATGTACGATTTTGAGGTGTTTTGGGTTCTGGGTCCTTTAATGTTTTAAGTTGACATTTAAATTATATTCCTTTTCTCCAAAATAGTTCCTAGTACCTGAGATACTTGCAGTACCATCCCCCCACCCTGAACCACCATGGACTGGTTAATACTACTTCTATCTCTTTAGTTATGGGAAGAAAAGGATGTGACTGTGACTCCCTGTGTTACCACACCATTTGGAGAACAGACACCTATTTGTTGTTATTGTATTCAGGAACTTGGTGCTGCTGACTCTATCTACTGTGGAGCTGCTGATCTGTTTGGGGGGGTATAGTCAGGTCTCACCTTCCTGAAGTTGACAATAAACTTCTTGGTTTTGTCTACATTCACAGACAGATTACAGCACTCTACAAGTAGTTCCACTTCCTCATGTTGCTGATGAGGTTGACCACTGTCGTGTCAATAGCAAACTTGATGATGCTGAGGCCCAGCAGGGAGAGCTTCCCTACCAGCTTGAGGGGGGTGACAGTGTTGAATTCTGAACTAAAACCTATGAACAGCAGTGTAGTGTGGGTGTTTTTGTTGTCCAGGTGGGTCAGGGTTGTATGCCGGGCAGGGCCACCGGCAACTGTGTGGCAGGGAAGCAAATGCCACCCCATTTTTCTTCTTTGTTTTTACATAGATTTTTAATATTCTTATGTCTTATTGTATTTGAACCAATAAATATGAAAAAGCTTGATATACAGCTAATGTACAGTCTCCTCTCTAAATCTGCCCACTCCTTGAGCTACATTTGACACAACCAGCTACTGCACTCCCGTGATAGTGTGTGTGCAGGAGTGCGCATGAGTCAATGAATGTCAGCAGTGTTGCCAGATGAGGAGGTTTCGAGGCAATTGGGCTATTTGTTGTGACAGTTTGCAGGCAAAAATGGGCAAGGGTGGCTCGATTCACAGATAGGGTTTTATAGTAAAAATCAATAGCCTGACAGGAATTGATTAAATGGCAAAAACCCCATTTTGGAAGTTATCTAGTATCTCAGCATATCAGACATGTATTTGTTTCTTGTTATTCCTGCCTCATCTGCCTCTGCAGAGAGATCTTTTCCAGATTGTGCTGCTTCAAGGACTATCTTAGAACTACTGCTGATGCCCAGAGCCTCAACAGCAAAAAGAAAGGACATATTTTGATATTTCTAAGCCTTCAAAAACCTAAACCTTAAACAGCCTAATAGGTCTCCAAGACTTATTGCCTCCCTATCTAGATTTACTTTATTTAGAATACATTTAGAAAGTTTTAAAACCATAGAAGGCTATTGTGTTCAAAAACCAAGTCATATCAAAGAGAAATGGCATAACCTTGACAGCTGCATGGTCGTATCCCAAAAAACTGTAAGAAACCTCGGCGTTACCCTCGACCATGACCTCTCCTTTGATAAACATATAAAATGTATATCGAGTTGCTTATTTTCATCTTCAAAACATTGCAAAAATCTGAAACCTATCAAAAACTGATTCAGAAAAATGAATCCATGCTTTTGTTACTTATAGATTAGATTACTGCAATGTTCTTCTTTCCAGTTACCCTGATAAATACATAAAATAACTTCAATTAGTGCTGCACACGGCTGCTATAATCCTAACTATAACTAAAAAACACATTACTCCAGTACTAGCCTCTTTACACTGGCTACCTGTTAAGGTTAATGCTGATTTTAAGGTTTTAGTGTTAACCTATAAATCAATACATGGACTTGCTCAGACTTCGCTGAAAATGGTCCAGCCATACATACCTACACGTAAACTTAGATCGCAAGATGCAGGCTTTTTTATTGTACTTTGAATTTTTAAACAAACAGCCGGAGGCAGGGCCTTCTCTCAGAGCTCCACAACGATGGAATGACTTGCCTATTAAGGTAAGAAATGCAGACTCAGTGCAAACTTTCAAGTGTCTACTAAAGACTCATCTCTATAGCATGGTCTATGATTAAGTGTAGTTTGGCCCAGGTTTTTCTTAGCCACTGAAATTCAAAACTACTGTGGTTTGCTCCTTGGGGTTTAAGGCCGGGTGTTTTGTAAAGGCACTTTGTGCTTTACTGCTGTTGTAAAAAGGGCTTTGATTGATTGATTGATTAATATTTTGATGTAAGTCAGATGAATATTGCTTGTAATAAACATGGTTGCTCATTAAAAAATGTTTTTTAATAAATGTGAATAAATAATAAAAAATAATGTATTAAATAACGTCATATGTCTATATAATCAAGTGGACAAAATCCTATTTAGTCAGAATAACTATGAAAAGGTCCGGCAAAAGGAATGAAATGTATTAAATTGGGAGTTGGATAACCGACACATTACCCACATGCCATTGCGTCACAATATGACTTATCTCTATGAGATCATATAGCCAAGGGTTGACTTGAAGAAATGTTAAAGGTCATTGAGAACGTGCATAGAAGTGGTTTAACGTGTCAGGGAGGGAAGGGTCGCTGTCGTTAACGTGTGTGGGGATCTTAAGGGCCTGAATGCCCCATGTGTCATTGCTGTCAGAGATATGGTGTACGGTTCTTACACTTTGCTGGAGCTTAGAACCATCAACCTTTTGTAACTGGCCCGAACATTGACTACTAGGCCACAAATACAGAACATTTAGCTAGTCATATAGTACATATGGTTACAATGTACATGCAATTCTTGTTGAGTTGCATGATAATACTGCTACACGTTGTGAAACCTTGGTCTACCTTACATAACAGCCTGTGTGAAGAAGTTGGAAACTCGTGACAAGCGTCAATGTGTTTTTCTGAAAGCACTAATCGTGGCATAACAGTATTTTCTTGGGGGGTTATTAACAATGTAATTGCAGTCACACAGAATTTTAAATTGCTAGCTAGTTCTAATGGGCTTGTCCCTCAAATACTGCAACATTCTTCCATTTTGCCATAGTTCAACAACTTAACCCAAACATAAGATTATTATTAGATAATTCTTAATGCGACGCAGTCAAGAGAAGTGTTCGCACGAAGCAGAGGCCATCGGCAGGGTCAGATGAGTCTGTTATAAATCCATAAAAGCATCCTGGTAGGGTTGCATTAAAGTGAGAAATTCCATCGTGGCATTCACTATATGCCCCTGTTTTTCCTTTCTTTCTAGCAGATGCTTAATGTTCACCCGGCACAGCCAGAAGAGGACTGATCACCTCTCTGAGGCTGGTTCAAGGGAGTTTTTCCTAGCCATTGAAATTCAACCCTTGTTGTTGTTTTCTCCTTGAGGTTTCAGGCTCTATTTTTTGTAAAAGCACTTGATTGGTACACATCTTCAGTGCAACTTCATTGCCAAATTATGCAAACTTTGCGTTTCAGAAATGTGCAACAGAGTTTTTGGATGAATTTGGTCAAGAAGCTGCCAAAACCGTCAAGATTTATTTTATGTAGATGACTGTCTTATGTCCAGTTCTGATGAAGACACAACAATAGCCCTTTGCGCTGACTTGAGAAGCGTGTTGGCGAAAGGTGGATTTCGGTTGACAAAATGGTCGAGCAACAGCCGGACGTTGCTCAGCTCAGTTCCCGAAGAGGAAAGAGCACAAGGGTTTCAAGATTTGGATGAAGATATCTTGCCAATGGAGAGAGCATTGGGATTTCAGTGGTGTGCGGAATCAGATCAGGGGGTGGGGGGAGTGGTCAAAAGAGTGGCAGCTGGAATCGTCAGGTATCGTCTTGATCTGCAACACAACCAGGAGGACTTTGGACCGGGACAGCAACGAATGTTCAACGAATGTTTCTAGCTAGAGACAGGGACATTTTAAAAAGTGCATTCTTTAGATCTACAAGGATTTACAGCGGAGAAGGAGAACTGACCCCTCTCACCCGGCACAATTATATAGCAGCGTTAAACCTTGGGGCTGAGACAGGGGGTCCAATGACAGGGCCCAACAGGCAGAAAGTCAATTAATTATGTTTAACATTGGCTTCAACTCGTTGCAGAAATAAGCTGATCGAGCAGATGCGAGTGCTTTTCGGTATTGTAGTGTACCGTCTACCCAGGCTAGTCTGAATACTTCCAACTTTCTACCAATATAATGTGTTCAACAAGCTCCAGCTCATAGTTCCCATCAGGCCACCAGAGAAACCTGAAGAGATCCGTGTCTTCGCTGCTGACTCTGACCTGGTGGAACATGGCCTCCACATTACTGCTCCTTTAGCATTTGTTTTGCTTTAGCATAACCAGCTGAAGGTTCCAAGTGAATGCAGCTCTTAACCAATTAGTGCTGTTGTCTGCTTGTGTACTGCAGCAACAATTGTGGCCGATCACGACTGTCATCAGTGTGGCCTTCATCTCCATGTTCAATGGATCTAATAAAGGATTTATATTCAAGCGGTTCACCCTTGAACGTTGGGATGGTGAGATCAGGAAGTAATGATGCTTTGTGATCCGTTTTTCACTGTCCTGTTAATCCATAACCAGCGACATTTTCCATACTTAATAAGTAATAATGTCAAAACACTGTAGAATGATCTTTACACCATATAAAATGTCCACTTTGTAATTCCATCCAAAAAGTTTTTTCCCTTTTTGTTCATATACAACCACATGGCACCATCCTCTTAGGCTAGCTTCATTAGAAATGCGCGTCAGAGCCATAGACTGTAAATATAATGGACGACGCCCTTTCGCTCTTTTCCATTGGTGAAAAATGAAGCCACCAGTGTCCTGATACGGCGCTGACATCTTGGACTTGCGTCTGCGCAGATAGCGATCTTGGGACCAGTTCTGCGCAGTAGTTATGCGCAGTAGCGAGAAGGAAGTATTGCCGTAAAGCCGCGAAATCAACGGCCCCACCCCTGTGCCCCGCCCTCACTCTCCCTCGCAGAATGCGCATACCGTAATCAATCGCAAGTCCAAGTACAGTACAACCTTTGCTTGTTAAACCTAGACGATATGTTATAGCCTAACTTACATTATGTTTAACCTTAATTTAGAATAGGCCTAATACAAAAATAATTGGTAACTATCACCTGCTAGCTATAAACATGACTATTAACGAGGCTTGTTGTCTTTTAGCTAACGTTAGCTAGCCCATTACATTTATTTACTAATTAAATAGCTTATAAATTTAACTTACCGAAAAAAATTCAAAGATCGATTGGAAATGCCAGATCGGTTAGCACAATGTACTGCAGAACAACCCATTATGTTTGTGTGAAATTACAGACAGAAACCAGCTTCGGAAAAAAGATATTTGAAGGGTAATTTAATTGTTTAGTTGGTCTCGCGTCCCATTGAATAACATGGGGAGGGCGGGGTTTATGACCTATACTGGGACCACTCACCAGGGGGCGATCGAGACGTTTTGGCTTCACTTTTCAGGGCTTGTGCGGCACGCTTGGTCAGAGCAAGGCAAGATGCGTTACAGCTAGTTGTCTTCTCTTCCTGAAACCACTGTGGTGTCCGGTTTTTCCTTCTTCAGTAATCTGTTGCGAGTTAGGCCGTTACGAATACAATTAATTAGTGCAGAGCTAGGACGCCACGTCCTTTGAACACTCACACACACCTCATATCTAAAACCTTATGAACTGTGGGTTTTATGGGTCAATTTCTATCTGAACCAGGGACGTTGCTAAGCCTATTGTATTGTATTAATTAGCCCCCCTAAATAAATCAATATATCAGTCAATATACACTTACCTAAAGAATTATTAGGAACACCTGTTCAATTTCTCATTAATGCAATTATCTAATCAACCAATCACGTGGCATTTGCTTCAATGTTGGTGCCGGTCTGAGTATTTCACAATCTGCTAAGTTACTGGGATTTTCACGCACAACCATTTCAAGGGTTTACAAAGAATGGTGTGAAAAGGGAAAAACATCCAGTATGCGGCAGTCCTGTGGGCGAAAATGCCTTGTTGATGCTAGAGATCAGACGAGAATGGGCCGACTGATTCAAGCTGATAGAAGAGCAACTTTGAATGAAATAACCACTCGTTACAACCGAGGTATGCAGCAAAGCATTTGTGAAGCCACAACACGCACAACCTTGAGGCGGATGGGCTACAACAGCAGAAGACCCCACCGGGTACCACTAAATAGGAAAAAGAGGCTACAATTTGCACGAGCTCACCAAAATTGGACATTTGAAGACAGGAAGAATGTTGCCTGGTCTGATGAGTCACGATTTCTGTTGAGACATTCAGATGGTAGAGTCAGAATTTGGCGTAAACAGAATGAGAACATGGATCCACTGTGCAGGCTGGTGGTGGTGGTGTAATGGTGTGGGGGATGTTTTCTTGGCACACTTTAGGCCCCTTAGTGCCAATTGGGCATCGTTTAAATGCCACGGCCTACCTGAGCATTGTTTCTGACCATGTCCATTCCTTTATGACCACAATGTACCCATCCTCTGATGACTACTTCCAGCAGGATAATGCACCATGTCACAAAGCTTGAATCATTTCAAATTGGTTTCTTGAACATGATAATGAGTTCACTGTACTGAAATGGTCAGTACCAGATCTCAACCCAATAGAGCATCTTTGGGATGTGGTGGAACGGGAGCTTTGTGCCCTGGATGTACATCCCACAAATATCCATCAACTGCAAGATGCTATCCTATCAATATGGGCCAACATTTCTAAAGAATGCTTTCAGCACCTTGTTGAGTCAATTCCACAAAGAATTAAGGCAGTTCTGAAGGCGAAAGGGGGTCAAACACAGTATTAGTATGGTGTTCCTAATAATCCTTTAGGTGAGTGTATATCCCCTCTTTAATACCATGATTTTCATATGTTTAGGAGAAGAATTGTTTTACGTGACCCTTATATACTGTTATTGTTTACGTGACCCTTATATACAGCCATGGAGTGATTGGAGTCATTGTTTTCGTTATAAGTAGGATGTATAGCTATTAGCTAAATAGTCTTTGTGCAAGACTACTCTTTAGTTACGTTAATAAATGTTATTTTGTCCACGTTATTTCAGCAAAAATGTAATGGCTGAGGTAAAAGTTGCATTCTGCTGTTTAAATAGCATAATGATTAAAGACAGTTTGCCACATAGAAAATCAGGGATTGAAACCTGCCAGCAACAACAATATTCATCCCTCCTAATCAGCTGAACTAGGATTGCCTGGTTCCTTTTCTGGTTTCAAGGTATTTTTGTTTTGTTTTGATTTCCTCTCCTTTGATTTGACTACCTGACTACTAGCGGCATTGGCCATTTTTAAATAGCAAAACATTTCTCTAGTAAGAGCAAGCAGTGAGATGCTTCCTGTGCCCCGCTTGGCCCCCTGAAACCCTACTCGCAGCTTTAATTTACAACTTCATATTTTACTCTAAGATTTTGTGTGGCATCACCATGGAGTGCAGTAAGATTTGTTTGCATTGGGTTAAAAAAACATCCAGGTTCTCTGAATTTCTTTTATTCGATCCTTCCCCTGACGTTTTTGGAGAAACAATGTTGAAAAAATCCAAAATTTGAAACATTTTATCTAATATTCAAGTAGAAGTCTGATGCCTCTGTAATAAGTAGAATAGGAATAACATCTGTTCTAGTCTTTACACTTCTATCCACAACGTTTTAAGAACATTGAGCAACTCAACCAAATATTTATAGTATTTTGAACATTTTAATTTGAAGGGTAGTTTTATGACGTATGCATCCTCAGTGTCCCCAAATAAAGATTTGCTATGAAATGCTTTATGGACACTTGGAAACATGATACCATTGTGAATGCAATAGTAATCTATTTGAATCAACATGAAGTTTGTAATTAATATTTAGATTGTGCAAATATTCCATAATTTAGGAAACAATACAATACAATTATGTTTGTGTACATTGTTGTATTCATTTGTGGGATATTGTTTCATCTGGACTATATATATATATATATATATATATATACCTTAAATACAGTGATACACACAATCTACATGTTAACTTTTACACAGAATTCAGACAGTACAGTTAACAGTAGACAATATGACTTTTAATTCCATTGCATTTTTTATTGTTATTTTCTATGTAAAGTACATTGAATTGCTTCTATGTATGAATTGTGCTATATAAATAAACTTGCTAGCTAGACCTAAAGCTTTACTCCAGATTCTTGAGTACTGTCTGTTCTAAGACCATGCTCCTCTTCAATTGATGATCTGTGGAGGAAAGGAAAGCGGATCAATTAAACATTAAATATTTTTGATATATATATATATATATATCCCACAATTAGAAATTAAGTAATTCTATCCTCGTGTCCTCTCTGTCCCTTGATGTTGCACTACTAACGTTGTTGATCCAGTCAGTGTAGGCCGACACGCGGGTGAAGACTGTGGGCTTTCGGAAAACATTGCATCCACCACCAGACACGAAGCTGGCAATTCCATGGACCTGGTACCTTCCCCCAACCTGGCAGTTCAGGGGGCCGCCAGAGTCACCCTACAGGAGAGACAGAGAGAGGGAGGCAGTATGTACAAAATTCCTGTAATTTTGTTTTTACTGTATTAAGTCTACAGTTAAATAGAGACAGATAATGTTTATAAAAATGTCACCAGAGTTCTTTTGTTCAGGTGAATTTGGAGCATGTTGGGGGGCTGAGTGACCTCAGAAGGACCTTATAAAATGTTCTTTAGCATTTAAAAATGGATAGCGGTACACACAAACATTTTTACAGCACAAACCGGAAACAAACGGAGCACACAGTCTATGTGGCAAAATAGACTCTAATGGAGTCTGTTTTGCCTCCATTTTGCATTGGGTGGGGGGGGCATCTTCACGCAGGTGAATTACCTTTAACGGTCACTTAATATAACAATGTGATGCCGTTAAAAACATGCAGCTAAGCAATTGCATTACATTTTTAAAAAGTAAGGTAAAGGCATCCGCAAACATGATATAAAGCATGATAATTTCAAAAGCCCTAAAACTCATTTGAGCCAGATCAGTTCAGACTCTGTCGTTAAGGTGTTAGAAGGACCAGGATGGTTCAGGGGTCAAACTGTGAACCGGTTGTTTTTTTCTCCCCCAATTAACGGCTGTATTTAACACAGTCCTTCCTCTACACTGGTCTTACATTGCACCCAGAGTTGAATCTTCCACCGGCACAGATCATGGTGGGTTTCACAACAGATCCCCACCAGGCAGGAGTGGAGCAGGTCTGGAAGTTCACGATGGGCAGATAAGCCTGCTTCAGGCTATTAGACAGAGAACCTCCAGCTATAGGAACGACAGAGGACATGTAAGTTAGGAGATACAAGGATGGGAAATAGACCGCTAGATCAAAAGAACATTAGAGTTACTGTGAGTTAATTGTGTAATGTACTTATACATTTTCTTTCCCCAAAAACCTTGACCATAGTTACTGTTAGCTACTTACTGGAGGTGAGTCCCCATCCAGTGATGTAACACAGGTTGTTGTTGGGCAGGATCTGACCAGAGGGAGGGAGAACAGCCAGCTGGACATCAGTATTCAGGGTGGCCTCAGTGGACAGTTGAAGCAGGGCGATGTCAAACCTGAGGGTCAGAGGGAAAGAATGTCAACCCTGAGGGTCAGAGGGAAAGAATGTCAACCCTGAGGTTTAGAGGAGCACAATGTCAAACCTGAGGGTCAGAGGGAAAGAATGTCAACCCTGAGGTTTAGAGGAGCACAATGTCAAACCTGAGGGTTGATACACCCTGTATTATCAAAAGTAACAGAGGAATGTAGTGGAGGAATCAACATCCTATATCCTTACATATCTGTTGTTCACCTGTGCTAGGGCACATATGTCTAGGAGGATATTCCAAGTTCTTATATTATTGGGAAATTATCATAAACAAATGTTAAGATTTTAGAAAAACCTGTCAATAATCACATTTAAACTTGAACAAACCAACACATTTGATTCCAGAAACGTTCTGTACCCTCCAATGACACTGTTGGAGTTCCACTGTTGATGGACGAAGGCCTCCCTGACACTGATGATCTGCTCTGTTCCCTCATTGCTGTCCAGGTTGTGTTCTCCTAGAACCACACGCCAAGTCCTCGGTCTGCAGACACACACACATTTGTAATCCATATGAACTCCAAAACCGTGTTACATTATTTAAAATAGAATTTGTTTCAATGTGTATTGGTATATGTCATTTGTGTATCGTATTGTTTTGTATTCGTCTGATCCTATTGCCACAACAGATTGACTATAAAAATGTACTTCTGACCCCTTGTCCTACCTGTCCACACAGTGGGCGGCTGTCATGACCCACCCCGCCCTGATCAGGGAACCTCCACAAGTGTGGAAGAAGGAGCTTCCAGACTGGACCTGGAGAGAGACCTGAGGAGAGAAGATAGATATAGAGACGGAGGGGTTAAAGATGAAGAAATATGAGACATATGAGAACAGACAAGCTTTCTCTGACTGGGAAGAGAAAATTGTTACTTTAGCTAAGTGCCTGAGATTCAGAGAAACATCACTTACTAAATAATTATAAAACCAATTCATGACCAGTATTTTACGTGTAACTATTGTTTTGTTACTTTCCAAATTTTGCCCATTATAACCGGCACAATTTCATCATGGGTTTAGAAAATTTTTAATAATATGTAATTCTACATAGAAAATGAAATTGAATAAATATGATTGGTCTATTTAATTGTATATTAATTAGCTGACAGATGTTATGGTAGGTGTAAGTAAGGAGAATGGGTGGAGATCAGGTGGTGTAGGCTACGCTACGTCCATGCAGCCTGTTTTGTTGACACCTAAAGTCACTGTTACAATTTATACATTATTATTAGAAATCACCAATTATGACATTGAGAACATAAATTAGGTGGTGTAATATTATGACTTAACTACATACATTTTCTAGAGTGGATTTTACAACAGAATTTGTGTAAATATAATGATTAGACATTACATTCCGCAATACTGTAGCTTTCACTAAATAGACACCACTGATTTGTTGACTGACATACAGATTAGATATGTGTTGTTACCCAGAACCAGAGATCAGTTTACTAGAAACTAAGAGAAGACTAATGTCTTACCTGCCAGGGCCAGGAGTGGGGCCTGGCGACCTCACCACCTACAACTCTGGTCTGAGGTACATCTTCCAGGTATCTGGGCGGGAGCACCAGGTCCTTAGTCAGAACTACACAGGATACAGACAGACAGGACAAGACACAATTAAAAACACTATCAGTTTAAATCAGATGGTCCTTTACAGATATCTTACACCTCCACGAGAGGCAATGTAAGAAAGAAAGGAAAAGAAATATAAAAAGTCTAATTTAGAAAAAGAGAATGTGTGAAAGAAAACAGAGGAGAGTCTGTTCAGGGAATTAGTTCAGCGTGAAGAAAAAGGAGAAAAAAGTCTCAGGAGTTTGTCTTTTCACCCAAGGTTGCGAGAGCACTCAACAGGATGTACTTCAACATGTCTCCAGTCTGTAGTCTGTACTGATGGAGCATTCCTGTTCCTCTTTTATACCCTCAGGATTTGAGAAACAACATCTGACCTGTCTAGGTTTCAAAATAAGGACATTAAACCATCATCAATCAGGTGTGATTACATGTGGTGGTCACTATGTGTCGTCTGGTTCCGTTATATTTGTTCTGGTCGCACCATTTTTCTTCTACGTTGTTCGGCAGAATCTTGTAAACCAGGTGATATAAGCCATTGCAGTAAATGCATTGCCAGAATGCGGCATTTGCGGTCTTTTTGCGGAGGTGTCTCCTAATGAGTGGTATGGATAAGCACTGTACACTGGGGGAAAGATGAAGAAATATGGATAATCTGGATAATTTTGGTATATTCTAAAACAGCTCTTTTTAGAAATGCTCAATGACATAATGTAGTTTCCAAATGGCGTTTTCAGTGGCTGAAAAAAAATCTAAAATGTTATACATTTCCACCCTTTTTTAAACTCTACTGATAGTCAAAAATGTTTGTGTTACATGACAAATGTGCCCACATTATGGGATATGTGTCTTGCTCAGGGACCTTGATCACTAGGCAAACCTGCAGAACCACTATGCGAAAAATCCAGTACAATGGCAAAATCAAACTGTATGTGTGGTAACAATGTGTTTGCAATTGTGGCTGAGTTGCAAGACAAAAGTGCTACATGTTGGGAAACCTCTGCCAACCTTTCTTAATAGCATTTGTCAAGACAGTTTTAAACTGAAAAGCTGCAATGTATGGAGTTGGTATGATAACAGTTTCTCCGCAAGCACTAACTGCGGGAAATCCTAGATTTTATTAGGCTTGTTTTGATTATTAAATCACATGTTTCTAGTTAATTGTAATGGGCTTCTCCACTTAACCACTGCAAAATTCCTAAATGTTTCCATATTCCAGCCATTTAACCCAAACATGATAATGATGATAATAAAATTTTATTTGGCGGATGCCATTCTAGGCACTCAAGGACATCTTACAAAGCGTGACTTCAATACAGAGGAAGTCGCATTACATTATTTTTAAGCTAAAGACCATTTTGAGCTGCTTCCAGCCTATCTGGAAGGTCTATATTCACATTGAAAAGGTACAGACAGTTGTGAAAGCACTATTATTGTATTATAAAGACAACAAAAACAACGTATATGAGCCATACCCTCAAACTTGGGCTATCAGCTTGCAGTGCTGACCATTTCTTGAAGGTCTATTTCCCAATAAGACACCCTGCTCCCTGGTCATACCATTGGAGACCCAGAGGGGCATTATGCAAGCTCTGTTAATCAGTGCCCTGGCCATGTCCGACGAGAGCCCCAGTGGCCCGGCCACGCCGATGAGAGGCCCAGTGCCCCGGCCACGCCCAACGAGAGGCCCAATGCCCCAGCCACGCCCGACGAGAGGTCCAATGCTCTTGCCAAGTCCGATGAGAGGCCCAGTGCCCCGGCCACGTCCAACGAGAGGCCCAATGCCCTGGCCACGTCCGATGAGAGGCCCAAAGTCGATGCAGCCTCCCAAATAAAGTAAGCAAGACTATTTATGTAGAACAATTCATAAATAGAAGCAATTCAGTGTGCTTTACAATGAAAAAGAGAAATACAAAACAGAATAAAAACAAATATTAGAATAAAAACAAAACATTAAATAGAAATAAATGAAAAACTAAATAAATTCAAAGCTGGTAGATTTCATAGTAGATTTCATGAGGAAGCTATAAAAGCTGTAAGGCTAAACCGTGTAGTTAAGTTTAAGCGCTCAGTCATAGGCGTGTGAAAAGAGAATTGTTTTCAACCTGAATATGATGGTGCGAGTGTGTAAAGGTCAGGCAAACAAGGAAAACAAAAACGAGGAATAACGATCAATTGTCTCTTTACTTGTCTTTCTAATAGTTACAACAACAGCACCTCACGGTGAAGCAACAAACAAACAATAGTCCGTGGGGTGACAACACAAACACACATTCGTGATGGGGAACAGGTGCATCCTGGGGGAGCGCTGCTGCTGTCAGTCTCCAGCCGGTGGTTAGTACATGAGGCGGAAGGCCGCAGAGGAGGGAGGGCAGCCGGGGAGACGGTAAACTGGATTTAAAAATCAACCTCCATGTTTGTGTCCGTTCCCTGTGTGTGGTAACAATGTTTACACAAAAACTGTCGTTGGGTTTCTCAGGAAATTGCAATAAACTTTGTGAAACCTCTGTTGACAGTTTTCTAGCCGTTAAAATCCTCTAACTGTTGGAAACCAGAGTACCTTTGGGTGGTTTATAAAACAGTTTATCATTACATCCCTCTTGATAGCCAGAGCACTTCCGCATCATGTCTCAGACATTCTTCCATCTGGCGCTCTTCAGATCAATCAACCTGGAAGTCAAGCTCAGGAGCACAGAGTATCTGTCGGTTTCAAAGTATAATGGGTTTAAGTTCAGACAGTGATGAAAACATTATTCCTGTCAAATAGAAGAGAAACACCCCTTGCAGTCTGTGAGTCCCACTGAGCTTGCATGCGCCCATCCAACCACAAGGATTAGCGAGAGTGTGAGGAGAGGCAGACCATTCCAACATCCAACCCATCTGCACCACGCTCTCCCGAACCCCTGGGCACTAACGGTACGCCGTATTCAGGATTAGAACTGTTGGCAAATGTACTGCCAGCCAGTGAAATGACAAGCAAAATGTTCTTCAGACGCCGTGTGTTGGTATCCTGCTCTGTGTCATTACTCTCCTATCTCCTTCCATACATTCATTTTTTACCTCAGGGATATTACCCTGAGACAATGCCAGAATACAACAGCGTATATCAGTATAACCTTTAGGATTTAGTGTTTATTAGCATCCCCCATTAGCCCCTGTTTAAACGTATGCAGTGTTGTGAATTTCATTAATTCTCTCTCTTTTTTTGGATCTGTAATAGATTTGAAATAAATAAAATAATACTATGCAGTTATAGTATAAACTTGAGAATTTATTTTAGTGTGTTTTAGCAGAAATGAATCCCTTAACAATTAAAATTATATTTCTTGATGAAACATGTTATGACTATGTCATAACACTTCACTACGTTAGAGTAGCATGTATCATGGACATGTATCATGGACAGCCAATCAGGAGCCACCACTGATTATTTGGAACATTGTATTCACTGTACTTTCCTCTCATCCAGCCTCTCATGCTTCATATCAACTCTTCAGTCTTGTCTCTACCACAGAGAATCTCACAAATCGTTCAAACCTGTTTCCAACAGTGATTAACAAGGATTATCAGGATTTCCAATATACTGTGCCAACAAATTGTATTCCAAAGCAATATTAAAGAGAACACATTTATAGGTTAGTAGTAGCCATGAACAAGGTTTCACTCAAAGTGTGATTGTTTATTATAATTGAACAGTGTTGCTAGTGACTTTGGAAGTGTCTTGTGCACACTCTGTTTCCAAGACGACAATCCCTCTCAGACGGTCACCTGCAGGAATGGAATTTGATTCAGTTGAACAGACATATTACGACAGAGACTGTAAATGTTGTTTTAACAAATAAAACAATGTTTACTCTTAGGCGTGCCAACGAAAGATAATGCCCAGAACATATATTATGGAAATAAAGTCATTCTATTCTCCTGTCCTCCCTGTTCTAGTCAATAAAATAATTACTTTATTTATCCAGTCAGTGTAGGCAGACACACGGGTGAAGACGGTTGGCTTGCGGATGACATTACACCCAGCAGAGGATACAAAGCTGGTCACCCCATGGACGTAGTACCTCCCCCCCACCTGGCAGTTCAGGGGGCCGCCAGAGTCACCCTACAGGACAGAGGGGAAGAGTTAGTGAGAAACAGAGAGAGGCAGTAATTACTACCATTCTGTCAATTTTATTGAGCATAAGTCTACAGTAAAAAAATATTTCTTACAGATAGTGTCTGAAAATAGTTTAGTAATGGTCCACTTTCATACGTACAAATATCTAGCCCAGCATTGACAGCTTGGCCTTTTCAAATAGACATGACTGTCCATTGCAAAAAACAAAAAATAGGAAGAAGCCTGATATATATATATATTTTTTTTTTTCATGCTTTAAATCATCCATTCTTAAAGGTGTAGTCCAGAAATAATATTTTTCTGACATTTCACTTACCAACAGATGTTAATTAGCATTTTATTGCGTGACATAGGTATTTGATCACCTTCCAACCAGTAAGAATTCTGGCTCTCACAGACCTGTACGTTTTTCTTTAAGAAGCCCTCCTGTTCTCCACTCATTACCTGTATTAACAGCACCTGTTTGAACTTGTTACCTGTATAAAAGACACCTGTCCACACACTCAATCAAACAGACTCCAACCTCTCCACAATGGCCAAGACCAGAGAGCTGTGTAAGGACATCAGGGATAAAATTGTAGACCTGCACAAGGCTGGGATGGGCTACAGGACAATAGGCATGCAGCTTGGTGAGAAGGCAACAACTGTTGGCGCAATTATTAGAAAATGGAAGAAGTTCAAGATGGTGGTCAATCTCCTTCGGTTTCGGGCTCCATGCAAGATCTCACCTCGTGGGGCATCAATGATCATGAGGAAGGTGAGGGATCAGCCCAGAACTACACGGCAGGACCTGGTCAATGACCTGAAGAGAGCTGGGACCACAGTCTCAAAGAAAACCATTAGTAACACACTACGCCATCATGGATTAAAATCCTGCAGCACACGCAAGGTCCCCCTGCTCAAGCCAGTGCATGTCCAGGCCTGTCTGAAGTTTGCCAATGACCATCTGGATGATCCCGAGCAGGAATGGGAGAAGGTCATGTGGTCTGATGAGACAAAAATAGAGATTTTTGGTCTAAACTCCACTTGCCGTGGTTGGAGGAAGAAGAAGGATGAGTACAACCCCAAGAACACCATCCCAACCGTGAAACATGGAGGTGGAAACATTCTTTGGGGATGCTTTTCTGCAAAGGGTACAGGACGACTGCACCGTATTGAGGGGAGGATGGATGGGGCCATGTATCGCGAGATCTTGGCCAACAACCTCCTTCCCTCAGTAAGAGCATTGAAGATGGGTCGTGGCTGGGTCTTCCAGCATGACAACGACCCGAAACACACAGCCAGGGCAACTAAGGAGTGGCTCCGTAAGAAGCATCTCAAGGTCCTGGAGTGGCCTAGCCAGTCTCAAGACCTGAACCCAATAGAAAATCTTTGGAGAGAGCTGAAAGTCTGTATTGCCCAGCGACAGCCCCGAAACCTGAAGGATCTGGAGGTCCGTATGGAGGAGTGGGACAAAATCCCTGCTGCAGGACACGTACGATCTCTGTAATTGCAAACAAAGGTTTCTGTACCAAATATTAAGGTCTGATTTTCTGATGTATCAAATAAAATGATAATTAATTACTTAAAATCATTCAATGTGATTTTCATGATTTTTGTTTTAGGTTCCGTCACTCACAGTTCAAGAGTACCTATGACAAATATTACAGACATGCTTTGTAAGTGGGAAAACTTGCAAAATCGTCAGTGTATCAAACACTTGTTCTCCCAAATGTATGTCCGAGGGAAATATCAAAGACGAAATAGGTAACTTGCTTTCTAGTTAGCGAATACTAACTTTCGTTTACTGTGTATACAACTCTTTACGAACGAACGCGTGGATTGATACAGTTGTGAACAGAACTGACCGGTAAACACAGGAAGCACACATTTATTGGAAATGAGAATTATATTACAGAAATTACAACTTTATTTCAAGGAATACAACATCATTATGTTCTTTGAGATAAATAACACATTTAAATTTACTGCAATATTTAACATACTGTAATTCTTTCATTATACTGGTCTTACCTGGCAACCAGCGTTGGATCCACCACCAGCACAGACCATGGTGGGTTTAACAGTGGATCCCCACCAGGTTGGGCCTGAGCAGGTCTTGTAGTCAACGCTGGGCAGATAAGCCTGTTTCAGGCTGTTGGACAGGGAACCTCCGGCTATAGGAAGTTACCAGGAATGTAACTCTGGTTATATGAGTGGAGCTATGCCCTCTGGGGGTTTCACTAGTGGTTTACCCCGCCGTGTCCGCGGCCATCGCTGAAAATTTATTATGCATGTATGTCAGCCAGTAGCGGCACAGCTGCCCCTATAAGTACCGGTTATTTCTTCAGCCAGGAATTATGGGGGAAGGCAGGGCATTAAGTCTAGGAGGCTCCACTCCACGCATGTAACCGGAGTTCCCAAGCAGGAGGCAAACCCAGGTTACAGAATCAAGAGACAGAGAAAATCCCGCTAGACCGATTGGGCTACAAAAATACACACACCACCTGGACTAAAAAGGTTGCCGAAGTGGTGGCGAAGACACCACATCACAACAGAACAACTCACTGTTGTAGGGACTCTAATAAGAACAATTCAACGATCCTCAGCGGTGGTGCGGAGTACATAACGTCAACGAAACATCTGACAAAAAAAACTGATAAAAGACAATTGCATAGACCACGATGCTACCCCGCATATATATTGTTGACCCTGACACCTTGGAAAAGGGCAGAGGAGGCAGCGATCCCACAAGTAGAAAGGGCCTCAAGACCCTCCAGGACCACAGATCAGATGGATTCATAGGCCAGGGCAATATAGTCGCAAAGCCAGTGAGGCAAATGCTGTTTCGAAAGTGGCCGACCAAGTCAGGAAACAGCACAGCACACAAACAACTGAGGAGACAATCTGAGACAATCTGAGACTAGTGCATTCCACGTAAAGCGCCAATGCGCAAACAGGGCACAGACGATGCAACCGCTCCTCCTCCTCACAGCTAGCCTGTCCTGTTAGATCATGCCCCCCGCCTGGGACAGCGCGTCCTGGTGGTGAGGAATCACCTAGGGCAACCCTCTGAATAATTTCTGGGTACCAGATCACTGCTGGGCGAACTGTGGCAACGAGACTCACGTGAAGTTGATCCAACTTCACCCGTGCCAGTATGCGCGCAATGCAACGCAGAAGAGTGACCAATTCACAGTGAGTCCAAATTGCGTAACTTCCCCAACAGCCTGATCAAATGCAAAGCAGACAATAACTTACAGTTGTTCACCATCACTCAGGTTTGGGTAGGTTACTTTTTAAATGTAATCCGTTACGGTTACAAGTTACCTGTCCACATCTGTAATCAGTAACGTAACTTCTAGATAACTCAAAATCAGTACCTTAATCTGATTACTTTGAATTACTTTTAGATTACTTTCATATTAAGAGGCATTAAAAAACTAATAAGAATAGCCTATAACCAGTTGAACACCCTTTGTGGGATCAGTCAGTGTTAGAGTTTACATACTGTAGTTGGCCAAAAACGGAATTTGCATTTTAACTTATGGGTTTTGTACAGCGCCTTTGGAAAGGGTTTCTAAACTATTGCATTCTACTTAAATATGATTGGGCAACATCTCTAAATTACACGCTAAAGGACTGTCAGATATTAAGTCATTCCAATTAATCCAATAACCCTTGATCTTCCAGAATCTGGATGTTTATCTGAACATAAAAATAAAAGGATGTGTTAACCTTTTCTGTTATTTGTTTTATTCATGTTTCAAATTGCTTCAAATAATTGTTGAAAAATAAATGGCAATTTCTCAAAAGGGGTATTGACATTGTTGTATATAAAATCAAGATATCCACAGCTTTTCGCGCGTACATTAATACAATAGTGTGATATTACCAATCAAACTAGCACTTCATCAGTCACTAAACTGCTTATGCGTCTCCATGTTTCCGCGCATGATGATCACACACAACAACTAAGGCGCTCTATTGTTATTTTGGTTCAAATAACTATGTTTTGAAAACAGCAGTCAACTATTCTTTTTCAATTGAAGTAATCCAAAAGTAATCATATTTTTTTTCCAAAAGTATCTGTAATCTGATTACAACATTTTAGTTGGTAACGTAATGGATTACAGTTACTGTTTTTTTTTGTAATCCGTTACATGTAACTCCCCAACTCTGCCCTCACTGAAAATGGAAGGGAACGAGAGCAAACCGTGTGTTTATGAGTCCTGAAAGGTACAGCGTAGCTGTGAGGGCGCTACTGCTCATATCCAAAGGAACCGAATGAGGTGATGAGAGAGCTCCTTCTTGACCTCGTCAACTCTTTTCTACGTCGGAGTGGACAGCGTCGCCAAAGTGCCCGTTCGAAGTTATGGGAGACTTGAGCAGAGGCGTACGATCCGGCTCTTTGAGGGAGGTGAGGGACAGCCAAAAAACCGTGCCCCACCACCGAAGTCACCATGGTGCACCCGGGGCACAAAGCCAGGGCCTGGTCGCGATGGAGGATGGCTTTAAGATATCCGATGATCTCCCCTATCATGTGAGAGGGTCGAAGCGCCTTCCATCATTTCTGCTGCGGCGAAGTAAGAATAGCCACGTTGTTCGAGGCTGCCACAGCCTGTTCCCTACACCGGGGGGCCGGTAAAACCGACTCACATTTCACTGCTCGTACCGCGACGCAACAGTGGCAGAAAAAAATACCTATGAAACAACTCTCAAGTAGTGCAATATATCAAGTGACGTTCAGACAGTGCGGAAGAAAATTGGAGGGTGAGTGTAGGGTATGCCCGGTACTTACAGGGGCAGTTATGCCCCGATTGGCTGAGCTATGTGCATAATTAATATTCAGTAACGGCCGTGGACACAGCTGGGTAAACCACTAGGAGCAAAGCCCTCTAGGGGGTGGAGCTCCATGACAATATAACAAAGGATGTTGGATAGGAGATAGCAGGATGGAAACATATAGCCATGAAATTCAGGGAGAGAGATATAAAATAGATATAACACATTTAAATCTAACCCCAAACCGTGACATTAGTTACGTTTAGTTAATTATGTAACTCACTGGAGGTGCGTCCCCATCCAGTGATGTAACAGGGGTTGTTGTTGGGCAGGATCTGACCAGAGGGAGGGAGAACAGCCAGCTGGACAGCAGAGTTCAGGGTGGCTGGAGTGGACAGTTTTATCAGGGCGATGTCAAACCTGCGGGTCAGAGGAATGCAATGTTATACCTGAGTAGGTGTTGTTTTTGACTCATACATATTTCTCCTTACAAGTTAATTGAAGTGGGCTAAATCAGTCAGAAAAGTATTTTTTGGTAGTCTTAAACAAATTAAAAGTAGTTCTGTGACTTATTTAGCTGATTCACCAAAGTAACAATTCAATATAGTGCTGGATACTGATATTATCAGAATGTGAATGTGTTAATAGTTTGATCTAGAATGAATGTTAACCCATTTTTGAAGAAATTTAGGCATTAACTTTAATTTAATTCCCAATAAATAATTCTGTACCCTGCGGCTAAGTTACTGGTCCACTGAGAATTTGTAACGATCTTGCTGACACTGACGATCTGCTGCGTTCCCTCATTGCTGTTCAGATTGTGCGCTCCAAGAACCACACGCCAAGTTCGCGAGCTGAAGAATCAAAGACGATGATAGTCCCTTGGTTATTTAGAAAGTTACTTAAAAAGCCTAGAGTAAAACGGGTAGGTACAAGTCATTTGAGTGCTTTGTGCCGTGCTACGTGTTGTTCATATCTTGACAGAACAGATGAATAAAGACGTCGTTATCCTACACGGTCACACAGTGGGCGGCTGTCATGACCCATCCCTTCTTGATCAGAGTTCCTCCACAGGTGTGGTAGTAGGAGCTTCCAGACTTGTATTGGAGAGAGATCTGAGGAGGGAAAGTATAAAGGAGAGGAGAGAATGTTAAATCTGGGTTTGACCATTTGTCAAAAGGTGAAAAAGTATCATAATATGAATTAATCAGATGCAGCCTAAATCTTGCCTGATTCCACGTCTTTAAATCCTCTAACCAACATTCTCCTCAGACAATTACAGAAGAATTGGCAGAAGACAGATCTGGATATATTGACAACCAGAACCAGGCAACAAGAGACTAGGGGAAGTGTCTTACCTGCCAGGGCCAGGAGTGGGGCTTGGCAACCTCACCACCTACAACTCTGGTCTGAGGTACATCTTCCAGGTATCTGGGCTGGAGTGGCACATCCTCAGTCAGCACTACACAGGATACAA